>NC_091295.1:51942696-52076640 GCF_038502225.1 Cherax quadricarinatus
CCCCTCAAACATCTTGCCAACCTCAACAGAACACATGACCATAACACAAGGCACAGATCACTCTTTGATGTTCCTCGTGTCCATCTCACACTATGCAAAAACTCAATGCACATAAAAGGCCCTAAGATCTGGAATTCATTACCTGTAAATATAAAAGAAACACTACCTGTTTATAAATTCAAGTCTCTTCTCAAAGATCACTTACTCACCCAAAACCAAATAAATACTGAGTAACTGAACCTTATAAATTGTATATCTTAAATGTTTCTCACAATTATATCACATAAATGTTAAACCTAAGACCCAATCTAACTTTGTTATTTTTTAAATACACTACCTAACAGAATACTCCATTTGACTGAATGTACAGCAAAGCATGCAACCAAATGACCTGTCTTTGTAATACTCATTTGTGCTTTATAGTTATCTGTTTACAATAATGTTTTATCACTGATTACATCATTGCTTAGTTAATCTTAAGTTAATTTTAAGCCAGCCCGTAATGCTATGCATACAAGTGGCTTTGGCATGCTGCTCTTACCTGTATTTTTTTGTACCTCTGTATGTATGCTCAAATTACTAAATAAAATAAAAGATGTGGTCTTAGGAACAGATCTCCGTCGTTAAGTGAGGAGAGGCTGTATATGCTAAATAAATAAGTAAATAACTACTGTCACTGAATAAGTAAATAAATAGTTACTGTACTAACCAGTATTGAAAAGTAAATAAATGAATACAAATTAGACTTCCTGCCTTCATGCTGGGTAATTATCTTAAGTTTCATCTCCAGAGTAATTCTTTTTTCACCATCATAAAGTTGAAATATGGTAAGTCGAACCATCATGAGCCGAGGAGCACATGTACAAGTATACCAAAGGATTCTGTTTTTGTTACTCTTGTTACTTTATCCGTCATATTGATGCCAGTCTCCTACATCTCCTTAGTTATGCCTGAAATTTTTTACTGATATTCGGCGTGTATTCAAGTTACGTAGATATATTTCAAGTTGGATATATTTTTTACTCTTAAAACTAGATTAAAGTGTAAGTCATTTTTCTGATGTTACTCAAAAGTTTTTTACCTAAAATAGGCAAGAGTATTGAGTGAGCGTGAGAGTGAGAGAGAGTGAGAGAGAATGAGAGAGAGTGAGAGAGAATGAGAGAGAATGAGAGAGAATGAGAGAGAATGAGAGAGAATGAGAGAGAGTGAGAGAATGAGAGAGTGAGAGTGAGTGAGAGAGTGAGAGAGAGTGAGAGAGAGTGAGAGAGTGAGAGAGTGAGAGAGTGAGAGAGTGAGAGAGAGTGAGAGAGTGAGAGAGAGTGAGAGAGTGAGAGAGAGAGAGAGAGAGAGAGAGAGAGAGAGAGAGAGTGAGAGAAGGGAGGGAGGGAGGGAGGAGGGAGGGAGGGTGGGAGAAGGAGGGAGGGAGGGAGAGGGAGAGAGAAGGAGAGTGAGAGAGAGGGTGAGTGAGAGAGTGAGAGAGAGAGAGAGAGTGAAAGAGAGAGAGGGAGGGAGGGAGAGGGAGGGTGAGGGGGAGAGAGGGTGAGGGAGAGGGGGAGGAAGGGAGGGAGGGAGGGTGGGTGGGTACAAGAAAGGAAACTGAAAAAAGAAATGGTTTAGAAGTTTTCTTTTTTGTGCTTTTTATTCAATTTCTCTTGTCTTTCCCAGTGATATTCTTTGTTCTTTCCCCCCCCCTTTCCTTCCAGTTCTTAACTTTTTATCAATGTGTATTCATGACTAGTGATTATTGTCTATAATTACAGCAACAAGCACCAAAGATTGTGCTGCAGTCTCTGTATCATAACAGCCCTCGAGAGCCATACTCCAAGGAACTCACAGAACAGAGATACAACCCCCAATGGACTCCAGAAGAGATGGTGAAGAACATAAAGGAGGTGATCCTTGCAAATGTTTCTGCATTTCAGCAATCATCCATTAGGACATCCTGAAAAAAGTATATATAATTTGAATATACATTGAGGTTTAAAGCCCAGTTTCTTTTGTGACAGGTATGGGGGTTGACTTATTTGTGGGTAATATTTTCAAATGGTTAAAATGTTGATACCTGTAATATATCTGTAATTAGTTTTGTTTTTTCTGCCCTTGCAGTCCAACCTGGACTCAGGATTTTCTGTTGATTACATATTTGACCAGGCTCTTGTTGTTTGCAGCCTGTTTCTATGATCCCTGCACTGTGGGTGATAACATTAGAGGAGTATTGAAGTAGGGCTATTAGCTCATGCTAGACAAGTCTTGCTAAAACCATATGAACATAAGAATAAAGGAGCACTGCAGTAGGCCCATGCTAGGTAGGAGCTTCTCAAACCCAACCCTTTTCACTTTATTTATCCAGCTTGTATTTTAAAGCCATTTCCACCAAAAAAGAAAGAAAATGCCTATACTTTATTGTTGAAATGTTTCACCTACACAGTAGACCTCTTCAGAAGCCAACAAGTTGATGATTAAGACGTGTGTAACAATAAAGATACCTAACTGTTGCACATGTGTCTTAATCATCAACTTTTTGGTATTTTATACCATTTTCAACATAACCTTCACTTTACCATTCACTCAATTACTGTCTTGCCAAAAGTCTGCTAACATCACAGTACAGATGACCCTCCAATTAAGATTATCTCCACTTGTCCTTCAGTTTTCAGTCACTTTCCTTTCCACTTCCAAGACTTGAATTTGATTAACCGGTTTTCCTGAATGTCTTCTTAAATGTTATCTTGCTTACACTCCAACAGCACGTCAAGCCATAAATATCACTTGTCTCCACTCTCTTTGATCTAAAATGCTCACACAAGCTTGCTATATGCTTAAGCCCCTAGCACTTTAAATCTCCTTCATCCCCTCCCTCTAACCACTCTGATACAGCCTCTGTTTCTCCCTCCTTCCTTCCATCCTCAATTTATACACCCTTATAATTATCCTGTTTTTCTCTCTTGACCTCTTCTCAGTCCTCCAAGAACAGGTTCTCTGCATAATATTCACACTACATTGTCCTCAAACATGACATCACTGTCTCTAGTCTCCTGTTCACTGTAATGTTTAAAGCCTGTGCCTTATACTCTGTATAACATTGTCGATATCATTACTGTCTGGTACCTCTACCCCCTCTCCCTTTTGTTATTTTTCCTCCATGGATAAAGTTTTATTTCCACACATGCTTCAATGCATCCCCCTCCCCCTCATCATGTATTTTATGGTTGACCTAATCTTTCATAGACCCAACTATTGATAAATCAACCCCAAATATTTGAAAAAATTTTCTTCCTCCATACTTTCTCCCTTCATTGTCATATCTGATTTTCCACTTCGTAGATTTTTTGTTCCTCTCATCACCTTGTTCTTTCCTGTGTTTGCTTTTAATTTCCCACTTTTACACATCTTTCTAAATTTATTTACAAACCTTAGTAACTTTTCTAGAAAGTCTCCCAAAAGAACCATGTCACTGACAGGATAGGTAAATGAAAATGATTTTAGTCACAAAAAAATGCTCATACAATGCTTCATGGAGAAAGTTGCTAAAGTCTGGGGAAGGAAGTGTAAAGGGGGGAGCTTATAATATATCTAGGAAATTTAAAGGTTGTGTAAATAAGCAGTTTTGTGCAAATGAAAACACACTGAGAACCAAATTAGAATAGAAATTATTAAATATTAATATGTAGGTACACAAAAATGGTGCTTCACTTAAGTGCAGGTTATGAATAATTTTTATCTAGTTGTATTCACATGTATCACTATTACATATAGTATTAATATGTACCAGAGATAAAAGACCTTGTTTATTTGCTATTAATTTGATTTTCCAATTATTGCATTTTGAATTTTTTTGTATTTTTTACTTTTGTATTGTAGATTACAAAGCTCAAAGGAGCCTTAATTAAAAAAGAAAAATGTAACCCATATTTATTAATAAATTTGTTAATACAGTAGTGAGATTGCATTATGCTTTGTGTGCAATACTTTACAGCAGAAGTATACACTTATTTCAGTTACTTATATTGAGTGATTGGTGCCGACATAATTTATTATGTTGAGTTTTTTTAACTAGTATCAGCATGCTTCTGGCAAGACAGTGATGGAGCGAGTGATGATGAAAGTGTTTCTTCTTCTTGCCTCAGTGGGAAATGGCCAGTGTGTTAAAAAGAATTATTAATGAATTTTTTTTTGCTTATTCAGTTGAGTTACTTTTGTGCTTTTGTTGAATACACAATAGTCAAATTTTCTTAGAACTCTTGATCACATATGATTAATTATCTTGGAAGGTTACTTGGGATAAGCCAAGCAGTGTGCCTTACCTCATTGGGATCCGTAGGTCTTGTTGTCTTGGATGTGACCCAAAACATCAAACTAACTCCTAGGTATTGTGTCTTTCATGCTAGGTGAACAGGGATGGTAGATGTAAAAAAAAAAAAATGCCTGTTAATCTTGCCCAGGTATTAAACCTAGGTCCTTTCAGTTATGATCTGAATGCTCTTATTGGACTGCTTTACAACTCCCACAAATGCACATATTAAAATGTCAATAACATTTTGAGACAACTTTTTTTTTTTTTTTAATTTTTTCTCTAATTTGTACAATGTAAGTACTTTTTTTTATCACTGTTTATGGATTTGACTGGTGCTTTTGCTGTATCTTTTATAATTCACAAAGCCAAAAGTTTATTTTTATAACTTAATACACATATTGCTACAATATTGTACATTAGAGACACATTGCAACTACAGTACTACAGTAAGTCCTTAGTTTAATGGGCGTGGGTAATACAGGACAAAATCTGCTGGGTCAGATGATTTGAGAACAATAGTCTGTTTAGAGAATTGTTTTTTACTGTTACAAGCACAGCAAAACAATCTCATCTCCATCACCATCACTATTACTGGCCACCTCCTCTCCCCTATTAGTCTGTTAATTCAAGGGCTTTCTTTAAGTATTTTGGCAGATATATGGCATTCACATTCCCAGAGTGTTTTCACTTTCACTTGATAATTGCAAGGGCATTGAACTTTTTTATACAAACTTGTGCCTTGACAAAACCTGTGAATTATCGCTGATTACATTTGTAGTGATGGCTTCATCCTCATTAATTATGATGATAATAATAATAAAATTAATTCATCCTCATTACCATATTTTCTTTTAACACACTAGAGGTTTCTCACTAAGGTAGGGTGACCCCCCCCCCCCCCAAAAAAAAAGGAAGTGAGGAAATACATTCACCATCACTCATTCAATCACTGTTCTGTTAGAAGCATGCTGATGTCAAAGATCAGGTGACCCTTTGCACAGCAATATCCTCATGCCTCCTTCAGAGTGCAGGAACTGTGCTTATATTTATACTAAATACCAAAAGTGAAGCTTCCATATTTTTTCCCCCCGATGAAATATCATTAAAGGGGCGAAGTCTTGTTCTGATGATAGTCATTTGTGCCACAGAATTAAAGTTATCTTCCCCTTCACCATGGATGAAACTTGATTACCACCCATGTACTATTTGACCCCTACATGTTTAGTACTTCACCATTATTATTATCAAAAAATTTCATGAAATTGTCTGTCCGAACTTTCACCAATTTCGTATATTGGACAAGTGATGGATAGTTTTACCCACTTTTGCTGAGTAACACATGGGTTTTGTGCCTTATGTAAACTGTTTGGGTGGCAGGGAGGGAGGTTAAGGTGCACCCAATTTTCAGCAAGGATTCTGAAAGCATTAGGACGTCTATAATGCACTCTAAACCCTTATGCTAGAGTATCAGGCAGAGTAAGAAATCTGTTGCTGGAGCAAAGGCTGGTAGCATGGATGGAAAACTCAGAACCAGAAGAAAATGAATGTTTGCACTGCTGCAATCAGGGTTAAGGCCCTGGAAACTTATGATTGCCTAATACAAGATGCAAGTGATCAATAGCCCTTCAGGGCTAGTTAGGGCTGGTTTGACAAGCCTCTTGCATGTGCCTCTTCCTCGATGTTACTCTGCTTTCTGCAAGTGATGTGGAGTTTGACCTTAGCTACTCTGCTCCATCCTGTGTCACCGAGTAGACACTGCTCCATCCTGTGTCACCGAGTAGACCTTCGTCAGCATCCTCTGTCTTTACATCCAGCAGTGCCTGAGTATCTGGATGCTGTTGGTGAGTACCAATGTATATATATCACATTACACAAGAATTTTGACTGAATTTTAGATGTTACTTTTTCTTAGTTGTTTTCAACCAAATCCTTTTTTGTATGTGACCAATTGGTGCATGTGTGGTAAGTTTATTTTCTTTTGTAAACATTAGTCAAGAAATATGGAATTAGCAAAGTTTCAGAACTACTCTTTGTCTTACATGTTACAATGGGTTCAGTTTATGCTCCATAGGCCAGGAATGAATCTACCAAATAAAAAGACACACCTGTATACTGTATTATACATTTCATGGGGATGCTTGTATGCTGGAGAAATGCTTTTGATCCAAGGAACTGACACTACCCTTCCCCTTTTTGAGACCTGACTTTCCCTTGAATCAAACTGGATTACTTTCCATTTCCTCTTCTCTATGACCCATTTGGGCATAGCATTTCCTAATGACTATGTGCCATCTGTTGCCACATTAAAACTTTACAATTGAAATGTGAGTATAGCACTTAGAATACTGAGACCATAGTTGAATGCTTGATGGTGTACTCATTCCCCTAAGTCTTCTAGTGTAATCTAATGTGTTTCATTACGTCGTATGTAAAGTCATCCTGTGTTGGGCTATAACAGGAATACCATTCTGCATAATTGTGTTAAACATGTTTCTGCTCCTACCTCATAAAATATCAAAGTCAGGGTAGCCACACACTGACGTATCAAATTTTGATGATAAAACTGAACAGTATTACAAACCAAATACAGTAAATTCTCAATTTAATGGATATCATTTTTTTTATTACCACAATAACTATCTCCTGCTAAGTAGGTTGACCCAGAGAGGAAAATGCATTCACCAACATTCATTCACTCTGTTTTTTTCCAGAAGTGTGTTGACACAACAGTCAGATTATCCTGTGACTGCAACATCCCCACTCCTTCAGAGTGCAGACACTGCTCTTCCTACCTCCAGGACTCCAGGCTGGTTAACCAGTTTACCTGAATCCCTTCATAAAAGTTACCCTGTTCACACTTCCACGGCAAGTTGATTAAAAACCACTTGTCTCCACTTGCTCCTACCTAACATGCTCACACACAAATCTGCTGGGTCACTTTAAAACAACCAGTTTAGTCTCGGCCTCTATCCACCACAATTGCCATTACCATCCACCAGCTATTCCCTAATATTTCGTTAAATCGAGGATTACAATTTTTTATTTTTAAACATTTTGCAGTACGAATGTTTCTGTAAGGTATCCCCTCAACGGAGGCTCCATAATGCCAACAAGTGGCTCTTGATTTAAGAAGTTGGGCCTGCCCTCACCTTCCTTCAATTGAATTGAATGCCACTAATTTTCCCAGGCACTGTGACCCCTACTGATTTACTACTTCCCTATGAATGTAGTAAAAATTCTATGAAGTATGATGCCAAAACTTATAGTTCAGGAGTATTTTTTTTATATCAGCCATCTCCCACTAAGGTGGAGTGACCCACACAAAGGAAATGCATTCATCATCATTCATTCAGTAGTTTTCTTGCCAGGTGTGTGCATAGATTTCAGTTCAACTGCTTATATAAATAATATCTGTTTTCCTGACAGGGATGTTTTTTGTTTTTTCAGTTCAAATGATGTGAAATATTTGACACTACTCTAATGTAATGTTTCTGATATTTTTTTACAAAAATAGCATAGTATAGTGCTATTATACTGTACAGTATATAGAAGTTTCTTGACATGGCACAGATGTAGCAAAACAGGATAATAGATGGTAGTTAAATTAAGCATTAAAAAAAAAGATAGTTTTTAGCTTTGGCAACATTAAACAGTGAATTTTTTATAAATTGCATCTTATATTACTGATAATAATGTACAGTATAAAAGTTCAAATATTAATTTACCTAATAGGTCATTAACAAATATCTCGAATACTCGTACGTAAAAAGAGTCTAATTATCTGTTATTTTTTCAGGGCTGGGGAAGAAGGGTGCCTTAATGCCAGTGAAAGGCTCTTCATCCAAGACATTGGAGCTACCCCTCATTTCACTTGCAATCGTCACTTCAAGTTAAATTTCTGCAGACTGAGCGTGAAGCCATGGCATGTACTCCTAAGAAGCAGAGTAAGCATTTCTTAAAATTTAAAATATCTGTTTAGTTAGATATTGTTTAACTGTATATAGCATTCTGTATTTTTTTTATTTGTTTCTGTGAATTTAAACTTTATGTAAAGGGAACGTGTGAGGTCATTTGTTTCCTCTTGAACATCAGCAAAAATTTAACATTTCCTCTACTTTGAGGAAATGTTAAATCAAGCCATTTCCAGTACTAAAACCAATCAAAATCATCTCTATTTCTGTAATATATCTTCCATTCTATTAAATGAGACCAAGAAATCACAAATACAACTATAAAAAACATACGTAAAAACATTGCAAAGTCACTGTTTTAATAGAAAATTACAACATCGTTTTTTTTCTCTCATTATGTACTGTTTGCTGCAGGATTTGTTTTATGTGGTGCACACATACCACATAGATGTATTCTCTCATATCTAGGCCCAGATTTACAGTTCACAGCTTATCAGAGTGAGCTGAGCTCATGGCGTAGATCTATGGTTTGGACCCTCAACTCAAAGCCGTAGAACTACGGCATGAACCTTGAAAGGGTTAATATTTGTTGTCATCGCCGAAAATTACTTTCTTGTGCTAGAGGTTTAGGCAGTGATAACAGCATACTCCCGACTGTCCCTCCCTTACTACAGCCTACCCCTTCCCTCAATGCTGGGGTCACCTTAATGCAGTGGTGGGGTTTGTGGTTTGTGCTGAGGGGTAAGGAAGGGGGGGGTCTCTTTTCGGTTAGGTGCAGCACTCTTCCAACAGAGTACTAGCCTGTCTTAGAAGCCAGCATCTTGTTCAGCATAAATGTTAGGGATATTACCCCTTTGCTCTGAATTTTCTCACACTCCTGATTAATGACACGGACATGGACTGCTGAATGTGGAAAATAGATTTTGATTAGATTTACTTGTACTCTGATTATAATTTATGTAATATGAGAGTTATTGGCCACAACAGTTACCTACCTCCGTGGGAGACGGCTTGAGGGTTAGAAAAAAAAGTAACAAGTTACATAATGTTAGAAATGGAATTTGTTTAAAATACTGAATAACAAAATGGTTTCAGAGCTTTGTAAATACAACAGAATAACAAGCCTCCCTCCCTGCTAACCCCACACACTGCTACCAACAACAGTGTAGATATAAGACACGATACTTAACCGAAATGCATCGCATAATGATATTTTATTATATGTAAACTACTTTACCAATATACTGCATAGAATCCCTGTATCCACTGATTCGGTACCTGCGGTTTCAGTTATTCATGGTTTACTGAGGCCCAACAGTACCTCTTAATTTTGCATAATAATGGCCTCAAAGCACAGAAGTAGAGAAGCTAGCAGTTCTTCAAAGCCTAAAAGAAGCTGTGAAGTGCTTCCCATTAGCGAAGAAATGATAATTCTCCACTTATTGTTCATAATTTATCAATTAAACTTTATAATAGGTATGTATAGAACTTATATACTATAGGGTTTACTGCTATCCACGGTTTTGGTATCCACGGCAGGTCCTTGGAACGTATCCCCTGCAGATACACAGGTTTTATTGTATTTGGTAATGATCAGATTTTAGAAATTTGGTTTCATTTGTATTCTTAAGAACTTTTGCACTGCCCATCATTGTGAGTTTAAAAAAGATTTTCCAGAGCTTGTTTTTTATTCACTGATATGTAGCTAGCAATTTTTTTATTTTTTATTTGTGATACTATGATACTGAAATTTATTTAGCTGATACCCACCAATGCTGATACCACTACACACTTTTAAGCCAAAACTGATACCACAAAAAATAATTGATACCAATACTTTGACACACCCCTCATGAAATCTTAATACAGGTGTGGCCCCACTTTACATTGCTTTGCTTTACTGGGTTTTGCTAATGCAGCAGTTATCAGTTATACCCATTCTTCATTTATTCAAACTTCCTACCGTAAATATATTCACCACTCACTATAAGCTAAGGACGAAAATATTTTCAAGTAATTTATGTACTGTATACATATACAATTTTTAGGCCTAGCTCTATTCCTCCCTTAACCCTTTCAGAGTTCAGACCCTCCACTCTGAAACTTGTTCACAGGGTCCAAGAATTTAAAAAAAAAAAATTATTTTTTCTTAAGAAATGGTAGAGAATCTTTTTCTGAAGGTAATAAAACAGAAAGTACGAAATTGATGGAAAATTGACAGAGTTATGCTCTTGTAAATTTTGCTGCATCAAATTTTTCTATTAGAAACCCCTGACCTAATCCCATTTATTTCTCCCCACTGAAACTCTCCTACTCCCTTCAGCTTTGTTTCACTTAGAGCCAGGACATCCAGCTTCTTTCCATTCATAACATCCACAATTGTCTCTTTCTTATCATTCGCACTACAACCACGCACATGCAAGCATCTCACTTTGACTGTTTTTTCTCTTTCTTTTTAGTAGGCTATACGGGAAAAGGGGTTACTAGCCCCATTGCTCCTGGCATTTTAGTTGACTTTCACAGCGTGCATGACTTATGGAGGAAAGATTCTTATTCCCCTTCCCCATGGATGTGAAATGAAAAATAATAAGAACAAGTACTATTAAGATAAAATCAAAGAAAACTCAGATGAGTGTGTGTATATATAAATGTGTACATTGGAACCTCAAAAATCGAACGTATCACATATCGAACGTTTCGAAAATAGGACCATTTTTTCAGACAAACTGTGTCCCTATTATCGAACGCGCCCCTATTTTCGGACCGCCGGGTACGGGATCTGTCTGCCGCCCGCTCGGTCCGCGTCCCCGCGCAGGCGCCGTGAGCAGTCTAGCTTTGTTTATGCTTGAGTGAACACTAACCTACTCTCTCATTCACGCATTTTACGATTATTTTGTTGTGTTTAGTGCTTGTGGGACTGTGAAATAAGCTGCCATGGGCCCAAAGAAACTTGCTAGTGGTACCCCTGTGGTAAAGAAAGTGAGAAACACCATAGATGTGAAGAAGGAAATAATACAGAAGTATGAGAGTGGTGTGAGACTTGCTGAGCTTGCCAGGATGTATGGGGAAAACAAGTCAAAGAAAGAACAAATCAAGGAAGCTGATGTTGCAAAAGGTGTTAATATGCTAACCAAAAAAAGACCACAAATAGTTGAAGAGATTGAGAAGTTGTTGCTGGTGTGGATCAAGGATAAAGAGATTGCAGGTGATAGTGTTTCAGAGACGATTATTTGCGAAAAGGCAAGGAAGTTGCATGCCAATCTGAAGTTCTTGCCTCCTAACACCACTCTCCTCCAGCCCATGGACCAGCAGGTCATTTCTAACTTCAAAAAACTCTACACAAAAGCAGTGTTTGAAAAGTGCTTTGAAGTGACCACAGACACTAAGTTGACCCTAAGAGAGTTCTGGAGGAATCACTTCAACATCTACAGCTCTGTAAGCCTTATAGGTAAGGCTTGGGAGGGAGTGACTTCCAGGACTTTGAACTCTGCTTGGAGACAATTGTGGCCAGATTATGTCCAAAAGAGGGATTTTGAAGGGTTTGAGGCTGACCCTGACCCTGACCCAGCTCACTCTCTGCCTGTTGTGGACTCTATTGTGGCATTGGGGAACACCCTGGGGTTGGAGGTGAGTGGTGAGGATGTGGAAGAGTTAACCACTGAAGAGCTGTAAGAGCTTCATCTGGAGCAGTATCAGACCACAGCTGAGGAACTTGCTTCAGAGGAGGAGGAAGAGGAAGTGGATGAGGTGCCTTCTTCAAAGATTAAGGGGATTTGTGCCAAGTGGAATGATGTCCAAATGTTTGTGCAGAAGTACCACCCTGAGCAAGCTGAAACAAGCCATCTTTGCAACAAGTTCAGCGACAGAACCATGTCCCATTTTAGGGAAATGTTAAAGAGGTGCCAGAAACAGAGGACTGTGGACAGTTATTTTGTGAGACAGGGGTCCAGTGACTCTCAAGCTGGTCTTAGTGGCATTAAAAGACAGAGAAGGGAAGTAACCCCAGAGAGGGCTTTACCTGAAGTCCTAATGGAGGGGGATTCTCCTTCCAAACACTAACCCCAACTCCCTCTCTCCTCCTCCCTATCTTCCAGATGCCATCACCAATCTTCAATAAAGGTAAGTAAAAATGTTATTTTATATGTATTACTACACATAATTAAAACCTATAGTATTTGTTGTATGTAAAACTGCAATTAATCTCTATAAAATGTATTTTTTGTGTGAATACTTTTGGGTTTCTGGAACGGATTAATTTTTTTTTTTTTTTTTTTTTTTATCACACTGGCCGATTCCCACCAAGGCAGGGTGGCCCGAAAAAGAAAAACTTTCACCATCATTTACTCCATCACTGTCTTGCCAGAAGGGTGCTTTACACTACAGTTTTTAAACTGCAACATTAACACCCCTCCTTCAGAGTGCAGGCACTGTACTTCCCATCTCCAGGACTCAAGTCCGGCCTGCCGGTTTCCCTGAACCCCTTCATAAATGTTACTTTGCTCACACTCCAACAGCACGTCAAGTATTAAAAACCATTTGTCTCCATTCACTCCTATCAAACATGCTCACGCATGCCTGCTGGAAGTCCAAGCCCCTCGAACACGAAACCTCCTTTACCCCCTCCCTCCAACCTTTCCTAGGCCGACCCCTACCCCGCCTTCCTTCCACTACAGACTGATACACTCTTGAAGTCACTCTGTTTCGCTCCATTCTCTCTACATGTCCAAACCACCTCAGCAACCCTTCCTCAGCCCTCTGGACAACAGTTTTGGTAATCCCGCACCTCCTCCTAACTTCCAAACTACGAATTTTCTGCATTATATTCACACCACACATTGCCCTCAGACATGACATCTCCACTGCCTCCAGCCTTCTCCTCGCTGCAACATTCATCACCCATGCTTCACACCCATATAAGAGCGTTGGTAAAACTATACTCTCATACATTCCCCTCTTTGCTTCCAAGGACAAAGTTCTTTGTCTCCACAGACTCCTAAGTACACCACTCACCCTTTTCCCCTCATCAATTCTATGATTCACCTCATCTTTCATAGACCCAACTGCTGACATGTCCACTCCCAAATATCTGAATACATTCACCTCCTCCATACTCTCTCCCTCCAATCTGATATCCAATCTTTCATCACCTAATCTTTTTGTTATCCTCATAACCTTACTCTTTCCTGTATTCACTTTTAATTTTCTTCTTTTGCACACCCTACCAAATTCATCCACCAATCTCTGCAACTTCTCTTCAGAATCTCCCAAGAGCACAGTGTCATCAGCAAAGAGCAACTGTGACAACTCCCACTTTATGTGTGATTCTTTATCTTTTAACTCCACGCCTCTTGCCAAGACCCTTGCATTTACTTCTCCTACAGCCCCATCTATAAATATATTAAACAACCATGGTGACATCACACATCCTTGTCTAAGGCCTACTTTTACTGGGAAATAATTTCCCTCTTTCCTACATACTCTAACTTGAGCCTCACTGTCCTCATAAAAACTCTTCACTGCTTTCAGTAACCTACCTCCTACACCATACACCTGCAACATCTGCCACATTGTCCCCCTATCCACCCTGTCATACGCTTTTTCCAAATCCACAAGTGCCACAAAGACCTCTTTAGCCTTATCTAAATACTGTTCACTTATATGTTTCACTGTAAACACCTGGTCCACACACCCCCTACCTTTCCTAAAGCCTCCTTGTTCATCTGTTATCCTATTCTCTGTCTTACTCTTAATTCTTTCAATAATAACTCTACCATACACTTTCCCAGGTATACTCAACAGACTTATCCCCCTATAATTTTTGCACTCTCTTTTGTCCCCTTTGCCTTTATACAAAGGAACTATGCATGCTCTCTGCCAATCCCTAGGTACATTACCCTCTTCCATACATTTA
This sequence comes from Cherax quadricarinatus, assembly GCF_038502225.1. Taxonomy (NCBI): domain Eukaryota; kingdom Metazoa; phylum Arthropoda; class Malacostraca; order Decapoda; family Parastacidae; genus Cherax; species Cherax quadricarinatus. Next base: position 51,956,813 of record NC_091295.1, read on the forward strand.
TTAAATAATTGCACCAACCACTCCAAAACTATATCCCCATCTGCTTTTAACATTTCTATCTTTATCCCATCAATCCCGGCTGCCTTACCCCCTTTCATTTTACCTACTGCCTCACGAACTTCCCCCACATTCACAACTGGCTCTTCCTCACTCCTACAAAATGTTATTCCTCCTTGCCCTATACATGAAATCACAGCTTCCCTATCTTCATCGACATTTAACAATTCCTCAAAATATTCCCTTCATCTTCCCAATACCTCTAACTCTCCATTTAATAACTCTCCTCTCCTATTTTTAACTGACAAATCCATTTGTTCTCTAGGCTTCCTTAACTTGTTAATCTCACTGTCTTTGTAAAACTTTTGAAAAAATGATACTTAACAGACTGTACTACAGAATCAGACACCAACTTTCCCCCTACCCCTATGGGTTCATGAAAGGTAAAAGTGTGCAGAACTGTATTTCCACCTTTCTCACTGCACACACCTCTACTACTTTTACCACTTTTCTTGATCTAAAATCTGCATTTGATATTGTGAAAAGAACCGTTATACTACTTGAACTAGCCAAAATGAATATTGGTGGTAGCTTACTCTGCTGAATAATAGGATACCTGTCAAATAGAGTATCCTCTGTCCTTTACCAAGGCTTTAGAAGTGAGTCTAAAGAAATGTCTTAAGGTACACCGAAGGGAGGAGTTCTTAGTCCCATGCTATTTAATATTCTGATTAATGCTCTCCTAAATGCTCTACCTGCCTCACCTAAACATATAGTTATAAGCTATGCTGATGACATCATGATACATACAACAGGGCATAAGATGAGCACCATTCTTAATGAAGTTCAAGCAATTTGTAATCGACTAGGCCTCATAATATCTTCCTCTAAAACAAAGATATTAACAAGCAAACAACATCCCATACCGATCTATTTGCAGGGTGAAACCATTAGCTACGTTAAAACTTACAGATATCTTGGTGTAGATGTACCCTTTAACAAATCCACTATACCATAACTAAATAAAAAATGCAAAGATAGGCTAAATGCTCTCAAAGCTGTTGCTGGCTACAACCCGAACTATGGTGCTAATGTGAGAATCGTGAGGATGATGTACATAGCCTATGTTAGGTCCTTAATTGATTATGCTGCTCCCATGTTGATATTAGCTAGAGAAAGTTCTCTCCGACCCTTGGAGTTAATGCAAAATGAAGCTCTCAGAATTATTCTTGGCTGTCCCAAATCTACAAAGGTTCTTAATATGAGGAGGGGCTTGGTATTTCTAGTATCAGTGATAGGATTGTTGAGATTAACACTGTACTCGATATTAGAATATTGAGAAATGAACCAGACTCTGTCACAATGAATCTTACCAAGTGTCTAGAGGTAAATACACACAGATCTAAATGGATTGTGAAAACGTGCAATTGCATGAACTGTATCACTGTAGGCAACAAGAGCATTTCACCCCTCCATGGAAGATGTGTTCATTTAATATCACATACCTGCAAGTCCCTCCGAAGAAGCTCATTGCTAGTAATCCCTTCCTTAAATCACTTGTTAAAGCAACTGCTCAAGAAGAAATTTCTCGCCTAGCTGGTAGTAATAAGTTATCACAAGTTATATACACTGATGGATCTAAACAGGAGTCTTCTGGCAGGGCTGCATCTGCTCTTGTTGCCACCTCCCTAGTTAAGAACGATAATAAATTTGTTGAGTTAGGCATAAGAATTAACAACTGGGCGTCTACACTGCAAACTGAATTGTTTGCAATCCTAATGGCGCTTAAGCTAACCTATGACACTGAGTTTAACTCTATCATCATTACTGATTCTATGTCATCATTGAAGGCTCTTGACTCATATAATGACTCCAACAACATGCTCATTGGAGAAGCCATGTATAGATACTCAAAAATCAGAGACAAGGGAATTAATGTACAATTGCTATGGATCCCATCACACATTGGACTACTCCTTCATGATAAAGTTGATATGTTAGCCAAGAAGAGTACCCAGAAGGAGAATGTAGAATATAACTTTGGTATAACTGTGTCTAGCATTAGGAATAATATTAGGAGAGAAGTAAATAATGAAAATGATTGTTATAGGAATGCAGTTAGAAGCCTGAGTGGATCTATAACCCACTATGATAACATGAATGTAGATAAATATGTTTATGGAGCAATGTGCAATGTGAACAGACTGACTGATGTTGTAGTGGCCAGGCTTAGGCTTCTGGCAGTTTGGGAGACACACAGATGATGATCAAACTAAATGTAAATTATGTGATCAGACATATGGTCACTGTCTTGAACACTATGTGCTTAACTGTCCACTTATTGAGGAATACAGAGAAATATAGTATAATAACCTATGTGACATGTCAAGATATCTTATTAATAAAAATAAGATACCAGATATACTAAGCAAATTTCCTAAATTTGCTTGTAACAGATAAGTATAGATATGTAGATATAAATCCATATGTATTCCTGTTAACCCTTTGGGGCCTAGTTCCTAGGCCTTTTGTGTATCCATATGCTCTTGTGCTACCATCCACAGGATGGATATGGGGTGCACAATAAACTAGCCACTTCAGTGGCAAAATCTAATCTACCCATTTCATCGGTGTTTCTGAGATACTGAAGAGACCTAAGGATGCTACTGTGTGTGATTTATATATAGGTTAAGTCAATATCAGCAGAAGTGTATTTAAGTGATAGTGTGTGCACTTGTTAAGTGTGGTGTGTGCACTTGTTGAGTGTGGTGTGTGCACTTGAGTGATAGTGTGGTGTATGTACTTGTTGAGTGATAGTGTGTGGTGTGTGTACTAGTTAAGTGATAGTGTGTGGAGTGTGTACTTGTTGGGTGTGGTGTGTGCACTTGTTGAGTGATAGTGTGTGGTGCATGCACTTGTTAAGTGATAGTGTGTGGTGTGTGCACTTGTTGAGTGATAGTGTGTGGTGCATGCACTTGTTAAGTGATAGTGTGTGGTGTGTGCACTTGAGTGGTAGTGTGTGCTGTGTGTACTTGTTAAGTGATAGTGTGGTGTGTGCATGTGTTAAGTGATAGTGTGGTGTGTGCACTTAAGTGATAGTGTGTGGTGTGTGCACTTGTTAATTGATAGTGTGGTGTGTGTACTTGTTGAGTGATAGTGTGTGGTGTGTGCACTTGTTGAGTGATAGTGTATGGTGTGTGCACTTGTTGAGTGATAAGTGTGTGGTGTGTGTACGTGTTGAGTGATAATGTGTGGTGTGTGCACTTGAGTGATAGTGTGTGGTGTGTGCACTTGAGTGATAGTGTGTGGTGTTTGCACTTGCAAATTATGTGATCAGGCATATGGCCCCTCTCTTGAACACTATGTGCTTAATTGTCCACTTATTGAGGAATACAGAGACAGACAGTATAATAACATATGTGACATGTCAAGATATCTTATTAGTGAAAATAAGATACCAGATATACTAAGCAAATTTCCTAAATTTGCTTGTAACAGATAAGTGAAGTATAGATATGTAGATATAAATCCATATGTATTCCTGTTAACCCTTTGGGGGCTAGTTCCTAGGCCTTTTGTGTATCCATATGCTCTTGTGTTACCATCCACAGTATGGATATGGGGTGCACAATAAACTTGCCACTTCAGTGGCAAAATCTAATCTACCCATTTCGTCGTTGTTTCTCAGATACTGAAGAGACCTAAGAATGCTATCGTGTGTGATTTATATATAGGTTAAGTCAGTATCAGCAGAAGTGTATTTAAGTGATAGTGTGTGCACTTGTTAAGTGATAGTGTATGGTGTGTGCACTTGTTGAGTGTGGTGTGTGCACTTGTCGAGTGTGGTGTGTGCACTTGAGTGATAGTGTGTGGTGTGTGTACTTGTTAAGTGATAGTGTGTGGTGTGTGTACTTGTTGAGTGTGGTGTGTGCACTTGTTGAGTGTGGTGTAAACTTAAGTGATAGTGTGGTGTGTATACTTGTTAAGTGATAGTGTGTGGTGTGTGTACTTGTTAAGTGATAGTGTGTGGTGTGTGTACTTGTTGAGTGTGGTGTGTGCACTTGTTGAGTGTGGTGTAAACTTAAGTGATAGTGTGGTGTGTATACTTGTTAAGTGATAGTGTGTGGTGTGTGTACTTGTTAAGTGATAGTGTGTGGTGTGTGCACTTGTTGAGTGTGGTGTGTGCACTTGAGTGATAGTGTGTGGTGTGTGTACTTGTTAAGTGATAGCGTGTGGTGTGTGCACATGTTAAGTGATAGTGTGTGGTGTGTGCACTTGTTGAATGATAGTGTGGTGTGTGTACTTGTTGAGTGTGGTGTGTGCACTTGTTGAGTCTGGTGTGTGCACTTGTTGAGTGTGGTGTGTGCACTTGAGTGATAGTGTGTGGTGTGCGCACTTGTTGAGTGATAAGTGTGTGGTGTGTGTACTTGTTAAGTTGTAGTGTGTGCACTTGTTAAGTGATAGTGTGTGGTGTGCACTTGTTGAGTGTGGTATGTGCACTTGTTGAGTGTGGTGTGTGCACTTGTTTAGTGTGGTGTGTGCACTTGAGTGATAGTGTGTGGTGTGTGTACTTGTTAAGTGATAGTGTGGTGTGTGCACTTGTTAAGTAATAGTGTGATGTGTGCACTTAAGTGATAGTGTGGTGTGTGCACTTGTTGAATGATAGTGTATGGTGTGTGTACTTGTTGAGTGTGGTGTGTGCACTTGTTAAGTGATAGTGTGTGGTGTGTGTACTTGTTAAGTGATAGTGTGTGGTGTGTGTACTTGTTAAGTGATAGTGTGTGGTGTGTGCACTTGTTAAGTGATAGTGTGTGGTGTGTGCACTTGTTAAGTGATAGTGTGTGGTGTGTGTACTTGTTGAGTGATAGTGTGTGGTGTGTGCACTTGTTGAGTGTGGTGTGTGCACTTGAGTGATAGTGTGTGGTGTTTGCACTTGTTGAGTGATAGTGTGTGGTGTGTGCACATGTTGAGTGATAGTGTGTGGTGTGTGCACTTGTTGAGTGATAGTGTGTGCACTTGCAAATTATGTGGTCAGGCATATGGTCACTGTCTTGAACACTATGTGCTTAATTGTCCACTGTGGCATGCAAAGAGTACATAACTTTTATTCGGCGCATGTACACACCCTCATTTACAGGCTATCTCCCCCAACCAGCGAACCAGGTTGCTAAGAGTTGATGATGGGGCCCCGTCGTTCAACTAGTGACCAGGTTCTAGCCAATAAGAAGATGGTTTTGGCAATCGCAGAGGTTATGTGCGTACCACTCTCCTGTCTGCCCTTGTCATTCCCATTCTAGAGCTGGTTGAAGCACGGTCTGCTATCTTGTGGCTTCTATTTCTGCCTTGCTTACCGTGGAGTGCACTATACTTATCACTGTACATAGTGTACATATTGCTGTTCTAAATTGGTGAAGGATAATATAAGTCTAAACTTTTTCTGCTGTGTTTATTTTGCTCCCATTACACCTGGAATAACAGGCCATTTGGAATCCTGGGTTGTAATATGGGGGCCTGTCCGGGAGCTGGAGCTGGACTTAGAGAAATGGTTGAGCTTAGGGTGAAGCTCGTAGCAGGAACAATGTGCAGCTTGCTGTCTGGCATTGCATTAACTTTGCCTACGCTTTACAAATTTTGCGTGTCAGTTACTGTTATGGTCAGCCTTGCTATTGTGTGATCGTTCAACAGCTTGCTACTACCTTGTTCGGTGTGCTCGCTTCGCTACGGTCAGTCTTCTAGAACAGTGTAGCTGTCTGGCATTGCTTTACAAATTTTGCATGTCAGTTGTTACTAGCCTGTTCGGTGTGGAGAATTTTGCAGTTGGCTTTGCTTGTATGCGTATTCTGCAATCGTACTGTGCATAGCTAAGAGTGTTCTGCAAATTAACGTGTTACGTTGGGGTATTCTGCAATCGTACTGTGCATAGCGAATAACTTATGCCACCTAGACGAGTCAGACGTCTGGTGTCGGCATATACTTTGCATAACCTACCAAATTGTCCCTACAGTGTTGTTGGAAAATTGCTCGTTCCATTGGCATTAAATACAAACGCACTCTCACAGCTGCGCAACTGCGTTCTCTGATTGCTGACAAACTTATAGAAGAAGAGATGGCACATCAGACTCCTCCCTCTACGGGAGCTAGGGCAAAAACTACTATGTTCTCGCAGGAGGAAGATGATACACCTACGGAGCAAAATGGTCAGTATAGTGCAGCTGGGTTGTCTCAAGGTGAATCAGCGTCTTTGGCACTTGAGCTGGCAAAAATCAATCTTGAGCAAACTAGGGAACAGAGAGCATTCGCAAGGGAAGAATTTGGTAGGGAAAGAGAAAGGAGGCAGTTTTCGCATTCTGTAAATTATTTTAGTTTACAAAAAGCAGTACAGCTTGTTCCCCGCTTCAATGAGGCCGAACCAGAACAATTTTTCGAAAGCTTCGAAAATCAGGCTCGAGCCTTGAGGTGGCCGGAGCAGCGTTGGGCATCGTTGGTTCATACAGCATTATTGGGTAAGGCACAGGAATTTATGTCAGCATTAAATGACGCTGAATTTTCTGATTATAAAGTAGTGAAAACCACAGTGTTGGGAGCATATACATGTATCCCAGCCAAATACCGTAAGCTTTTTAAATTAAGCAGGCGGCAGCTTGGTCAATCCCTAGTGGACTTTGTGAGACAGCAAACCAAAGCTTTTACCAGCTGGTACAGCTTATTCTGATTGATAACCTGCTGGAGTCTGTGGGACCAGAGGTTCGAGTCTTTCTGCAGGATCGTGACTTAACCACTGCATTGGAGGCAGCCAGGTTGGCTGATACCTTCGAAACTAACCGCTCCTTGTCCGAGCGGTCCCGTCTCTCTTTTCAACAGCCTGGCATGAGCAGAGATCGTCAACCTTGGAGAATGAAGTGCCAGCCGGAGGGAGAACGTCTACATCAGGCAACTAAGTCACCTGGTGAGCCACGCTTCTCAACATATGGTCCACCTGCGGAGAGGCAAACTACTCATGGTGCATCTCGACAACAGTATCCAGAGAGACACCAGCCAGAACGACACCATTTGCAACGTCAGCAGGGAGTAAAGGGCAAGCCTGTCGTCTGCTTCCTCTGTAACAAAGTAGGTCACATCCGTCCCAACTGCCCCCATAAACCCCAACCCATTGGGAAAATCTCTAATATCCCTAGTAACATGTCCCCTAGAGAAGTAGAAAAAGGTATGGCCCCTTATTATTGCAAGAGTCTTATTTCCCTTCAGGAAAACTCAGAAACAACTGAAGTAAAGACCTTTAGAGATACTGGAGCATATTGCTCACTTATAAGAGAAGGAATATTACCCCTTTCAGAGAACACTTCCTTGAATTCCTCTGTTTTATTGGAAGCATTTGGAGGAGCTATATATTATGTTCCTTTGCATAAAATTTATGTACAGTGCAAATATTACACTGGGTACTTGACTGTAGGTGTCTCAAAAGGATTCCCCATGAAAGATGCCATGTTATTACTGGGTAATAACATTACTACTGTTAGTGCGTGTCCTGAACCTATAATGAGTAATTCTTCTCTAGTGTTGGCCATAACTCGGGCAACATCCCAAGGGTTGTAATAAAGTTGGTAGAATTACCAACAATATGTAAAGTAAAAGGACACAAGTGCAACTAATGTGACATTTATTGTGGCTAGATAAAGCTCCTGGAGAACGTTGCCACAATAAATGTCACATTAGTTGCACTTGTGTACTTTTACTTTACATCCCAAGGGTTGTCTGGAGAGAATGTTGACCTATCCTTGGACGACTCCGATCTCGGAATAGCCATGTTGTTTTATGAGGCACACCGGCTGGAGCCTCGTAAATCAAGTGAACAGACCCCGATCAAGCCTTCCTATTCCCATGTTGCAGGATTGCCAGATGTCTCTGTTTCCATGCCCGAGGGACTGTCCTTCCGGGAGGAACAACGAAAGGACCCTTCTTTAAAATTCGCTTTTCAGGCAGCCATGGGTAAATCCTCTTTGGGTCATCCGGTCAAGTATGAAGTTAAAAACAATTATTTGATCTGCACTGAGACTGGTAAGGAGATAGAGGGCCGACAATTGTTTAACAGGTTAGTGGTTCCAACAAAGTATAGACCTCAAATATTAAATATAGCTCATAATGCGTGTTACGACTTAATCTTCACCGTAACAATAGGGGCACAAATAACTCCATTTTTTTTTGTTAGTTTTATTTTATTACCAATCATTTAGTTTCATTGGTATTTCGTTAGTGAATTAAAATAACCACAAGCAATTATGAATGAAACACTATTCAGCAAGAAACCCAATCTTACGTTCAAATTCTCATTAACAGAGTATGATACAATAATTTCAATTAATAATCTACTAATCTCACCATTTAACTCTTTTAGAAAGGTCTGGGGTAACGAAAGTTATCTTTCATAAGTGACATGAATTACCAGACTTCAGGAAACTAATGGCAAAGGCAAGACAATAGACTTGGTAAAAAGTTTTAGTTTAAGCTAGGAGCTTTGGGTTGAAGACCCGTACCGAGTCAGAGCTAGGAGCTGACTGACTCACTCAACTACTTCATAGTATGACTTCAGCTCGGCCAGAAGGCGACGCGTGGCGTCAATTCTAGAACCACCAATTGGTCACTACAGTAGTGGTTACACATTCGTAATACCTAACCTAATAATAATATAATACAATGAGAGTACTTTTGATGATTCATACTGTACCCGATAATAATATATAGTCGAACCTGCTTTATCTAGCTAGTAATAAAGTGGTTCGCGATATATTATTACAGAACTTATTTTAACCAGGCCTTTTATTTTTGTATATAATGGAGTGAAGTAGGGGCGCATAACACCTCCCCCCTCGCGACTGACGGTCGCCATTGACTTGTACTCTCTGTGGTGGGTAGCATCTGTCATAGTAGCAGAGGTTGTAACATAGACAGCAGTCCTACATCATCTCCAGCTTTCTCCACAACATAGATAGTCATAAAAGTACCGACTCATACTGTTAAAATAAAGGTATATTAATAAAAATTTAAAGGCCTAGAGAGGGCATCAGCAATGAGATTATGTTTTCCTTTTATATGGGAAATAGAGATAGAGAAGGGTTGAATTCTCAGAGCCCAACGAAGTATTCTCGCATTCTTTGATTTCATAGTATTTATGAAGGTCAAAGGATTGTGATCGGAGTACACCGATATCTGATGGGTAGAAGATCCTAAATATACATCAAAATTCTCTAGGCATACAACGAGAGCAAAGGCTTCTTTTTCTATAGTTGAATAATTAATTTGGTGTTTCTTTAACTTGGAAGAAAAATAAGAAACAGGTTGTAATAGGTCAGAATTTGGAGCCTTCTGTAACAATGCGGCTCCCAAAGCATACGCACTGGCATCTATTTGTAAGTGGAATGGTTTATTAAAATCAGGACTTAGCAATACTGGGGAAGAGGATAGTAATCTTTTTAAACGATTAAAAGCAATTTCACAGTCCTGGGTCCATGAAAACTTTGTTTTTGGACTTGTTAATTCAGTTAGGGGAAAAGCTACCTGTGCAAAATTCGGACAGAACCGACGGTAGTAACCGGCAACTCCTAAAAATCTTGATACGCTTTTCCTGTCCTTAGGGGTAGGAAATTCTAAGAGGGCCTTTACTTTGGCGTTCAAAGGAGCGACTTCACCTTGTCCAATCCGAAATCCCAAGTATTTAATTTTCGTCTGGCCAAACTCACACTTGGACAAATTCACTGTAAAATTATGTTTACTTAAGGCATCAAACAAGGCTTTAAGCTGTCTAAGGTGTTGGGGCCAACTGTCGCTGTATACGACTAAGTCGTTTAAGTAAGCTTCTACTCCGTCCAACCCGCCCATAAGTATGTTCATAATACGCTGGAACGTAGAAGCCGCTTTACAGAAGCCGAAGGGCATAACGCAATACGTACTTGTATAGGCCACCAGGTATCGTAAAAGCCGATATCTCTTGAGCTCTTGGTGACAACGGGACTTGGTAATACCCTCTTAACAAGTCCAATTTACTGATATACTTAGCTCTGGAGACCTTGTCTATTAAGTCGTCAATTCTGGGTATTGGAAACCCATCAGGTACTGTTACAGCATTGACTTTTCTAAAATCCGTACACATATGGGAGGTCCCGTCTGGTTTGGGGACTAGATTGCACGGGGATGCCCAAGGACTGTTACTTGGTTTTATCAACCCGTGTGAGAGTAAGAAGTTCACCTCTGCCTCTAGCTCACCTTGTTTTTTGGGACTCACTCTGTAGGGAGATTGCTTGATTGGAGTAGGTTCTCTGAGAGTAACATCGTGCACACCCAACGTACACGGTTTTGGGACGTCGTTGAATAGGTGGAGATTTGCCTTAATCAGGGATTTTATTTCGTGTCCTTTGTCCACTTCCAGATTTATCAGTAGAGAATTTAAATTCTTTAAGGCTGTCGAATTGTTCAGAAGAACTGGTATTCCTATCATTTCATCCGAACTTACTGGAACCTGTTCTTGGTTCAGAGGAGTTATAGTAGAAACTGGTGAAACGATTCCTGAATAGGGTTTAAGTTGGTTAACGTGATACGTCCCTTGTGAGTTCCTCTTCTTCGGCGTCCTTACCAAGTAGTTCACGTCACTTAGGCGCTTCACAATTTCTAAAGGACCTTCAAATTTGGGCTGTAGAGCATGTCCCTGATGAAATCGTTGAACCAGAACTTGATCTTTTGGTTCAAATGAACGAAGTTTAGTTCGACGATCGTATTCCTCCTTCATCTTACTCTGTGCTTGTCGTAAGTTTTCGGTGGCCAATTCACTAGCTAGGTTCAGGCGTTCTTTCATTAAGGTAGGAGAGCTCCTAAAAGTCGGCGTTTCTTCCCCGGTCCAAGCTTCTTTGAGAACCTGTACTGGTCCTCTAATTTGATGCCCATATATTAACTCAAATGGCGAAAACTTCAAGTTGTCTTGTTCGCTTTCTCTTAGGGCAAACAAGAGTAGTGGAATACCTTCACCCCAATCTTTGGAATACTGTAAACAATAGGACCTCATCATAATCTTCAAAGTTTGATGGAACCTTTCCACCACGCCTTGTGATTGGGGTCGATAGGCCGTCGCGTAAACCGTCTTGACCCCTAACTGAGCCAAGGCTTCACAGAAAAATTTTGAAGTAAAATTCGACCCTTGATCTGATTGAACTTCTCTTGGAAATCCAAAGTGAGAGAAGAACTTAATCAGTGCTCTCACTATTAGGCGAGCATTAATCCTCCTGAGAGGAACTGCTTCCGGGTACCTGGTGACTGTGTCCATGATAGTGAACAGGAACTGGTTGCCCTGCCGAGTCTTGGGTAGCGGGCCGACACAGTCGATCACCAGACGTGAAAAGGGTTCGCCTCTTACTTGTATAGGGTTCAACGGCGCAGGTGGTGGATTATGTGCAGGTTTGCCTACTAGTTGACACACGGAACAGCTTCTTACATACCGTTCCACTTCTTCCTTCATTTTTGGCCATGTGAAGTGCTTAGCAATTTTTCTAAAAGTCTTTCTTTTGTCCCAGATGTCCACCTTGAGGACTGTCATGAGCAAACTTACATGCTAAATTTCTAAACGGGGTAGGCAAGACCAGTAGATGATCGCTTTTAAGAGATCCTAGTTTCTTTTTCAGTAAGTCCTTCTCCCAATAGTAAGAGCTGTCACTTTTAAGGGCTTCTTCTCCCAACACAGCAAGCTTCCTGAGGTCACTTAAGGAGGGGTCTATTCGGAGTTCTCTTACTAGATCCTCCTTCGAGAATAAATCTATTTCGGAAACCACCGACTTAGGAACTGGTATCGGTTCTGGGTGGATTGTTGGCTCGACACTCGAGCTTTCGTTGAATATGTCTCCTACTCCTACGTCGACGTCGTCCATGACTTCCTCCGATACCAACGGAGAACGCGACTGTTTGGTCATTGCCCGGGTTACTATGCTCAGAGGAAAGAGGGTAGGTTCCGTTCGTTGGGCTTCGATGACGTAATTTTCCTCGGTTGGATTTTCCATAACTATGGGCTCTTTCCATATTCCTTCTTCCGCTAAGTCGTTCCCAATCAATAGGTCTACGTCTTTTATGGGGAAGTTAGTTGGAGACACTCCGATTGACGTCCAGCCTGTAAAAATAGGAGTTTCAACATATAACTTGTACAGGGGTACTCGTGTAGTGGAGCCACCATAAGCTTCCAACAGAGCGTCAAAACCCGTATATGATCCGGCAGGGAATGATAGCAGTCCCTCTCTTAATAATGTTAAGTAGGACCCCGTATCCCTAAAGGAATTTAATTGCAACAACTGGTTATCGTAATAAAGTTGGTAGAATTACCGACAATATGTAAAGTAAAAGGACACAAGTGCAACTAATGTGACATTTATTGTGGCAACGTTTCGCTCTCCAGGAGCTTTATCAAGCCATTACAAACAATACATGGACACAGAGGGTATATAAAGGCTCAGAGTGAGGTGAATACTAGTGAGGTACCATTTCGATGTTCACTAGTGGTAGTAGTAGTAGTAGTAGTGGTAGTGACAAAAGTAATACAATATGGTAGAGCAATTAATTCGTACATGAGTAAAAGGATATAAAAGCTATTACTTGGGTAACATAAAAATAGGTTGGACAAATATAAACTGGAATGAAGCAGCTTGTTTCAGTGTTCTCTCTCTGTGCTTTGTGTAGTATAACAGGAGAGACTATGTGATGGCAGGGTTTACTGTTTTCAGGAGGATTCTTGCTAAGACTTCGGAGATGGTGAAGCTGCCGTTGTTTTGTTTAATTGTATTCGAAACAGCGATCAGTGATGATTCAAGGCACTTGCGTGTGCGGAAATTAGTTTCTTTTATCACTAATTGGGCGTCTCTGAATTTCATAAGATGATTGGTGGAATTTCGGTGTTGTACACAGGCGTTGTTTAAGTTGTCGTTCCTACATGCGTATATGTGTTCATTGAGGCGGGTGTCGAGGTTTCTTGCTGTTTCACCTACGTAGATCTTGTCACAGCCTCCACAGGGTATAGTGTAAACTCCTGCATTGACTGGTTCGTGGTGCTTGGGTTTTGTCCTGGTTAGATCCTTTATTGAAGTGGTAGAAGCGATGGCGACTCTGGTGTTAGCTTGTGAAAGTACTTTTGAGACGTTTAGTGCAACCTGGCTGTTGGGAAGAATTATAACTTTGTTGGGAGCGGTGTTGATGCGTGGAGAATTGATGATCTGAAGAGCTCTTTTCTTGCAGTCTTTGATGAAAAAAGAAGGAAATTGTAACTCAGTGAATGTTTGGTGAATGTAAGTACATTCTTCATCAAGAAACTCAGGACTACAAATTCGGTATGCTCTTAGGAAAAACCCAATGATGATGCCTCTTTTGGTCTTGGTATCTTGACTGGAATAGAAGTGTGTAAGATCATTTTTATTGGTGGGTTTCCGATAAACTTGAAATCTTAGGTTGTTGTCTACTTTGTGAATGAGGACGTCGAGGAAAGGTAGCTTGTCATTGGACTCTTCTTCTAGTGTAAACTGAATCGCTGGTTCAACTGCGTTGAGCCTTGCCTGAAGATCCCGTACATCAAAACGTTTTGGAGTTATTACGAGGACATCGTCCACGTAACGTAACCAAGTGACGCTTGAAGGGATGATGTTGGCGAAGTGTTCGGACTCTAGGTGTTCCATGTATAAGTTGGCTAGGACGGCACTTATTGGGGACCCCATTCCCATGCCGTAGGTTTGTTTGTAGAGCTTGTTATTGAAGGAAAAACAGTTGAAGTTAACACAGAGTTCAATCAAGTCAACAAAATCTCCGGGAGGTAAAGGAAGATTAAGGTCCTGGTTGACTTTACGTCGTAGAACCTCGATGGCTTTTTTGGTAGGTACTTTTGTGAAGAGGGAAGTCACATCCAAACTGCTTAGTTTCTTGTTACGGATGGAGAGGTTACGGATGCGGTTGAGAAGGTCGCCTGAGTGTTTAAGATGAGCGGGGCTGATGGTCCCCAGAAGGCAGGAAAGATGTTTGGCAAGAACTCCGGCTAGTTTGTGTGGAGCACTGCCTATTCCTGACGTGATTGGTCTGAGAGGAATATTGTGTTTATGGGTCTTGGGTAAACCATACATGTGTGCTGGTTTAGGGTTGCTTGGTAACAAGTACAGAAGTTTCTTCCCTTCTCTAGTGCGTTTGAGTATTTGTCTGGTTTTGTATAAAAAGTCTTTGGTGAGCGTCTCCCACTGTTGAGTGCTGATGGGTTCGTATGTAGATTGATCATTCAAAAGGTCCATCATTTTAGTGTTGTAGTCACTGGTGTTGAGTATGACGACTCCACCTCCTTTGTCGGCGGTGGTGACGATAATGTTGGGGTCGTTGGCGAGGTCCTTAAGGGCAGTGATGTATCTTCTAGGAAGATTAGAAGAAGAAGGTTCACATAAAGCTGCAGTGAGAAGGCCCTGTATATAACCCTTCTGGAAGTTGCTGTCACTGTGTCTATGGTTCCTGGTAACAAGATTGAGTTGATAGTTAGGTTTGCGTATGTTGGTGGTAAATTTGAGTCCCAGACTCAGTGCTTGTTTCTCGTAGTCGGTTAAGGTGCGTGACGATAAGTTGTTTATCAGGGATTCGCGTCCCATTTCCTTCCATCGACTGTTAGTGCAGAGGTACTGAAGTTTGCGATTGAGTTTGATCTTCTGTTGGAAGTTAGCTGTGGTGACTGTGCTGAGAATATGCTCAGCAGTGTGTTGGTCAATCTGAAGATTGGCCCTCATATTCCTTGCAGTTTCGAAGGTTTCCTTAGCGATGTTAGAAAGTTCTTCGGCACATTCAGTTAAGTAAGCTTGGGTAGCTGGAGAGAAGGGGTGCTTGGAGTTGGAGAGTTGTGCAGGAGTAGACTTAGGGATCACCTTCTCTGCCAGGCAATCTTGTAGGAAGTTGTGTCTGTTGCGATAGTTGTGTCTGTTGCGATAGTTGCCACAATAAATGTCACATTAGTTGCACTTGTGTCCTTTTACTTTACAAACTGGTTATCGGTAATTCCTACTTTGCTTTTGGAAAAGTAAGGACTCATAGCTCTTGACAAGTTTGATGATGATACCCATATTCTGCTTAGTCAACTAGAAGGATCTGTTAGTTTTCCTTGGGACAGAGCATCTACTCTTGGCTCGGACTTCCTTGGATGAGTCGTAGAGGATATTATTTGTGTGGGCAATCTATAGGATGGACTCCTTCCCTGGTCCCTATCACGCTTAAAGCATTGTGATTTGAAATGTCCCAGCTTCGAACAGTACGAACATTTAATTTTTTCCCATGACCTATCTGGTCTATAGGATGGGCTCGATTGAATTTGGTGTTTTACTTCGGGTTTACTTGTTACACGGGAGTGAACGGGTTGGGTAGGTCGCTTACCGAAAGGCTTCGCAGGTTCGGGTCTTGTTGCTGGTTTGATAACCTGGCTGCTTTCAGATTGTACCAACCTCTGGGAAATCTCAAAGTTGTCTGCCAGCACAGCAGTCTGTAACAACGTCGTTTGCGGATGGCCAACAAGATACTGGCGAACTCCCTCTGGAAAATTTGCATACAAATCTTCTAGTAACATTAATTGTGATAGATCTTTTAAAGTCGTGACCCGAGAAGCTCGACACCAACGTTCAAACGCCACTGCTTTCCCTCGGGCAAAATCTAAATAAGTTTGTCCTGTTTGCCGTTTCATGGAACGAAAAGCTATTTGGTAACTAATAGGGAGCATGTCATATGCTTCTAAAATAGTTCTCTTTACTACGTCGTACTGGACATAAAACTCATATGGTAAGGAGGCGACATAAGACTGCGCCTTTCCATATAGAGACGTGTGCAGCAATGTGGTCCATTTGTCTTTGGGCCAGCCCATTGAACGTGCCTGATTCTCAAAAATTTCAAAGAATTCATCTAAGTCTGTTTCGTTAAATTTAGGTACCATCAGAGCTGCTTTATGCAAGTCAAACCCGGTTACCGTGCTCTTCACGTCTCTTTCTTCCGGAACTCCCTTCTGCTTTGTTTCAAAACGAAACCTTTCACGCCTAAATTCTTCCTCGTTTAGACGTCTTCTAGCTTCGATTTGAGAGTTTTGTAATAGTAATATGCGTTCTATTCTCTCTAGTTGTTCAGACGTGAAATT
The DNA here is from genome assembly GCF_038502225.1 of Cherax quadricarinatus. Lineage (NCBI taxonomy): Eukaryota > Metazoa > Arthropoda > Malacostraca > Decapoda > Parastacidae > Cherax > Cherax quadricarinatus. The sequence continues at coordinate 51,972,966 of NC_091295.1, forward strand.
CCCAAGAGGTAATGACACCGAGGGGAATTCGGGCGTCTTCTCCGGAAGTATTTTGGGACGAGCACCAGTCCTAAAATTATCCCCGTCATTTGACTGAGGGTTCGTTCCAACCACCGATACATACTCCGGGGAAATGAACGGGAGAGAGCTTTGAGACTGGACTGAGTAGTAAGGGCTTGTAAACCCTGGTTCAACTTCATTATTTAAGGCAGTTCCCGTCCGTGGGATTTCTACTTCCTCGAACTGGGAAATAAAACTATCTTCCGAATCTAGTTCTGGCATTGCTTGGGATTTCGGAAATAATCTTTCCTTAATTAGGGACCTAAGAGTCTCTGCGCTATGGTATCTATTATAAGGTATATCTAACTGTCTAGCTATTTGCCAACACGTCTGTAATTTTAAAGTGTCAAGAGTAGCCTCTATTAATTCATCTAATAATGACTTAATTTCTGGATCCATTTTCTTAATTCTCGCAAGGGAGCTTAATTTTAATGCAAAACAAATATGTACTTCAGGGTAAGTAACTCCCGGACAGACAACCCATTTGTTACGACTTAATCTTCACCGTAACAATAGGGGCACAAATAACTCCATTTTTTTTTTTTTTGTTAGTTTTATTTTATTACCAATCATTTAGTTTCATTGGTATTTGGTTAGTGAATTAAAATAACCACAAGCAATTATAAATGAAACACTATTCAGCAAGAAACCCAATCTTACGTTCAAATTCTCATTAACAGAGCATGATACAATAATTTCAATTAATAATCTACTAATCTCACCATTTAACTCTTTTAGAAAGGTCTGGGGTAACGAAATAGTTATCTTTCATAAGTGACATGAATTACCAGACTTCAGGAAACTAATGGCAAAGGCAAGACAATAGACTTGGTAAAAAGTTTTAGTTTAAGCTAGGAGCTTTGGGTTGAAGACCCGTACCGAGTTAGAGCTAGGAGCTGACTGACTCACTCAACTACTTCATAGTATGACTTCAGCTCGGCCAGAAGGCGACGCGTGGCATCAATTCTAGAACCACCAATTGGTCACTACAGTAGTGGTTACACATTCGTAATACCTAACCTAATAATAATATAATATATTATTATTATTATATATTATTATCGGGTACAGTATGAATCATCAAAAGTACTCTCATTGTATTATATTTATTATTATTTTATTATTTTTTTATTATCACACTGGCCGATTCCCACCAAGGCAGGGTGGCCCGAAAAAGAAAAAACTTTCACCATCATTCACTCCATCACTGTCTTGCCAGAAGGGTGTAGTGTAAAGCACCCTTCTGGCAAGACAGTGATGGAGTGAATGATGGTGAAAGTCTTTCTTTTTCGGGCCACCCTGCCTTGGTGGGAATCGTCCAGTGTGATAATAAAAAAATAATAAAATAATAATAAATATAATACAATGAGAGTACTTTTGATGATTCATACTGTACCCGATAATAATATATAGTCGAACCTGCTTTATCTAGCTAGTAATAAAGTGGTTCGCGATATATTATTACAGAACTTATTTTAACCAGGCCTTTTATTTTTGTATATAATGGAGTGAAGTAGGGGCGCGTAACAATGCGTCATTAGGAGGTCACTTAGGAATTACAAAAACCTTGTATAGAATTGCAAAAGAATTTTATTGGCCAAAATTAAAGAAAGATGTGAAGAATCATATTAGCTGTTGCCGAGAATGTCAGCAAGTTGGAAAACCTGGACATTCCATTAAACCTGCACCTCTCCAACCTATACCTGCTGATGGAGAACCTTTTGCAGATTTAATTATAGATTGTGTAGGTCCACTACCTAGGTCAAAGTCTGGAAATCAATATTTATTTACGATTATGGATAAAGTAACCAGATACCCTGAAGCAATTCCCATGCGTAGTATTAATACTAAAGCTATTCTCAAAGCTTTTACAAAATTCATTTCTTGTTTTGGCATTCCTAAAACTATTTAAAGTGATCAAGGTACTAACTTTACTGCCAAAGCATTTAGGGAAGTATTAACTAGGTTAGGGATAATCCACAACTTATCCACTGCCTATCATCCTCAGTCCCAAGGCGCCTTGGAAAGATTCCATCAGACGTTAAAAACTATGATGAGAACTTTTTGCATTTTCTTTTCCTACAGACTGGGATGAGTCACTACCTTTGTTGCTGTTCTCAGTACGAGAGACGGTGCAAGAGTCTACAGGGTATAGTCCGTTTGAGCTGATCTTTGGGCACAATGTACGAGGTCCTCTTCGGGTGCTCAAAGAAGGATGGATGGGAGAAGACGTTAGCTCGACACTCTACAACCCGTCTTCAAGGTTGCAGGTGGCACGTCAGTTAGCAAAGGCTAACCTAAAGACAGCTCAAAGAAAGATGAAACAGAGGTATGACAGAAGTGCAAAATTTCGCTCCTTCCATCCAGGAGACAATGTGTTGGTGCAGGAACCTATACCTGGCCACACCTTGAAAGCTAGATTTATGGGACCTATGCAGATTGTAAGTAGATTATCTGATGTAAATTATGTGGTAGCTCCCATTGATAAGACCTCAAAAACTAAAACTTACCACATTAATCAATTAAAATCTTTTCATACACCAGATAAAGTCCCAGTAATGACTCTGTCCTCTACCTCTGAGGACGACTCTGATTCTTTGCACTCTATCTCTGAAATTAATATTAAACTTTCAAATTCTGTCCTCCTCAAGGATCCTAGCCCTTTAACCCTTTCAGGGTCCGTCCCGTAGATCTACGGCTTTACGTTCAGGGTCCAAACCGTAGATGTACGTCATGAGCTCAGCTCACTCTGATAAACTGTGAGTGGTAAATTTGAGCCTAGATATGAGAGAATACATCTATGTGGTATGTGTGCACCACATAAAACAAATCCTGCAGCACACTGTGTATAATGAGAGAAAAAAAACTGAGACCATGATTTTCGATTAAAACAGCGACTTTGCAGTGTTTTTTCGTATGTTTTTTATAGTTGTATTTGTGATTTCTTGGTCTCATTTGGATAGAATGGAAGACATATTACAGAAATAGAGATAATTTTGATTGGTGTTAGCACTGGAAATGGCTTGAAATTGAGCTCAAAGTGGCGGAAATGTTAAATTTTTGCCGATGTTCAAGAGTAAACAAATGACCTCACACGTCTAATACACGCCAGCTGGTGGGTCTAATATACATTCACAAATGTGGTGATGATATTTATACAATTATTACAATATTGCATAACAGTAAATCTTCTATTTTTTGGTGTGAATAAAAATTCATTATGTGAATAAAAAATCAAAATGGAATTTATTTGTAAAGCCTCAAAACATAACTAATAAACAGAGGAAATGTTAGTTTAGTGCCAGGAATACCTACATTGTTTATTCTGGACCCTATTTTGAAATTGGAATATTTTGAACTTTGTGTTAAATTGGCCAAATTACCAATTTCCGGTCACTTTATTTTGTAGTTGAAACAGTTGACTTGGCGATTTCTTGTGCTCAATCGATAGAATAGAAGTAATACTAGTGAAATAGCTGAGAATTTGGTCGACTGGAATATTGTAATTGGCCTAAAATGGGAGTCAAAGTCGGCAATATCGCCGATTCGTAAATATCGCTGACACATCAAAATTCACGAGAGCATAATTTCGTCAATTTTCCATCAAATTTTGTACTTTTTGTTTCATTACATTCACAAAAAGATTCTCTACCATTTCATAAGAAAAAATAAATTTTTTTTTTTTTTAAAATTCTTGGACACTGGGGCACCACTTCAGATTTTGGCCTTGGACCCTGAAAGGGTTAATGGAGGGATTATCTGAAATGCAAGCAACAAATTTAACGGAGCTTCTACAGTCATATCCTAATATTTTTTCGGATGTGCCGAAAAAATGTATGTTAGGTTATCATGATGTAGATGTGGGAAACTCTAAACCAATTAAACTCTCCCCCTACAGAGCTAATCCTGAAAAGCAGAGGCTACTTCAGCAGGAAGTAGAATTTTTGTTAAAGCATGGTTTAGTGGAGGAGTCATCTAGTCCATGGGCTTCACCGTGCATCCTTGTGAAGAAGGCTGATGGAGGGTTTCGTATGTGTACAGACTACCGTAAGGTGAATGAGGTCACAATTACAGATGCTTACTCTCTTCCTCGTGTGGATGATGTAATTGACTTTGTGGGTAAGGCTACTTTTGTGTCCAAGTTAGATCTCCTTAAAGGCTACTATCAGGTACCTTTGATGGATAAGGCAAAGGAAATCTCTGCCTTCGTAATTCCAGGAGGTCATTATCAATACACAGTTACCCCCTTCAGAATGAAAAATTCCCCCTCTTCATTCCAGAAACTTATCCATCAGGCTATTAACAGACTTGAAGGCACGGCAGCATACCTAGATGATATTGTTGTGGTGTCTGATACTTGGGATCAACACCTACTTAGACTTAAGGCTCTTTTTGAGACCTTTAAGAGTTCCCATTTAACAGTTAATTTATCTAAATCTTCCTTTGGCCAGGCCACTGTCACTTTTCTAGGCCATGAAGTAGGTAGTGGTAAAGTTGCACCTAAACTTGCTGAAGTTCTTGCTATTAAAGATTGTCCAGTTCCTCATGATAGGAAATCTCTTCAACGTTTCCTAGGCATGATAGGATTTTACAGAAGATTCTGTAAGAATTTCTCAGATATTGTAGCCCCTCTTACCTCTCTTACCAGTCACAAAGTTCCCTTTAATTGGACCTCAGACTGTAACACTGCTTTTAATAAAGCAAAAAGATTATTGTGTACTGCACCCATTCTCTTGTCTCCAGACTTCTCCAAACCTTTTTCATTACAGGTTGATGCTTGCGAGTCTGGGGTTGGGGCAGTACTATTACAAATCGGGAACAAGGAGTTGCAGCCTGTAGCATACTTTTCAGCCAAGTTCCAGCCACATCAGAGGGCTTACTCTACCATTGAAAAGGAAGCCCTCGTGCTGGTACTGGCTTTGGAGCATTTTGATGTTTATGTGGGCCAGACATCGCAGGTGGTCACAGTCTACAGTGATCACAATCCTTTAGTATATCTCCAAGCCATGAAGAACCACAACACAAGGCTTATGCGCTGGACGCTAAGGCTGCAGCCCTATAATATTTCCATTAAATATATTGCCGGCAAAGAAAATATGTTGGCAGACTCTTTATCTAGAGTCTAATATTTTTATTTATTTAGGTTAGGATGTTATTTGTGGTAACCCCTTTTCACACTTTTTTTTTTTATCCCCTGGTGTGGGGTTTTTTTTTTAGTGAGGGGATGCGGGCTACCGTCCGCCTGTATCTTGGACCTATGCTAGCCTGACTGACTGCTGTCTCACTCTTAAGTTTAGGGTTTGGCTTTTGGTCACGAGAAAAGCTGAGCTCTATCTAAGAGTTGGATGGTGGAGAGGAAAGGCGGTCCCATTATTTTGTGCCATGGCGGCACGGTTACCACTGGGAGGTGGCAGCCTAATCCTGAGCCTTCTCGGGGTGGGGGTGTGGCATGCAAAGAGTACGTAACCTTTATTCGGCGCATGTACACACCCTCATTTACAGGCTATCTCCCCCAACCAGCGAACCAGGTTGCTAAGAGTTGATGATGGGGCCCCGTCGTTCAACTAGTGACCAGGTTCTAGCCAATAAGAAGATGGTTTTGGCAATCGCAGAGGTTATGTGGGTACCACTCTCCTGTCTGCCCTTGTCATTCCCATTCTAGAGCTGGTTGAAGCACGGTCTGCTATCTTGTGGCTTCTATTTCTGCCTTGCTTACCGTGGAGTGCACTATACTTATCACTGTACATATTGCTGTTCTAAATTGGTGAAGGATAATATAAGTCTAAACTTTTTCTGCTGTGTTTATTTTGCTCCCATTACACCCGGGATAACAGGCCATTTGGGTTGTAATATCCACTTATTGAGGAATACAGAGACAGACAGTATAATAACCTGTGTGACATGTCAAGATATCTTATTAGTGAAAATAAGATACCAGATATACTAAGCAAATTTCCTAAATTTGCTTGTAACAGATAAGTGAACTATAGATATGTAGATATAAATCTATATGTATTCCTGTTAACCCTTTGGGGCCTAGTTCCTAGGCCTTTTGTGTATCCATATGTTCTTGTGCTACCGTCCACAGGATGAATATGGGGTGCACAATAAACTAGCCACTTCAGTGGCAAAATAAAAAAAAAAAATAATATAGCGCTTGTTTACTAATATAATAATATGTACTAGTAGCTATCCCATATAACCCAGAATAACCCGAGAAGACAGGCAGTGTGGCATATTTCTATTGGGGTCCTATTTGGTTCTCCCCAGGATGCACCTTATAACTATCGACTAACCCTTTAACCCGTAAACGGTCCAAGCAGATCTACGTTCACGTGTAGTGCTCCAAAAGTAGATCTACATTTTTTTACACATTTTCAAATGTAAAAAGAAAAAAATTACTTTTTTTTACATACTTTTAAATGTTGAAAAAACGTATATATACGTTTGGACCGTTTACGGGTTAAAGAAGAAAATTTGATTCGGATTATTAGTAACTCAGAATAACCTATTGAGGCCCTTTGATCATCCTAGGATATTACTTGCCCTAGTCAGCTAACACCCAAGTACCTACTTACCAGTAGCTAGGTCCCAGTGGAAATAAGTCTGACTCTTTTGGGTTATCCTAGGTAATCTATGTTGCTATGTTTGATAATTTATATAACTGTATTTATATATACGTGTACCTGAATAAACTTACTCAACCATAAATACCTAGGTATCTACAGTATTTACTGCTAGGCAAGAAGAGCAGCAGGTGTTGGGTGAGTTTCTCATACATCTTTCCTAGTTCATGGCACAACCTGGGGTCCTGTCAGGTGTAAGCCTGACACTACCTCTGCACTAATGAATTTTAAGCAAGATTAGATACAGCCCCATTGTGTGGTTACTATGACATACATGACTTATGAAGGATGCCCATTCTCAGATGTTGCATAATACATATAGGTTAATGCTTCCTTATGAATATAAAAATAATGAGATACTGTATACAGCACTTCACATGCCTAGAAGAAAAAACTATGCTTACATATCACCCTATTACAGGATAGTTTTGCCTGTCATTATAACAGAATGGTTTTCCAGCTACATATGCTCTGAAACACAGGTTTAACACTTAGTTTTAATCATAAAAATAATAATCTATAACACAGGATGGTGTCCCTTTCATATATACTCCGTAACACAGGATGGTTCTCCTGACGTATTCCTTAATACAGGATAGTTTTTATATACTCCATTGCAAAGGATAGTTTTTTCCAGTTATATTTTTTCACATTGTATGGTTTCCTTGTCATAATTCATAACATTGTCATGAAGCAGACTTTGAATGCAAATGCAGAAGATGTGGCTTAGGTGTGATATGTATAATTTGTGAATAATAACTATTATTTTATATATAAGCAATATTACTAGTAATTTATATTTTTCAGATGGAATTATGTCTATACCATATATAAGGCAGTGACTAGACACAACCAAGAAAAAAATCCTGTGGTTTCCATGTACACTTTTTTAAGATAAAATGGTACTCTTATAATGTATATATATAAATTAGGAGCAATTATATTAATTTTATGAAAGACATTGGTTTCAAAATCAGTTATGTACAGCTACAGAGCTAGAACATTATTGTAATAAAGTTGGCAGAATTAAGCAAGTAAGTTTGTTCAGGTATACACAAATACAGTTACATAGAATTATCATACATAGCAGCATATGTGTAGAGAACCTAGGATAACCCAAATAAGTCAGACAGTAAAAGGACATAAGTGCAACTAATGTGACATTTTATTGTGGCAACGTTTCACTCTCCAGGAGCTTTGTCAAGCTCCTGGAGAGCAAAACGTTGCCACAATAAAATGTCACATTAGTTGCACTTGTGTCCTTTTACTTTAGAACATTATTCACAATTCTGATTAGATTATAATCTTTAAATCAACCTAAGCATTCAAAAAATATCAACTTTGCATATGCAGTGTTTTTCATTTATTAGATTAAGTTCTAGTGATAAGGAATAATGTTAAAATACTTAATACTCAGCACAGTCAGTGACTTTCCGGTAAGTTTGTAGTCCAAGTCATGTTTTTTTTTTTTACTATGTAATTTTTTTTAAATAGAAGTTACTCGTTTTTATTTTCAAATTTGGTTTAAAGATTGAAGGAAATGGTAAAATTTGCATTTGCAGTACATACTGTACAAATATTATACTGAACTTTTGCATTTTGCCAGAATTCAATCAAAAAAATTGTAATTTTATTGTGCTGACATTATCTTCCATAGGATTTGAAATCATTGCACGAGTTGGGTGCATGGTCTCAGCATGTACCACTGCCTCGTGTATTAGATCTGGCTATCGAAGTGTTAGAGTTCTGCCGCAAGAAAAATGTCATATAACCTAACTATTTGGAAGATATTCTTCCGATCTTATCCTTTGCATTGCCCCATAATGCTAAGGGATGTTCCCAGCTTCTGCAGTCTCTTCCTATGTAAGCAAAATTAGAATTAAGCATATAGAAATTTTTGCTGAGTGTGCCACTATATTTTCACTCAAAATCTTTCAGACATCAGTTCATATTTGTTCTTCATGTATGTTTATAGGAATTTCTATAACATACTGCACTCTTTGTACTGTACTATATATTATCAAATTGTTAACACTAATATTGGTAATAATGTTGGTTGAATTACCACAGTAGTTGTACAGTGGACCCCCGCATAACGATTACCTCCGAATGCGACAAATTATGTAAGTATATTTATGTAAGTGCGTTTGTACGTGTATGTTTGGGGGTCTGAAATGGACTAATCTACTTCACAATATTTCTTATGGGAACAAATTCGGTCAGTACTGGCACCTGAACATACTTCTGGAGTGAAAAAATATCGTTAACCGGGGGTCCACTGTACTTGTGTCCTTTACCTAACGCTAATATTGGTGTTCCTAGTTGCTTTTAGTTTGTACACAAATATATCAGAAAATAAGAGCATGAAAATAAATATGTAGCCATTTTTTTTTGGCACTATCATGACTCCAGTACAGTTCTATATACAGTGGTACCTCGAGTTACGAACTTAATTCATTACAGAAGGCTGTGCGAGTGCCGATACCGAATGAATTTGTTCCTATAAGGAATATGTAATATAATTAGATTAGTCTGTTTCAGACCCCCAAAAATACACTTACAAAAGCAGTTACAAAACTACACTTACATAATTGTTCGAATTGGGAGTTGTTCGAAACTCAAGGTACCATTGATTTGTAGATAAATATGTAGTGAGACAAAAGTTATGTAGATACACCTACATAGTTGCTGTAGACAGGTATACATGTCCAGTATATACAATTCTTTAACTTACCTTTAATTAATATTGTTTGTTTCCAGTGAGACCTGGCTTAAGCAGGACACAATAGATATCTACCCTCTACCAGGATACACAGCAATTCACAACTGCAGACCAAACCAAGTTGGGGGTGGTATTGCAATCTATTACTCTAACCAATTATTTTGTATTAGCACCACTTGCTTTAGTGATGAATATGGGGAATACATTTTTGCTAATTTTACTGTAAAAAACCTTAAGACACCTATAACAATCGGTGCCATTTACCGGATACCTCACACAAACATCCCAAATTTCAGTGAGAAATTAAAGTCACTAATAACAAACAGACAAATGAATAAGCACCACCTTCTCTTAGCTGGAGACTTCAACATCAACCTTGGATTACTAGATGATCAGCCTGTAACTGATTTCATCAACAATATGAACAACACACTTCTCATACCAACAATAACTAAACCAACCAGGCTCACTGAGACAAGTGCAACCATAATAGACCACATATGGACCAATATACTAGCCCCCCTTAAAGTGCAGGCATTGTACTTCCCATTTCCAGGACTCAAGTCCGACTATATGAAAATAACCGGTTTCCCTGAATCCCTTCACTAAATATTACCCTGCTCACACTCCAACAGATCGTCAGGTCCCAAGTATCATTCGTCTCCATTCACTCCTATCTAACACGCTCATGCACGCTTGCTGGAAGTCCAAGCCCCTTGCCCACAAAACCTCCTTTACCCCCTCTTTCCAACCCTTTCGAGGACGACCCCTACCCCTCCTTCCTTCCCCTATAGATTTATATGCTTTCCATGTCATTCTACTTTGATCCATTCTCTCTAAATGACCAAACCACCTCAACAACCCCTCTTCTGCCCTCTGACTAATGCTTTTATTAACTCCACACCTTCTCCTAATTTCCACACTCTGAATTTTCTGCATAATATTTACACCACACATTGCCCTTAGACAGGACATCTCCACTGCCTCCAACCGTCTCCTCGCTGCTGTATTTACTACCCAAGCTTCACATCCATATAAGAGTGTTGGTACTACTATACTTTCATACATTCCCTTCTTTGCCTCCATAGATAACGTTTTTTGACTCCACATGTATATATATTTATTTTAACAAGTCGGCCGTCTCCCACCGAGGCAGGGTGACCCAAAAAGAAAGAAAATACTTTCATTATCATTCAACACTTTCACCTCACTCACATATATATACTCTGATAATTATACTCATGTTTACCTGTACCTAAATAAACTTACACACTGTGCTGGCATGCAGGTACACATTAAAATCATTAAGAGTGTCTTATTAGTCTCAAAGATGCCATATTAATAATGATAATAATAATACTAAAATGCAATAATAATCACTCTGAGGCACATTAAATGTCATATATTACATTACTATAGATATTTTTATTAATCCATCTATGATATTTTTTCAAAATTATACAGTGGACGCTTGGTTATCAGCCATTCCAGATATCGGCCAATTCGGTTATCGCCCGTTTTTTTGGCCGAAATTTTATTCCAGTTACCGGCCATTATTTTGCTTATCGGCCGTATTGGATGCGTCCACCAGCTGCTCGTGCATTCATGAGTCAGTCTGGCTGTGTCTCTGGGCAAGTGTAAAAACTTCTGCTCATTCATCCAAACATTTCGCTATAATCTATTGTTTTTGGTGGTTACTGATTGGGTGCAACTGCAAAATAAGCCATGGGCCCAAAGAAAGTTCCTAGTAAAGTTCCTTTGGTAAAGAAAGTGAGAAACACGATGGAATTTAAGAAAGAAGTTGTTGAAAAGTATAAGAGTGGTGTTTGAGTGCTAGAACTTTCTGGCAAAGAAAGTAGAAATCAAGGAAGCTAATGTTGCAAAAGGAAGTTTAGTAGGGAGGCAGGGAGTGAAGCAGGCAGGCAGGACCCCAGTGAAAATATGTCACTCTGCCTGACTTTTTTTGGGTTATCCTAGGTTCTTTACACATATGCTGTGAAAGGGAGGCAGGGAGTGTAGCAGGGAAGCAGGGAGTGCAGCATGCATGCAGGGAGTGTAGCAGGGAGGCAAGGAGTGTAGCAGGCAGGCAGGGAGTATAGCATGGAGGGAGGGAGTGTAGCAGGGAAACACGGAGTGTGGAAAGAAGGCAGGGAGTGTAACAGGCAGACAGGGAGTGTAGCATGGAGGGAGGGAGTGTTGCAGGGAAGCAGGGAGTGCAGCAGGCATGCAGGGAGTGTAGCATGGAGGCAGGGAGTGTAGCAGGGAGGCAGGGAGTAGCATGGAGGAAGGGAGTGTAGCATGGAGGGAGTGTAGCATGGGAGGGAGTGTAGCAGGGAGTATGGAAGGGTGGCAGGGAGTGTAGCAGGCAGGCAGGGAGTGTAGCAGGCATGCAGGGAGGAAAGTAACCCCAGAGAGGGCTTTGATACCTGAAGTCCTTATGGAGGGAGATTCCCCTTCCAAAAAATAATCAGTCCTCCCTCTCTCCTCCTCCCTGTCTTCCATAAACCAACAAGAGTCTTCAATAAAGGTATGTAATAGTGATTTAAATGTTCATTTTTTAATTTATTTACAGTAGACCGTCATTTAGCACAGTAGTTAAATTCCTGAAAAGTGCCGTGTTAGGTAAAATCGTGTTAGATAAACTGAGGAACTTATGGGAAAAATAGGGTTACGATTCTGGGAGCCCCCAAAAAGCCAAACAACTTTTTTTTGGCCTCCACATCTTCCAAAAATATAAGTGAATATGTAGTTGTGGTTCACTGTTGTGATGTAGTATGTTGTTTTTACTGCTTAACCCTTTCAGGGTTGGTGCCGTACTAGTATGGCTTGCACACCAGGGTGGGTGCCACACTAGTACGCCTAAATTCTAGCGCCTTCAAATCTAGCGAGAGAAAGCTGGCAGGCCAACATATGAAAGAATGGGTCTATGTGGTCAGTGTGTGCAGTTACAATTAAATCTTCATCAGAGTACAAAACAAATTCTGGCCACAAAATAGAGCGAAACACCAACGTCAAAGACCTGAGAGTGATCATGTCAGAGGATCTCACCTTCAAGGACCATAACATTGTATCAATCGCATCTGCTAGAAAAATGACAGGATGGATAATGAGAACCTTCAAAACTAGGGAGGCCAAGCCCATGATGACACTCTTCAGGTCACTTGTTCTATCTAGGCTGGAATATTGCTGCACACTAACAGCACCTTTCAAGGCAGGTGAAATTGCTGACTTAGAAAATGTACAGAGAACCTTCACGGCGCACATAACAGAGATAAAACACCTCAATTACTGGGAGCGCTTGAGGTTCTTGAACCTGTATTCCCTGGAACGCAGGCGGGAGAGATACATGATTATATACACCTGGAAAATCCTAGAGGGACTAGTACCGAACTTGCACACGAAAATCACTCACTACGAAAGCAAAAGACTTGGCAGACGATGCAACATCCCCCCAATGAAAAGCAGGGGTGTCACTAGCACGTTAAGAGACCATACAATAAGTGTCAGGGGCCCGAGACTGTTCAACTGCCTCCCAGCATACATAAGGGGGATTACCAACAGACCCCTGGCAGTCTTCAAGCTGGCACTGGACAAGCACCTAAAGTCGGTTCCTGATCAGCCGGGCTGTGGCTCGTACATTGGTTTGCATGCAGCCAGCAGTAACAGCCTGGTTGATCAGGCTCTGATCCACCAGGAGGCCTGGTCACAGACTGGGCTGTGGGGGCGTTGACCCCCAGAACTCTCTCCAGGTAATAAAAAAAATCCTGCAGCACACAGTGTATAATGAGAAAAAAAACTCCGACCGTGTCTTTGGTTTAAAACAGCGACTTTGCAGTGTATTTTCATATGCTATTTATGGTTGTATTCCAGTTTTCCTGGTCTCATTTTATAGAATGAAAGACATATTACGGAAATTGAGATGATTTTTATTGGTTTTACAATGAAAAGTATCTTGAAACTGAGCTCGAAGTAGCAGAAATGTTCGATTTTTGCCAAAGTTCAAAAGTAAATAAATCAAGCCACGTGTCCAATACACATCAACTGGTGAGTCTAATATTCTTTCATAAGTGTGCAGATATTATTTATACAATTTCTACATCATTTCTATACTAATGCAGTAGTCTGCATAACAGTAAATCTTCTATTTTTTGTGAGAATAAAAATTCGAAGTAGAAAGCAAAAGAAATATAACAGAGGCCTGGAGACGTGACTAATGAACAGAGAAAATGTTATTTTAGTGCCAGGAATGTCTGTCTTGTTTATTCTGGACCCTAGGTTGGTAGACAGCAACCACCCAGGGAAGTACTACCGTCCTGCCAGATGACTGTGAAACAAAAACCTGTAACTGTTTTGCATGATGGTAGGATTGCTGGTTTCTTTTTCTGTCTCATAAACACGCTAAGATAACAGGGATATCTTGCTACTCCTACTTACACTTTGGTCACACTTCACAGACACGCACATGCATATATATATATACATACATCTAGGTTTTTCTCTTTTTTCTAAATAGCTCTTGTTCTTTTTTATTTCTTCTATTGTCCATGGGGAAGTGGAAAAGAATCTTTCCTCCGTAAGCCATGCGTGTCGTATGAGGCGACTAAAATGCCGGGAGCAATGGGCTAGTAACCCCTTCTCCTGTATACAATTACTAAAAAAGAGAAGAAGAAAAACTTTATAAAACTGGGTTGCTTAAATGTGCGTGGATGTAGTGCGGATGACAAGAAACAGATGATTGCTGATGTTATGAATGAAAAGAAGTTGGATGTCCTGGCCCTAAGCGAAACAAAGCTGAAAGGGGTAGGAGAGTTTCAGTGGGGGGAAATAAATGGGATTAAATCTGGAGTATCTGAGAGAGTTAGAGCAAAGGAAGGGGTAGCAGTAATGTTAAATGATCAGTTATGGAAGGAGAAAAGAGAATATGAATGTGTAAATTCAAGAATTATGTGGATTAAAGTAAAGGTTGGATGCGAGAAGTGGGTCATAATAAGCGTGTATGCACCTGGAGAAGAGAGGAATGCAGAGGAGAGAGAGAGATTTTGGGAGATGTTAAGTGAATGTATAGGAGCCTTTGAACCAAGTGAGAGAGTAATTGTGGTAGGGGACTTGAATGCTAAAGTAGGAGAAACTTTTAGAGAGGGTGTGGTAGGTAAGTTTGGGGTGCCAGGTGTAAATGATAATGGGAGCCCTTTGATTGAACTTTGTATAGAAAGGGGTTTAGTTATAGGTAATACATATTTTAAGAAAAAGAGGATAAATAAGTATACACGATATGATGTAGGGCGAAATGACAGTAGTTTGTTGGATTATGTATTGGTAGATAAAAGACTGTTGAGTAGACTTCAGGATGTACATGTTTATAGAGGGGCCACAGATATATCAGATCACTTTCTAGTTGTAGCTATACTGAGAGTAAAAGGTAGATGGGATACAAGGAGAATAGAAGCATCAGGGAAGAGAGAGGTGAAGGTTTATAAACTAAAAGAGGAGGCAGTTAGGGTAAGATATAAACAGCTATTGGAGGATAGATGGGCTAATGAGAGCATAGGCAATGGGGTCGAAGAGGTATGGGGTAGGTTTAAAAATGTAGTGTTAGAGTGTTCAGCAGAAGTTTGTGGTTACAGGAAAGTGGGTGCAGGAGGGAAGAGGAGCGATTGGTGGAATGATGATGTAAAGAGAGTAGTAAGGGAGAAAAAGTTAGCATATGAGAAGTTTTTACAAAGTAGAAGTGATGCAAGGAGGGAAGAGTATATGGAGAAAAAGAGAGAAGTTAAGAGAGTGGTGAAGCAATGTAAAAAGAGAGCAAATGAGAGAGTGGGTGAGATGTTATCAACAAATTTTGTTGAAAATAAGAAAAAGTTTTGGAGTGAGATTAACAAGTTAAGAAAGCCTAGAGAACAAATGGATTTGTCAGTTAAAAATAGGAGAGGAGAGTTATTAAATGGAGAGTTAGAGGTATTGGGAAGATGGAAGGAATATTTTGAGGAATTGTTAAATGTTGATGAAGATAGGGAAGCTGTGATTTCGTGTATAGGGCAAGGAGGAATAACATCTTGTAGGAGTGAGGAAGAGCCAGTTGTGAGTGTGGGGGAAGTTCGTGAGGCAGTAGGTAAAATGAAAGGGGGTAAGGCAGCTGGGATTGATGGGATAAAGATAGAAATGTTAAAAGTAGGTGGGGATATAGTTTTGGAGTGGTTGGTGCAATTATTTAATAAATGTATGGAAGAGGGTAAGGTACCTAGGGATTGGCAGAGAGCATGCATAGTTCCTTTGTATAAAGGCAAAGGGGATAAAAGAGAGTGCAAAAATTATAGGGGGATAAGTCTGTTGAGTGTACCTGGTAAAGTGTATGGTAGAGTTATAATTGAAAGAATTAAGAGTAAGACGGAGAATAGGATAGCAGATGAACAAGAAGGCTTTAGGAAAGGTAGGGGGTGTGTGGACCAGGTGTTTACAGTGAAACATATAAGTGAACAGTATTTAGATAAGGCTAAAGAGGTCTTTGTGGCATTTATGGATTTGGAAAAGGCGTATGACAGGGTGGATAGGGGGGCAATGTGGCAGATGTTGCAAGTGTATGGTGTAGGAGGTAGGTTACTGAAAGCAGTGAAGAGTTTTTACGAGGATAGTGAGGCTCAAGTTAGAGTATGTAGGAAAGAGGGAAATTTTTTCCCAGTAAAAGTAGGCCTTAGACAAGGATGTGTGATGTCACCGTGGTTGTTTAATATATTTATAGATGGGGTTGTAAGAGAAGTAAATGCGAGGGTTTTGGCAAGAGGCGTGGAGTTAAAAGATAAAGAATCACACACAAAGTGGGAGTTGTCACAGCTGCTCTTTGCTGATGACACTGTGCTCTTGGGAGATTCTGAAGAGAAGTTGCAGAGATTGGTGGATGAATTTGGTAGGGTGTGCAAAAGAAGAAAATTAAAGGTGAATACAGGAAAGAGTAAGGTTATGAGGATAACAAAAAGATTAGGTGATGAAAGATTGAATATCAGATTGGAGGGAGAGAGTATGGAGGAGGTGAACGTATTCAGATATTTGGGAGTGGACGTGTCAGCGGATGGGTCTATGAAAGATGAGGTGAATCATAGAATTGATGAGGGAAAAAGAGTGAGTGGTGCACTTAGGAGTCTGTGGAAACAAAGAACTTTGTCCTTGGAGGCAAAGAGGGGAATGTATGAGAGTATAGTTTTACCAACGCTCTTATATGGGTGTGAAGCGTGGGTGATGAATGTTGCAGCGAGGAGAAGGCTGGAGGCAGTGGAGATGTCATGTCTGAGGGCAATGTGTGGTGTGAATATAATGCAGAGAATTCGTAGTTTGGAAGTTAGGAGGAGGTGCGGGATTACCAAAACTGTTGTCCAGAGGGCTGAGGAAGGGTTGTTGAGGTGGTTCGGACATGTAGAGAGAATGGAGCGAAACAGAATGACTTCAAGAGTGTATCAGTCTGTAGTGGAAGGAAGGCGGGGTAGGGGTCGGCCTAGGAAAGGTTGGAGGGAGGGGGTAAAGGAGGTTTTGTGTGCGAGGGGCTTGGACTTCCAGCAGGCATGCGTGAGCGTGTTTGATAGGAGTGAATGGAGACAAATGGTTTTTAATACTTGACGTGCTGTTGGAGTGTGAGCAAAGTAACATTTATGAAGGGATTCAGGGAAACCGGCAGGCCGGACTTGAGTCCTGGAGATGGGAAGTACAGTGCCTGCACTCTGAAGGAGGGGTGTTAATGTTGCAGTTTAAAAACTGTAGTGTAAAGCACCCTTCTGGCAAGACAGTGATGGAGTGAATGATGGTGAAAGTTTTTCTTTTTCGGGCCACCCTGCCTTGGTGGGAATCGGCCGGTGTGATAATAAAAAAAAAAAAAAAAAATTCGAAATTGGCATCTTTTGAAATTTGTGTGAAATTGGCAGAATTGGCAATTTCGGGCCACTTTATTGGATAATTGAAACTGGTAAATGGGTCGTTTCTTGTACTCATTCGATAGAAAAAATGGAGTTCTAGCGAAATAGTTATGATCTTTGTCGACTGGTACATTGGAATTGGCCAAAAATAGGGCTCAAAGTAGGCGAAATCGCCGATATGTAAACATTGTTGAGACCGCTAACTTCGCAAGAGCATAATTCCGTAGGCTTTCCATTAAATTTCATACTTTTGGTGTCATTATGATCGGGAAAAGATTCTCTATCATTTCATAAGAAAAAATAATAATTTTTGTTTTTTCCGAAAATTTTCTGACCTTGAGAACAAGTTTCGGAGAGGGCCTGCTGACCCTGAAAGGGTTAAGACTACAAATGTAACAGAAATAATAATATTTCTTACCTTAAATTGTGGGTGCTGGTGTTTGTGGATGATTGTGAAGAGAGTGGAGAGTTATGTTGTGGTCCTACTGGGCTGAGGTGGATGGTAGAGGTTCTGGTACTGAAGTCGATGGTTGTATTGGAGTGTCTAACTTGAAGTCATTCAGTCAGTCAGTCAAGTCACTCAGTAAGTCAGTCAAGTCACTCAGTAAGTCAGTCAAGTTACTCAGTAAGTCAGCCAAGTCACTCAGTAAGTCAATCAAGTCACTCACTAAGTTAGTCAAGTCACTCAGTAAGTCCATCAAGTCATTCAGTAAGTCAGTCAAGTCACTCAGTAAGTCAGTCAAGTCATTAAGCCAGTCAAGTCATTCAGTAAGTCAGTCAAGTCACTCAGTAAGTTAGTCAGGTCATTCAGTAAGTCAGGCAAGTCATTCAGTAAGTCAGTCAAGCACCTAAAGTAGGTTCCTGACCAGCCAGGCTGTGGCTCGTACGTTGGTTTGCTTGCAGCCAGCAGTAACAGCCTGGTTGATCAGGCTCTGATCCACCAGGAGGCCTGGTCACAGACCGGGCCGCGGGGGCATTGACCCCCGGAACTCTCTCCAGGTAAACTCCAGGTAAGTAATTAAAATATCATAACACAATTCACAAACACAGCTGCCTTGTAGCAGAGAAAGCCTGGACACTTATGAATTATGAACGCTGGGGTGGTGGAGTGGTGTTGGGTAGGGGTAGGGGATGGCAGGAGGGCTCCATGGCTGCTCCACATCAAGGCGGCTGCTTGAGCAAAACAGAATTTTTTTTTCCTTCCCACAAACTGAACTGTGTTAAATTAATTATACGTGTTACATTCTTCAATCGTGCAATACTCAAATCGTACCAAATAAACTCGTGCTAAATGATGGTCTGCTGTAGTTCTCATTGTTTTGTGTATGTAAAACTATAATTAATCTTTAAAAAATGTATTTTTTTTTGTTAATATTTTGGGTGTCTGGAATGGATTAATTGTATTTACATTAATTCTTATGGGAAATATTATTCCGGTTTTAAGCCATTTCGGTTTTAGGCCAACCTTTTGGAACGGATTGTGGCCGATAACCGAGGGTCCACTGTATAATAAACCCACTACGTAACATACAAACATGATAAATACACCCCACAGAAGAATAAATTAACATAAATATGTAAATTAAAAGGACACAAGTGCAACTAATGTGACATTTTAGTGTGGCAACGTTTCGCTCTCCAGGAGCTTTGTCAAACCGTTATGGCTTGAGGTGTATAAATAGAAAACAGGAATTAATAAAGGGGATGTAAATAGAGTGCTAAAATTATCTAACAGACAGGACTCGCAGCAATGGCTTCAAATTGGAAAAATTCCGATTCAGGAAGGATATAGGAAAGCACTGGTTTGGTAATAGAGTTGTGGATGAGTGGAACAAACTCCTGAGTACCGTCATAGAAGCTAAGACGTTATGTAGTTTAAAAAATAGGTTGGAAAAATACATGAGTGGGTGTGGGTGGGTATGAGATGGACCTGACTAGCTTGTGCTACTAGGCTGGATGTCGTGCTCCTCCCTTAAGTGACGTGTCTGACCTCACTAGGTCAAGGCACTGGCTTAAGCCGGTGGGAGAATTGGACTTGTCTTTTATAGGCCAGTAGGCCTGTTGCTGTGTTCCTTCTTTCTTACGTTCTTATTACCTTGCATGGTATACATGTCAGTGAAATTGGTCTGTAGTTCAATGCTTCCTGCTTGTCTCCTTTCTTAATTTTTTTATCGCATTGGCAGTCTCCCACCTAGGCAGGGTGACCCAAAAAAGAAACACTTTTACTGTCATTCACTCTATCATTTTCTTGCCAGAAGTGCATTGATATTGCATTTCAGATACCCTTGCAAACTGCAAATATCCCCACCCCTCCTTTAGCGTGCAGGCACTGTATTTCCCACCTCCAGGACGTATGTCTGGCTAATCAGTTTCCCTGAATCCCTTCACAAAATATTACCTTGCTCACACTCCAACAGTATATCCTATCTAACACACTCACATATGCCTGCTGAATGACCAAGCCCCTTGCACACAAAATTTCCTTTACCCCCTCCCTCCTACTGTGCTTTTATTTATTTATTTATTTATTTTATGTCTTTGCAAACAGTACATTGAGATTTTGTATTTACAATAGTGGGTTGCAATACAAAGAGAGCCTCTATTATGCCTAGGCATTATGGGCCAACTTAACATTATTGGCTTACATACTACTTAACACTAAGGATTATATCATAGTTGTACAGTAGGATAGTAATTATTTCATAGTTGTACAGTAGATTATTAATTATAAATGAATCAAAATTTATATTAGACAAAAGATATATTCATATATTCGAAAATACTTTTTGTGAAAACAATGATTCAGTTATATTCCTGTCAACAATGGATAAAAGGTTCAAAGTAACTGTTGAAGTTATGATGTGGGAGTACATAAGTGAGTATGTGTGTACTGAGTATTTAATCTGTCTTAAATGATTTTCAGACTGGGTTACTTTAATATCTTCTGGTAATGAATTCCATATTTTGGGGCCCTTTATGTGCATAGAGTTTTTACACAGTGTGATATGGACACGAGGTATATCAAAAAAAGATCTGTCTTGTGTTGTGGTCATGTGTCCTGTTTAGGTTGGTGAGGAGAAGTTTGAGTGGAGGGTTTATGTCTGCGTGTATTGTTCTGTGTATGTAGTAGGCACATGAATAAGTATGGATGTTCTTAATGGTGAGCAGATTTAGACTTTTGAAAATTGGTGGAGTATGCTGGTGGGAGTGGGAATTTGTTATCATTCTTACTGCTGACTTTTGCTGGGTTATTAGGGGTTTTAGGTGATTGGATGTTGTTGATCCCCATGCACAAATTCCATATGTAAGATAAGGGTATGTGAGTGAATGGTACAGTGCCAGGAGAGCTGATTGTGGAACGTAGTGCCTTATCTTCGATAGTATGCCTTCAGTCTTGGAGATTTTCTTGGTGATTTGTTGTATGTGTGTCCAGAGCTTAATAAGGCTACTGTCAAGGTGGATATCTAGGAATTTTCCCTCTGTGAGTCTTGTGACTGATGATCTGTTTAGCATTATGTTAATTAGATCATTTGCAGTTTTCTTTCCAAACTGAATGAAATAGGTTTTATCAGTGTTCAGGGTAAGTTTGTTAGTCATCATCCAGGCAGATATTTTCTGTAATTCGGCATTGACTGTGTTTGCTAGTATGACTGTGTTTGGGTGGGAAAAGACATATGTAGTGTCATCTGCAAATAATATGGGTTTGAGTAGCTGTGATGCATTTGGTAGATCATTGATGTAGATGAGAAAGAGGAGTGGTCCAAAGACACTTCCTTGTGGGACTCCTACTGTGATTGGGTGGGTGGAAGAGTTTGCATCATTTGCATACACATATTGAGTTCTGTTACTAAGGTATGATTTTAGGTAGTTGAGGGAGTGGCCTCTGATACCACAGTGCGTTAATTTGGAGTACAGCAGTTTATGGTCGACTGTATCAAAAGCTTTACGTAAATCAATGAAAATGCCCAGCGGGACTTCTATCTTTTCAAGTGTGGTATATATTAGTTCTAGCATGTGTATGATAGCATCATTTGTGCTTTTATTATTCCTGAATTCAAACTGACAAGGGTTTAATATGTTGTGTGAGACAAAGTAGGAATAGATCAGTCTATGAATTATTTTTCAAAGATTTTAGAGAGCAGTGATAAGTTATATATTGGTCTATAGTTATTCAAGTCAGCTTGGTCACCTCCTTTGTGGATCGGAGTGACCCTCGCTATTTTGAGGATTGTTGGGAAGGAAGATGATTCAATGGATTTGTTAAAGAGCGTTGCAATAACTGGTGACAATACTTGAGAAGCTTTTTTGTACATAAAAGCAGGCGAGTTGTTTATGTCTCCTGCCTTGTTTTTAAGGGTGTTTATGATGAGCGTAACTTTTATGGGGTTGATTGGAACTAGGAATAGCGTATTTGGGTAGGTACCTATGAGGTAGTCTGATGGACAGGTGTTTGCGCTTGGTATTTTGTTCGCTAGATTTTTTCCTATGGTGGAGAAGAAAACATCGAGTCTGTTCGCTGTTTCAGTAGGTGTGAGTAGGGGTTCATCTGATTTTGTTAGTTTGATTGTTTTGTTTTTGGATAACTTTTTAGTTCCAAGAATTTCAGATAGAGTTTTCCAGGTTTTTTTCATATCGTCGTTGATGTTATTTAATCTATTTTCATAATACAATTTTTTAGACCTTCTAATCAGGCTGGTAAGTGCTGACGAGTAATGTTTAGACTGTTCTCTATGACCCATTCTATACTGTTTTTAATATTTGTGCTTTGTGTTAATGGATTTGAGGATGCTTGGTGTTAGCCAGGAATTATTCAGTCTCTTTGCTGTGATCTGTTTAGTTTTTTGGGGGCAATGTTTGTTATAGAGGCTCTGGGCTTTTTTTAGAAAATTAT
Organism: Cherax quadricarinatus; assembly: GCF_038502225.1. Taxonomy (NCBI): domain Eukaryota; kingdom Metazoa; phylum Arthropoda; class Malacostraca; order Decapoda; family Parastacidae; genus Cherax; species Cherax quadricarinatus. The sequence goes on from NC_091295.1 coordinate 51,995,163, forward strand.
TTATACATTCATTCATATCTGTATATGTTTCGAGCTCATTTTGACAATCGATGTTATTCATAGCTGATATAAAGTTGCATTACAATTGTTCTTGACTTGACTAAGTTATGACTTTATATTAGTTATGAGCAATGTACGGAAAATATATTTAATGCATTTGTTGTGTTTACTGGCTCACTCATGCAAACTTGCATCATCATTGTAGATTCAAAGCCTTCATCACAGTCACATATGAAGGAGCCCGCAGTATTCTGGCAGGTACCATTGCCACAAACATCATGCATGATGCCACACTCATCAATATCTGCAGATATAATACAACTTGTAAAACATGTGACAAAATAAAAATTTCAATATATACAGTAAAAAAGTAATAAAATATCTTAGATATTAATATATGAAACAAAATATTTCAACTAGGAAATTGTGCTTGAAACTATGACAGTGTTCACTAAACTTTATAATGAGTATGAAAATTATTCCATGTACAGTGGTCCCTCGTTTTTCGTAATTAATCCATTCCTGGAGGAGCTACTATAAACGAAATTTACGATTTACGAATCAATTTTCCCCATAAGAAATAATGTAAATACAATTAATCAGTTCCTGACACCCAGAAGTATTAAAACAAAAATTTTTTTTACATGAAATATACATGTAGTACATAAACAATACAATGGGAAATGATGAATGAAACATTAACAGCATAACACTTACCTTTATTGGAGATTCTTCTTAGTGTATGGGAGACTGGAGGGGGAGAGAGATTGGATTGTTTACAGTTTGGAAGGGGAATCCCCTTCCAGCAACACCTCAGGTACCAATTGCTTCTCTGGGGTTGCTTCTCTTCTCTGTTTCTTAATGCCACTAGGACCACCTTGAGAGTCACTCTAGTCCTGTCTCACAAAGTAACTGTGGAGAGAGCTCTGTTTCTGGCATCTCTTTAACACTTCCCTAAAATGGCCCAAGACTTTGTCACTGTACATATTTCTCACCTTCTTTACCACAGGCTTGGCACTAGGAGCTTTCTTTGGAGCCATGGTAGCTTATTTAGTACTTGCAAGCACTAAAATGAGTGGAATATTATGAAATATTTCGTAGGAGCACTTGAGGGGACCTTCACTCACTGGTAAACAATGCCAGACTGGCTGGGTAGGGAGGCCTCCCCGGCTCACACCGTGCGTACGCGTCCCGGACGAACTACTATTTGCGAGTCAACCTATGATAAGCGAGTCCATGTTTATACGAAAATACCCCTATGATTGGCGAAATTTACGATTGCCGAGAACTACGAAAAGCGAGGGACCACTGGATTGCAATGATCAATACTTACCTACACATTTTATGCCATCTTCATCCAACGCGTAGCCTTGATTGCATCGGCATGAAAAGGAGCCAATTGAGTTTCTACAGCGGCCATTGTCACACATGTCAGAATAAGTTGTGCACTCATTCACATCTCTGCGTCCATCATAGCCATAGCTTTTTGGGCATAGTTCATCGAAGGTTTCAGCACCAGGTCGAGGGCAAGCTTCACACGACTCTCCCCAGGCCTTCCCCACTGTACAACAGCACGTTGATTTTTGGAACAGCCCCTGTAACACAAGACATAAAACTTAACTTACAAATGCTGACAAGGTTCTAGTCCGGTCCATTATATGATGTACCAAAAAGCTTATACTTTTTTTTTTTATTTTTTTTTTTTTATCAAACTGGCCGATTCCCACCAAGGCAGGGTGGCCCGAAAAAGAAAAACTTTCACCATCATTCACTCCATCACTGTCTTGCCAGAAGGGTGCTTTACACTTCAGTTTTTAAACTGCAACATTAACACCCCTCCTTAATAACTATAATTTAATAGTTCAATTAGGACAGTTATAATAATTTTTAAAGCAGGAAGAGACAAAATTTTTTAGTCACCAAGATAATTAAACAAAAAAATTGGGGGTAAATACAGGTACCATCCGACTCATGAACGAGCTTGGTTCCAACCAACCGGTCGTAAGTCAAAATGGGTGTAAGTCGAACCTTAGAAAACTGCCGATAGGGATACTTCAAAAGTCAAATCTTAATATTGTAAAGCATGTTTCAGTGTCCCCTCTCTATTACATAAGAACATAAGAAACATTTCACCATTCTCCTTTTAATGGACTGATGAAGCCACTGTGTGGCGAAATGTTTCCTCATTAAAGATACCCAAGTATTGCACGTGTGTCTAATTTATCAACTTGTCGGTTCTTTGAACCATTCATCTACAACATAAGAGAAAAGGAACACTGCAGCAGGCCTGTTGGCCCAAATTGGGCATGCCTTCTCAAATCCATCCATCCATATACATTTGCCCAACCTATTTTTTATGCTACCCAAGCCATAGCTTTTGTAACCTTTCTTTCTTATGTACAAGATAACTTTTCCACCATTTGTATAACTACTACTACTACCTCTACTTGTGTGGGTGAAACGTTGTTAATAAAGTATCACACTATACTGCTGCGTCTGACCATGCGTCTAGCAGCCCTGCTGCCAGACGCACGGTCGTAAGTCGAGTGGTGGTCATAAGTCGGATGGTGAGTGTAATATGAAACAAATGAAATTGTACCAAGTACGATTTCAGTTTAAGGATAAAGTTAATAACTGCAAAAACTAAGTTCTACCCAAAAAAAAATTAGTAACGTTATAAAGAGGGGCAAAAATTTATTGGAAGACACGAAGACAGTCAGGATAATACTATGCTCTCCTAGCACACTGTCTTAGGAAACAACTATTGTGATACATAATAACCCAGAGACTATTGTATAGCTAGCTAGTAATAGTAATTTAAAGTTGGATGTGTCTCATTAAAATGCTACGTTTTACAATAAATATATTTATAACAAAATATGATCGTCTTCTTTGTTGATTACAGTATCATGTGTTTAATCCTGAGCTTACTTCTCACCTGAAAAGTAGTTTAAAACTGTAAGCAGAACAAATATCTTGTCTCCGTAATTCACGTGAGCCGTAAAAGGCAACTAAAATGCCAGGAGCAAGAGGTTAGTAACCCCTTCTCCTATATAAATTACTACATTCAAAAGAAAAACCTATGCTTTTCTTTTTAGGACACCCTACCTTGGTGGGAGACAGCCAGTGTTAAAAAAAATGACATTATCTGAAAATTAAATGGAAGTGGTACCTCCAACTCTTTGCTGCACACGCCATTCCTGTACTCAAGGAAGCACGTCTCTTCTCTCAGGTCGAGGCATTTTGTCTTGGTGTCATCGTGGGTGAGACCAGGAGGACAGTTACAGGTAAAGGAACCATCAGTATTTACACATTCACCACCACCCTGACAGATTCCTGGGTTCAACTGACACTCTTTGATATCCTGACATGTCTTCCCATCCATCTGAAATTAAACAATTATTATTTGGTAGCCAATGAGACAAAATTTTTAATTAAAACTCAAAATGAACAAATATCTCACAATTCTTTTAGGACCATAAACACTTGTATTTTATAAAATACTGAGAAAAATCTGCAAAGCTAACTAAAATATGCTATTTTGATTCTCAAACACATCTGCTCACTTTATACTACTCTGTAGTCTATCCATACCTTGCTTATGGTAACTGTGCATGGGAATCAACAACAGCTAATCACCTTAAACCTGTAGTTACATAGCAAAAATCAGCTCTCAAAATAATTTAGGGATTAGGCAACACTCACTCACTCCATATTAAAAGCTTAAATATGTTTAACATACAAAATATTCACACTTTCTACTTAGCACAAAATGTCTACAGGACACTTGGTGCAAACATTAACCCAGGGCTTAAGTACTATCTGGAGAGCTGCAACAGAACACATGGACACAATGCAAGGAACAAGTATCTCTTTGACATTCCACATGTATGTCTCAATCTGTTTAAAAACTCGATGCAGAAAAAATGTCCAAAATATATGAACTCATTGATTGAAAATGCCAAAAGTTCCCCAACATCTTTACATATTGTTAAAGAGAACATATTTAAAATTATTATTATCACACTGGCCAATTCCCACCAAGGCAGGGTGGCCCGAAAAAGAAAAAACTTTCACCATCATTCACTCCATCACTCTCTTGCCAGAAGGGTGCTTTACACTACAGTTTTTAAACTGCAACATTAACACCCCTCATTCAGAGTGCAGACACTGTACTTCTCATCTCCAGGACTCAAGTCCGGCCTGCCAGTTTCCCTGAATCCCTTCATAAATGTTACTTTGCTCACACTCCAACAGCATTAAAAACCATTTCTCTCCATTCACTCCTATCAAACACGCTCACGCATGCCTGCTGGAAGTCCAAGCCCCTCCCTCCAACTTTTCCTAAGCCGACCCCTACCCCGCCTTCCTTCCACTACAGACTGATACACTCTTGAAGTCAAACTGTTTTGCTCCATTCTCTCTACATGTCCAAACCACCTCAACAACCCTTCCTCAGCCCTCTGGACAAGTTTTGGTAATCCCGCACCTCCTTCTAACTTCCAAACTACGAATTCTCTGCATTATATTCACACCACACATTGCCCTCAGACATGACATCTCCACTGCCTCCAGCCTTTTCCTCGCTGCAACATTCATCACCCATGCTTCACATCCATATAAGAGCGTTGGTAAAAACTTTACTCTCATACATTCCCCTCTTTGCCTCCAAGGACAATGTTCTTTGTCTCCACAGACTATGATTCACCTCATCTTTCATAGACCCTTCCGCTGACACGTCCACTCCCAAATATCTGAATACATTCACCTCGTCCATACTCTCTCCCTCCAATCTGATATCCAATCTTTCATCACCTAATCTTTTTGTTATCCTCATAACCTTACTCTTTCCTGTATTCACTTTTAATTTTCTTCTTTTGCATACCCTACCAAATTCATCCACCAATCTCTGCAACTTCTCTTCAGAATCTCCCAAGAGCACAGTGTCATCAGCAAAGAGCAACTGTGACAACTCCCACTTTATGTGTGATTCTTTATCTTTTAACTCCACGCCTCTTGCCAAGACTCTCGCATTTACTTCTCTTACAACCCCATCTATAAATATATTAAACAACCACGGTGACATCACACATCCTTGTCTAAGGCCTACTTTTACTGGGAAATAATCTCCCTCTTTCCTACATACTCTAACTTGAGCCTCACTATCCTCGTAAAAACTCTTCACTGCTTTCAGTAACCTACCTCCTACACCATACACCTGCAACATCTGCCACATTGCCCCCCTATCCACCCTGTCATACACCTTTTCCAAATCCATAAATGCCACAAAAACCTCTTTAGCCTTATCTAAATACTGTTCACTTATATGTTTCACTGTAAACACCTGGTCCACACACCCCCTACCTTTCCTAAAGCCTCCTTGTTCATCTGCTATCCTATTCTCCGTCTTACTCTTAACCCTTTCAGGGTCCAAGGTCCAAATCTGGAGTCACGCACCAGTGTCCAAGAATTTTCAAAAAAAATATTTGTTATATTTTCTTATGAAATCGTAGAGAATCTTTTTGTGAAGGTAATAAAACAAAAAGTACGAAATTTGGTGGAAAAGTGATGAAATTATGCTCTCGCGAATTTTGATGTGTCAGCGATATTTACGAATCGGCGATTTTGCCGACTTTGACTCCCATTTTAGGCCAATTACATTATTCCAATCAACCAAATTCTTAGCTATTTCACTAGTATTACTTCTATTCTATCGATTGAGCACAAGAAATCGCCAAGTCAACTGTTTCAACTACAAAATAAAGTGATTGGAAATTGTTAATTTGGTCAATTTAACACAAAGTTCAAAATATTCCAATTTCAAAATAGGGTCCAGAATGAACAATGTAGGCATTCCTGGCACTAAACTAACATTTCCTCTGTTCATTAGTTATGTTTTGAGGCTTTACAAATAAATTCCATTTTGATTTTTTATTCACATAATGAATTTTTATTCACACCAAAAAATAGAAGATTTACTGTTATGCAATACTGTAATAATTGTATAAATATCATCACCATATTTGTGAATGTATATTAGACCCACCAGCTGACGTGTATTAGACGTGTGAGGTCGTTTGTTTACTCTTGAATATCGGCAAAAATTTAACATTTCCGCTACTTTGAGCTCAGTTTCAAGCCATTTCCAATGTTAAAACCAATCAAAATCATCTCTATTTCTGTAATATGTCTTCCATTCTATCAAATGAGACCAAGAAATCGCAAATACAACTATAAAAAACATATGAAAAAACACTGCAAAGTTGCTGTTTTAATCGAAAAATCATGATTTCATTTTTTTTCTCTCATTATACACAGTGTGCTGCAGGATCTGTTTTATGTGGTGCACACATACCACATAGATGTATTCTCTCATATCTAGGCCCAAATGTACCACTCACAGTTTATCAGAGTGAGCTGAGCTCATGGCGTAGATCTACGGTTTGGACCCTGAACGTAAAGCCGTAGATCTACGGGACGGACCCTGAAAGGGTTAATTCTTTCAATAATAACTCTACCATACACTTTACCAGGTATATTCAACAGACTTATTTTTTTTTTATTATCACACTGGCCGATTCCCACCAAGGCAGGGTGGCCCGAAAAAGAAAAACTTTCACCACCATTCACTCCATCACTGTCTTGCCAGAAGGGTGCTTTACACTACAGTTTTTAAACTGCAACATTTACACCCCTCCTTCAGAGTGTAGGCACTGTACTTCCCATCTCCAGGACTCAAGTCCGGCCTGCCGGTTTCCCTGAACCCCTTCATAAATGTTACTTTGCTCACACTCCAACAGCACGTCAAGTATTAAAAACCATTCGTCTCCATTCACTCCTATCAAACACGCTCACGCATGCCTGCTGGAAGTCCAAGCCCTTCGCACACAAAACCTCCTTTACCCCCTCCCTCCAACCTTTCCTAGGCCGACCCCTACCCCGCCTTCCTTCCACTACAGACTTATCCCCCTATAATTTTTGCACTCTCTTTTGTCCCCTTTCCCTTTATACAAAGGAACTATGCATGCTCTCTGCCAATCCCTAGGTACCTTACCCTCTTCCATACATTTATTAAATAATTGCACCAACCACTCCAAAACTATATCCCCACCTGCTTTTAACATTTCTATCTTTATCCCATCAATCCCGGCTGCCTTACCCCCTTTCATTTTACCTACTGCCTCACGAACTTCCCCCACACTCACAACTGGCTCTTCCTCACTCCTACAAGATGTTATTCCTCCTTGCCCTATACATGAAATCACAGCTTCCCTATCTTCATCAACATTTAACAATTCCTCAAAATATTCCCTCTATCTTCCCAATACCTCTAACTCTCCATTTAATAACTCTCCTCTCCATTTTTAACTGACAAATCCATTTGTTCTCTAGGCTTCCTTAACTTGTTAATCTCACTCCAAAACTTTTTCTTATTTTCAACAAAATTTGTTGATAACATCTCACCCACTCTCTCATTTGCTCTCTTTTTACATTGTTTCACCACTCTCTTAACCTCTCTCTTTTTCTCCATATACTCTTCCCTCCTTGCATCACTTCTACTTTGTAAAAACTTCTCATATGCTAACTTTTTCTCCCTTACTACTCTCTTCACATCATCATTCCACCAATCGCTCCTCTTCCCTCCCGCACCCACTTTCCTGTAACCACAAACTTCTGCTGAACACTCTAACACTACATTTTTAAACCTACCCCATACCTCTTCGACCCCATTGCCTATGCTCTCATTAGCCCATCTATCCTCCAATAGCTGTTTATATCTTACCCTAACTGCCTCCTCTTTTAGTTTATAAACCTTCACCTCTCTCTTCCCTGATGCTTCTATTCTCCTTGTATCCCATCTACCTTTTACTCTCAGTGTAGCTACAGCTAAAAAGTGATCTGATATATCTGTGGCCCCTCTATAAACATGTACATCCTGAAGTCTACTCAACAGTCTTTTATCTACCAATACATAATCCAACAAACTACTGTCATTTTGCCCTACATCATATCTTGTATACTTATTTATCCTCTTTTTCTTAAAATATGTATTACCTATAACTAAACCCCTTTCTATACAATTCAATCAAAGGGCTCCCATTATCATTTACACCTGGCACCCCAAACTTACCTAGCACACCCTCTCTAAAAGTTTCTCCTACTTTAGCATTCAGATCCCCTACCACAATTACTCTCTCACTTGGTTCAAAGGTTCCTGTACATTCACTTAACATCTCCCAAAATCTCTCTCTCTCCTCTACATTCCTCTCTTCTCCAGGTGCATACACACTTATTATGACCCACTTTTCGCATCCAACCTTTACTTTAATCCACATAATTCTTGAATTTACACATTCATATTCTCTTTTCTCCTTCCATAACTGATCCTTCAACATTACTGCTACCCCTTCCTTAGCTCTAACTCTCTCAGATACTCCAGATTTATGTCTATTAAATGTCTGTAAATCCTCATGCTTTGATTCCTCCACATTAATTCAACCACTCAATGAATGAGTTTCATTAAATATTTCTTTATCATACAATTTACACTTATTAGAAACTCTTAGCTATAAAAAAAATGAACCAGATATTATGACAATATTATAAAAACTGAAACAAACCTTAGCAAAACCAATAGGACAGTCACAATCAGCTGGGTTGCATATTTCACATGGGGAACCCCAAGCTTTTCCAATGGTGCAGCAACATTCTGATTTGAGAGTCACTTTTGGTAGATTGTTTTCGCAGCGTCCATCCTTCACCTTAGTCCAGCATGACCCACGTCGGTTGTCTAGAAAATTTGCAAAAGTAATATATTTCCTAATGATATTTACTGGATCATGGTAAAGCTCAACACAAATTTATAAAAAAAAAAAAAATTACTGAATTAGAATAAAGGTTTATATTGTGGTAATAAATTATGTATATAAGATAGTATAAAAGCTCAAGAATAAAATCTTTAAGTTATATAATAAGAATACAAGAATTTTTTAAAACACATATTGTTATCTTGTGTATAGGACTCTGCAATCACTTACATTCTTAGAATATGTACATTTAAATTAGCATTTAAATGATTTACAGTAGTATCTTACCAATGCAATACCTGCCAGTTGAATCAAGAATTGTTCCTTCATCACATTCACACCTGTATGAGCCAATGACATTGACACAAGTCCCTCCCACACAGGCATCCTCCCCGAGTTCACTGCACTCATCAACATCCTCACAGACATGCGTGCTGGGATTAAGTTGTGTACCAGACGGGCAGATACACTGGTAGCTTCCTGGTGTGTTTCGACACTATAATACAATAATATAAATCAGGTTTACAGTATTACACAGCTATGAAGAATTAACTGTTCTTAGGCACTAAAACTAAATATCATATATATTTCCTTCACATTCATATATAGGCTTTAGTTGATGAAATATTTGTACGTAGTTTTGTGCTCTGTTAACCATAAGGTTTAATAAAAAGGACTTTTTACCATAACAGTCTAAGATCCTAATATTTATACTTTTGCATTAGCTGATTTAATTAAACTGTAGTTAACTTTGCAACACACTTCCATTAATCAGTATCCCCTCTCAAGCCTATGTTTAACACTTCTTTTAGTTATTCATTCTTTTCCATTAGGTACAATTTTCATATCCTAAAGGAAATATATTAGCCTCCAGCATTTTTTTACTATCAAAATTTATCACTCACACTCTATGCATTAATCAGGGTTTCAGGGCAAACAACATCAACTTTTAAGAGTCATTGGATTTCAAAGAATATTCTGAGTTTTTGCAAATGCTATGAATGCAATTCATAATTCACCGACATGAATATTAATTGTATAGTGTAATTTACCTGGCCACCATCACACAACAAGTTGTCAATGGCAGATTCGTTGATGTCGTGACAGAGGCGACCAGTATCATCCACCCTATAGCCAGTATTACAAATGCAGCGATATCCTCCTTCCAAGTTCTCACAGGCACCATTTCAACAAATGGTTGGGTTCAAGGCACACTCATTGATATCTACATAAAACAAGAATTTTTTTAGGTAAAGAGGGATACTGATCAGTAAGAAATTATTACAGCTGTAATTGTTCTTATTACAACTACTGCTGCTCACACTGTATCTAACACTGCTACACTTACAACTATTATTCCAGCTGCTAACACTGCTAGTCACAACTATTATTCCAGCTACTAACACTGCTAGTTACAACTATTACTCCAGCTACTAACACTGCTAGTTACTGTACAACTATTACTCCAGCTACTAACACTGCTAGTTACTGTACAACTATTACTCCAGCTACTAACACTGCTAGTTACAATTATTATTCCAGCCACTAACACTGCTAGTTACAACTATTACTCTAGCTTCTAACACTGCTACTTACAACTATTACTCCAGATACTAACACTGCTAGTTATAACTATTACTCCAGCCACTAATACTGCTAGTTATAGCTATTACTCCAACCACTAACACTGCTAGTTACAACCATTACTCAAGCCGCTAACACTGCTAGTTACAATTATTACTACAGCCACTAGCACTGCTACAGTTACAACTATTACTCCAACTTTACTTAACACAGCTACAGTTACAACTATTACTCCAACTTACCTAACATAGCTACAGTTACAACTATTACTTCAACTTTACTTAACACAGCTACAGTTACAACTACTGTACAAGTAAATTGAGTTACGAGCTAGCTCCTGGAATGGATTAAACTCGTAAGTCAAGGTTCCACTGTATTTAAATTAGTACTTGATCCTTAATGAGGTCTCTAAAACAGGTAATACTAGATCCTTTTTTTTTTTTAACATGTCAGCTGTTTCCCACCAAGCCAGGGTGACCCAAAAGAAAGAAAAACCCAAAAAAGAAAATACTTTCGTCATCATTCAACACTTCCACCATCACTCATACATAATCAATGTCTTTGCAGAGGTGCTCAGATATGACAGTTTAGATATCCCACCAAACTGCCAATATTCTAAACCCCTCCTAAATATAAAGTGCAGGCATTGTATTTCCCATTTCCAGGACTCAAGTCCACCTAACCAGTTTCCCTGAATCCCTTCACAAAATATTAGAGCCTTATAATAATAATAATAATAATAATAATAATAATAATAATAATAATAATAATAATAATAATAATAATAATAATAATAATAATCTTTATTTTTATAAGCCCATGTACAACACCTAGGGATTGGCAGAGAGCATGCATAGTTCCTTTGTATAAAGGCAAAGGGGATAAAAGAGAGTGCAAAAATTATAGGGGGATAAGTCTGTTGAGTATACCTGGTAAAGTGTATGGTAGAGTTATTATTGAAAGAATTAAGAGTAAGACGGAGAATAGGATAGCAGATGAACAAGGAGGCTTTAGGAAAGGTAGGGGGGGGGTGTGGACCAGGTGTTTACAGTGAAACATATAAGTGAACAGTATTTAGATAAGGCTAAAGAGGTCTTTGTGGCATTTATGGATTTGGAAAAGGCGTATGACAGGGTGGATAGGGGGGCAATGTGGCAGATGTTGCAGGAGTATGGTGTAGGAGGTAGGTTACTGAAAGCAGTGAAGAGTTTTTACGAGGATAGTGAGGCTCAAGTTAGAGTATGTAGGAAAGAGGGAAATTATTTCCCAGTAAAAGTAGGCCTTAGACAAGGATGTGTGATGTCACCATGGTTGTTTAATATATTTATAGCTGGGGTTGTAAGAGAAGTAAATGCGAGGGTCTTGGCAAGAGGCGTGGAGTTAAAAGATAAAAAAAATCACACATAAAGTGGGAGTTGTCACAGTTGCTCTTTGCTGATGACACTGTGCTCTTGGGAGATTCTGAAGAGAAGTTGCAGAGATTGGTGGATGAATTTGGTAGGGTGTGCAAAAGAAGAAAATTGAAAGTGAATACAGGAAAGAGTAAGGTTATGAGGATAACAAAAAGATTAGGTGATGAAAGATTGGATATCAGATTGGAGGGAGAGAGTTTGGAGGAGGTGAATGTATTCAGATATTTGGGAGTGGACGTGTCAGCAGATGGGTCTATGAAAGATGAGGTGAATCATAGAATTGATGAGGGGATAAGGGTGAGCGGTGCACTTAGGGGTCTGTGGAGACAAAGAACTTTGTCCTTGGAGGCAAAGAGGGGAATGTATGAGAGTATAGTTTTACCAACGCTCTTATATGGGTGTGAAGCATGGGTGATGAATGTTGCAGCAAGGAGAAGGCTGGAGGCAGTGGAGATGTCATGTCTGAGGGCAATGTATGGTGTGAATATAATGCAGAGAATTCGTAGTTTGGAAGTTAGGAGGAGGTGCGGGATTACCAAAACTGTTGTCCAGAGGGCTGAGGAAGGGTTGTTGAGGTGGTCCGGACATGTAGAGAGAATGGAGCGAAACAGAATGACTTCAAGAGTGTATCAGTCTGTAGTGGAAGGAACGCGGGGTAGGGGTCGGCCTAGGAAAGGTTGGAGGGAGGGGGTAAAGGAAGTTTTGTTTGTGAGGGGCTTGGACTTCCAGCAGGCATGCATGAGCGTGTTTGATAGGAGTGAATGGAGACAAATGGTTTTTAATACTTGATGCGCTGTTGGAGTGTGAGCAAAGTAACATTTATGAAGGGATTCAGGGAAACCGGCAGGCCGGACTTGAGTCCTGGAGATGGGAAGTACAGTGTCTGCACTCTGAAGGAGGGGTGTTAATGTTGCAGTTTAAAAACTGTAGTGTAAAGCACCCTTCTGGCAAGACAGTGATGGAGTGAATGATGGTGAAAGTTTTTCTTTTTCGGGCCACCCTGCCTTAGTGGGAATCGGCCAGTGTGATAATAAAAAAAATAATGTACAACACACAGACCTAGATGGCATCAATGACATACCATATAGAAAGCTCCTTTTTACAGAGAGCACTTCAGGCAAATTAGGTTAATTTTGTCCCCTGGATGCGACCCACACCGGTCAGCTAAAACCCAGGTACCTATTTACAGCTAGGTGAACATGGTCAGCAGATGTCTTAAGGGGGAATTAGCACTCACTCAGCGCGAATGAAAAATTTTGTCAAAAAATTCACAAACTGAGTTAATCTTATAGAAAAATAGCTTAACTCTCTGGCAACACAATGGTACCAGAATCATTGTTCTACGACATTCCTACAAGGAATTATGGTCATTTAAATCACCTAGGGTGACGTCACCACCCGCGGCAGGTGTGCTAACCTGTCGTCAATTTTTTTTGTTTTTTTTTCCGTTTTTTTTCGTGTATTTATTGTATTATTCTTTCTATTTATTTATTTATTTATTTATTTATTAACAATTTGAGCACACATACAGAGGTACAAAAAAATACAGATAAGAGCAGCATGCCAAAGCCACTTATACTATGCATAGCATTTCGGGCTGGCTTAAAATTAACTAAGCAATGATGAAATCAGTGATAATACATTATTTTAAACAGATAACTATAAAGCACAAATGAGTATTACAAAGACAGGTCATATGGTTGCATGCATTGTTGTACATTCAGTCGTATGGAGTATTCTGTTAGGTAGTGTATTTAAAAAATAATAAAGTTAGATTGGGTTTTAGGTTTAACATTTATGTGATATAATTGTGAGAAACATTTAAGATATACAATTTATAAGGTTCAGTTATTCAGTATTTATTTGGTTTTGGGTGAGTAAGTGATCTTTGAGAAGAGACTTGAATTTATAAACAGGTAGTGTTTCTTTTATATTTACAGGTAATGAATTCCAGATTTTAGGGCCTTTTATGTGCATTGAGTTTTTGCATAGTGTGAGATGGACACGAGGAACATCAAAGAGTGATCTGTGCCTTGTGTTATGGTCATGTGTTCTGTTGAGGTTGGCAAGGAGATGTTTGAGGGGAGGGTTAATATCAGAGTTAAGTGTTCTATGTATGTAATAGGTGCAGTAATAAGTATGGATGTTTTGTATGGTGAGTAGGTTTAGTGTATTGAATATTGGTGGAGTGTGCTGCCTGTAGTGAGAATTTGTTATCATTCTAACTACAGCCTTTTGTTGGGTAATTAGTGGTCTGAGATGGTTAATTGTTGTTGAGCCCCATGCACAAATTCCATAGGTGAGATAGGGGTAAATAAGAGAGTGATATAGGGCCAGGAGGGCTGACTGTGGAACATAGTACCGTATCTTCGATAGTATGCCTACAGTCTTGGAAATTTTCTTAGAAATTTGTTGTATATGTGTATGAAATTTGAGTCTATTATCAAGGTGGATTCCTAAGAATTTTCCCTCTGTTAGCTTTGTGATAGGTGATCCGTTTATCATTATGTTAAGAGGGACATCTGTAGCTCTGTTACCAAACTGAATGAAGTAGGTTTTGTCAATGTTTAGTGTAAGTTTGTTAGTCCTCATCCAGGTAGATATTTTCTGTAATTCGGTATTTACAGTATTGGCTAGCGTGACTGGGCTCGGGTGAGAGAAGACGTATGTAGTGTCATCTGCAAATAGTGTGGGTTTGAGTAATTGCGAAGCATTTGGAAGGTCATTTATGTATAGGAGAAAGAGAAGAGGGCCAAGGACACTTCCCTGTGGGACACCAACTGTAATTGGTTGCGCAGAAGAGTTTGCCCCATTTGTGTACACATATTGGCTTCTGTTGCTGAGGTATGACTTGAGGTAGTTGAGGGAGTGCCCTCTTATACCATAGTGTGACAATTTTACGTGGAGCAAGTCATGGTCAACTGTATCAAAAGCTTTACGTAAGTCAATGAAGATCCCCAGTGGGACTTCTTTTTTCTCTATTGCAGTGTATATATGATCTAGCATGTGTATAATAGCATCATTAGTATTTTTATTAGGCCTGAATCCAAATTGGCAGGGGTTGAGTATGTTTTGGGAGATAAGGTAGGAGTAGATTCGTTTATGAATTAATTTTTCGAAGATTTTTGAGAGAGGGTGTAAGTTGGATATTGGCCTATAGTTATTCAACTCTGTTTGGTCTCCTCCTTTGTGGATCGGGGTGACCCTTGCTATTTTGAGTACTGTAGGGAAGGTGGAGGATTCTATGGATTTGTTAAAGAGTGTTGCAATGATTGGTGATAGCACTTGTGACAGTTTTTTGTATATAAAGGGTGGTAAGGTATTTAAATCTCCTGCCTTGTTTTTTAGTGCGTTGATAATAAGGGAGACTTCGTATGGGTTAGTCGGAGCTAGGAACAGTGTGTTCGGGTAGTTGCTGGTGAGGTAGTCCTTTGGTGGGGTATCTGAGCTTGGGATTTTATTGGCAAGGTTTTGTCCTATAGTGGAGAAGAAATCATTGAGTCTGTTTGCTGTTTCTGTTGGTGGGAGTTGGGGTTCATCTGATTTTGCTAATTTTATTTCGCTATTTCGTGATATCTTTTTTGTTCCCAGAATTTCTGATAGGGTTTTCCAGGTCTTTTTTATATCACCTCGTAAGTTGGATAATCTGTTCTCATAATACAATTTTTTTGCCCTTCTTATCAGGCTGGTTAGGATTGACGAGTAACGTTTTGTTTGGTCTCTGGTTATGTGACCCATTCTGTACTGTTTTTCATATTGGTGTTTTGTATTTATGGATTTGAGAATGCTGGGTGTTAGCCAGGGACTGTTCAGTCTCTTAGCTGTCATCTGTTTAGGTTTTTTAGGGCAGTGCTTGTTATAGAGGTACATGTATTGGGTCTTTTTTAGAAAATTATTAATACATTCGTCAATATCTGTATAGATTTCTAGCTCAGTGTGCCAATCAATGTTTGCTACTGCTGTTGTGAAGTTATTAATGTCCACCTCATTGTGAAGTCTGAAGGTGACTTTAGTAGTGTCTTGGGGTAGTTTACCAAGAGTTGTTATGAGGAAAGTAGGGTAGTGGTCTGTGGTATTATCTGTAATTATGCCTGATTTTAAAGGGGATATGGTGTTGGTCCAGATGTGGTCAAGTAGGGAAACACTAGTCTCTGTAACTCTTGTAGGTTTTGTTACTGTTGGTAGTAACATACAGTTACTCATTGTGTTTGTGAATTCAGTAACGTGTGGGTCCTGGTCTTGCAGGAGATTTATATTGAAGTCACCTGAGAGTAGTAAGTGATCTTTGTTCATGCGTGCATCAGTTATCATACTTCCTAGGTTTTGACTAAATTGGCTAATGTTTGACTGTGGAACTCTGTAGATGTTTATCAATGTGAGAGGTTTTTGTAGGTATTTGGATTTGAATTTAGCTATTATATATTCCCCATGTTCATCCCTTGTGCAAGTATTAGTGATACATTCTAGTTGGTCTGAGTAGTATATGGCTGTGCTACCCCCTTGTTGGTCTGGCCTACAGTTGTGTATGGCTGTGTAACCAGGAATGGCATAGACATCTGTACTATCAGGCTTTAGCCAGGTTTCAGTTAGTGTAATGATGGACATATTGGCATGTAAGGAATTTAGTAATGCTATGAGGTCATCGTAATGCTTGCTTAACCCTTTGACTGTTTCCGACGTATAAATACGTCTTACGAGCCAACGTTTCTGACGTATTTATACGCATAAATTCTAGCAGCTTCAAATCAAGCAGGAGAAAGCTGGTAGGCCCACCTGTGAGAGAATGGGTCTCCATGGTCATTGTGCACCATATAAAAAAAATCGGGGAGCCAGTGGTGCATTGTGGGAATGCCATTTCAGTTGTCCATTTTCAGCATGTCTAGCGGTAAGAAATATGTGATTCCCCAGCAAATCTGGGACTCTTCTCTTCCCAAGTGATGCTCTAACACAGATGGAAGTGTCAGTGAAGATCAATTTCATGATTTGGAGGAGTTTGAGACCAAAAGGAATGGAGGAGGAGGAGGGGGAGGAGGGGAGGAAGAGGAGGAGGAGGGGAGGAAGAGGAGGAGGAGAAGAGGAGGAGGAGGAGGAAGAAGAAGAAGAAGAAGATGTAATAATATTGTTCCTTTGAAGCAAGAAAAAAAAAAGTCCACCCCATGACAGTGACAAGATAAGGGGAGATAACATCTGATAAGAGCTGACTTTGATGAGCGTAAACGAGGGTAGAGCTAAGGAAATATTACATGACCATCGCCCTCCCTTTGTTTTTGCTGGTACACAAACATTTCTGTCTGTCTATTTGTCTCTCTGTCAAGCTCCCTGTCTGTCCATCTAGCTCTGTCTCAGAGAGAGCCACAAGACTGTGTCATCACTTTTACTCACATCTTCAAGCAGAGTATAGCACTTTGTCTGGATTTCTTGGGTTATCCTAGGTAATTTACACTATGTATACTTGTATTTATGTGTACCTGTGAGACAGAGATAGGCAGACAGATAGAAAGAGAGACAGATTGAAAGATATAGAATGAGGGAGAAAGATAATTAGATAGAATGGAGGAGGGGAAGCAGCATCCGACCCCATTGTTTTGACAGGCAGGAGGGGGAATGAGTAATGAGACAATATGTCACTTTGACAGCTGCCGACTTCTGACTCAAAACAATTATAAGCCACACACTCGCACACAAGACAAGGAGGAGGAGAAGGAGGAGAAGGAGGAGGAGAAGGAGGAGGAGAAGGAGAAGGAGGAGGAGAAGGAGGAGGAGGAGGAGGAGGATGATTGTTTGTTTGTTTTGTAAACAAGTTTTGTAAACAATATATTGATAATTATGTTTGTGTGCTTATTGTATTGTATACAACGAGTGTATATATGTACATTGCACCTTACTTTGGTCTCACAGGCCACATAAGTTATGTGAAAAAATAAAATAGTGAAAAAAACAAAAAACCTTCAATTACAAGTAAACTAAAGTTTACCGGGTGAGCGGCAGTCGCCGCTGTTGCCATACGCGGCTCATTTTCTGCAAACTTCACGGCTCTATATCTCAGTAAGTACCAATGGCAAAAATTTTTTTTTGGGACTAAAACACTCAGAAAAATAATCTTAACATTTTCATAAGAAAAAAAAAATTTTTTTTTTTTGAATATTTGGCGACATAGAATGACAGTTTCAGAGAGGGGCCTGAAACAGTCAAAGGGTTAAAGATCTGATATTGTAGTTAAAGATAGTTATGTTGTTGTTGGCACTGAGAAGTGCCTTTGATTGTTCTGCAGTGTTGTAATTACAGTAACTGTTTGATTCATTTAAGTCATTAAATAAGAGGTTGGTATCAGGATCAATGCTTGTAATCATAAGATTTGTAGTGAATCTATAGTTAGAGTTAAGTATAAAACAAAGTAAATAGTCTTAAGCTAAAAAATAGCACCTGAATTATTTAACAAATGTAAAATAATGAGCTAAGGTAGTTTTTTTTTTTTTTTTTTTTTTAAGCTAAAATAAAGGAGACAATATAAAAGGGACTAATACAAATAAAGTGATGATCAAATAATGGAGCTTGGGAATATGATAGTAGGTAGTACTATAAAGGTAATTTTTTAAAGTTAGAATTATAGTATAAAATTATAATATAAAAGGGACTAATATAGATTGTGGTGAACAATAAAGTGGTAATCAAATAAATGAGCTTTGGAATATAATGGCAAAATTGTGAACTTATTCTACTTTAGCACCTGAGAATAGCACCTTGATTATTTTAACAATTGTGAATATATAAACTAGGGTAGTTATATAAAGCTAAAATAAAGGAGAAAATATATAAGGGACTAAAATTAAGTAATGGTAAACAAAGTTAAATGGACAGATGGTAGGAATTATAATATAAACTTATAATATAAAAATACAATTTGAAATGGTACTTGCAATTGCACTAGAGTCTGGTATAGGTTGTTGACAAGATCAAGATTATAACTAGATTTAAATTGACAAAATAAAATTCACAATTAAAGTACCAAAAGAATAATAGTAAAAAAATAACAATGGTAATGTCTTGGTTATAATATGATAGTAAGATGGCAGATAATAATTGACGATTTGGCATCATAATACAGTGGGTGGGACTTGTACGTAGAGTACCAACCAACCAGGAACCTCCCGACACCATTTTGCTGACGTCATGGAAAATTCCAGTCTCGGGGTGGCCGGGGAATATGGCTCAATATAACGCTATTATAGCTTCTACGGCTTATTTATCTATCACAATTGATCTAATATGACATAATAAACAATATAAATAACAAAGAAATATGGTAAATACTCCAGAATGAATATTTTTTTACTTTTTTTTATTATCACACTGGCCGATTCCCACCAAGGCAGGGTGGCCCGAAAAAGAAAAACTTTCACCATCATTCACTCCATCACTGTCTTGCCAGAAGGGTGCTTTACACTACAGTTCTTAAACTGCAACATTAACACCCCTCCTTCAGAGTGCAGGCACTGTACTTCCCATCTCCAGGACTCAAGTCCGGCCTGCCGGTTTCCCTGAATCCCTTCATAAATGTTACTTTGCTCACACTCCAACAGCACGTCAAGTATTAAAAACCATTTGTCTCCATTCACTCCTATCAAACACGCTCATGCATGCCTGCTGGAAGTCCAAGCCCCTCGCACACAAAACCTCCTTTACCCCCTCCCTCCATCCTTTCCTAGGCCGACCCCTACCCCGCCTTCCTTCCACTACAGACTGATACACTCTTGAAGTCATTCTGTTTCGCTCCATTCTCTCTACATGTCCGAACCACCTCAACAACCCTTCCTCAGCCCTCTGGACAACAGTTTTGGTAATCCCACACCTCCTCCTAACTTCCAAACTACGAATTCTCTGCATTATATTCACACCACACATTGCCCTCAGACATGACATCTCCACTGCCTCCAGCCTTCTCCTCACTGCAACATTCATCACCCACGCTTCACACCCATATAAGAGCGTTGGTAAAACTATACTCTCATACATTCCCCTCTTTGCCTCCAAGGACAAAGTTCTTTGTCTCCACAGACTCCTAAGTGCACCACTCACTCTTTTTCCCTCATCAATTCTATGATTCACCTCATCTTTCATAGACCCATCCGCTGACACGTCCACTCCCAAATATCTGAATATGTTCACCTCCTCCATACTCTCTCCCTCCAATCTGATATTCAATCTTTCATCACCTAATCTTTTTGTTATCCTCATAACCTTACTCTTTCCTGTATTCACCTTTAATTTTCTTCTTTTGCACACCCTACCAAATTCATCCACCAATCTCTGCAACTTCTCTTCAGAATCTCCCAAGAGCACAGTGTCATCAGCAAAGAGCAGCTGTGACAACTCCCACTTTGTGTGTGATTCTTTATCTTTTAACTCCACGCCTCTTGCCAAGACCCTCGCATTTACTTCTCTTACAACCCCATCTATAAATATATTAAACAACCACGGTGACATCACACATCCTTGTCTAAGGCCTACTTTTACTGGGAAAAAATTTCCCTCTTTCCTACATACTCTAACTTGAGCCTCACTATCCTCGTAAAAACTCTTCACTGCTTTCAGTAACCTACCTCCTACACCATACACTTGCAACATCTGGCACATTGCCCCCCTATCCACCCTGTCATACGCCTTTTCCAAATCCATAAATGCCACAAAGACCTCTTTAGCCTTATCTAAATACTGTTCACTTATATGTTTCACTGTAAACACCTGGTCCACACACCCCCTACCTTTCCTAAAGCCTCCTTGTTCATCTGCTATCCTATTCTCCGTCTTACTCTTAATTCTTTCAATTATAACTCTACCATACACTTTACCAGGTACACTCAACAGACTTATCCCCCTATAATTTTTGCACTCTCTTTTATCCCCTTTGCCTTTATACAAAGGAACTATGCATGCTCTCTGCCAATCCCTAGGTACCTTACCCTCTTCCATACATTTATTAAATAATTGCACCAACCACTCCAAAACTATATCCCCACCTGCTTTTAACATTTCTATCTTTATCCCATCAATCCCGGCTGCCTTACCCCCTTTCATTTTACCTACTGCCTCACGAACTTCCCCCACACTCACAACTGGCTCTTCCTCACTCCTACAAGATGTTATTCCTCCTTGCCCTATACACGAAATCACAGCTTCCCTATCTTCATCAACATTTAACAATTCCTCAAAATATTCCCTCCATCTTCCCAATACCTCTAACTCTCCATTTAATAACTCTCCTCTCCTATTTTTAACTGACAAATCCATTTGTTCTCTAGGCTTTCTTAACTTGTTAATCTCACTCCAAAACTTTTTCTTATTTTCAACAAAATTTGTTGATAACATCTCACCCACTCTCTCATTTGCTCTCTTTTTACATTGCTTCACCACTCTCTTAACCTCTCTCTTTTTCTCCATATACTCTTCCCTCCTTGCATCACTTCTACTTTGTAAAAACTTCTCATATGCTAACTTTTTCTCCCTTACTACTCTCTTTACATCATCATTCCACCAATCGCTCCTCTTCCCTCCTGCACCCACTTTCCTGTAACCACAAACTTCTGCTGAACACTCTAACACTACATTTTTAATCCTACCCCATACCTCTTCGACCCCATTGCCTATGCTCTCATTAGCCCATCTATCCTCCAATAGCTGTTTATATCTTACCCTAACTGCCTCCTCTTTTAGTTTATAAACCTTCACCTCTCTCTTCCCTGATGCTTCTATTCTCCTTGTATCCCATCTACCTTTTACTCTCAGTGTAGCTACAACTAGAAAGTGATCTGATATATCTGTGGCCCCTCTATAAACATGTACATCCTGAAGTCTACTCAACAGTCTTTTATCTACCAATACATAATCCAACAAACTACTGTCATTTCGCCCTACATCATATCTTGTATACTTATTTATCCTCTTTTTCTTAAAATATGTATTACCTATAACTAAACCCCTTTCTATACAAAGTTCAATCAAAGGGCTCCCATTATCATTTACACCTGGCACCCCAAACTTACCTACCACACCCTCTCTAAAAGTTTCTCCTACTTTAGCATTCAGGTCCCCTACCACAATTACTCTCTCACTTGGTTCAAAGGCTCCTATACATTCACTTAACATCTCCCAAAATCTCTCTCTCTCCTCTGCATTCCTCTCTTCTCCAGGTGCATACACGCTTATTATGACCCACTTCTCGCATCCAACCTTTACTTTAATCCACATAATTCTTGAATTTACACATTCATATTCTCTTTTCTCCTTCCATAACTGATCATTTAACATTACTGCTACCCCTTCCTTTGCTCTAACTCTCTCAGATACTCCAGATTTAATCCCATTTATTTCCCCCCACTGAAACTCTCCTACCCCCTTCAGCTTTGTTTCGCTTAGAGCCAGGACATCCAACTTCTTTTCATTCATAACATCAGCAATCATCTGTTTCTTGTCATCTGCACTACATCCACGCACATTTAAGCATCCCAGTTTTATAAAGTTTTTCTTCTTCTCTTTTTTAGTAAATGTATACAGGAGAAGGGGTTACTAGCCCATTGCTCCCGGCATTTTAGTCGCCTCATACAACACGCATGGCTTACGGAGGAAAGATTCTTTTCCACTTCCCCATGGACAATAGAAGAAATAAAAAAGAACAAGAGCTATTTAGAAAAAGGAGAAAAACCTAGATGTATGTATATATATATATATGCATGTGCGTGTCTGTGAAGTGTGACCAAAGTGTAAGTAGGAGTAGCAAGATATCCCTGTTATCTAGCGTGTTTATGAGACAGTAAAAGAAACCAGCAATCCTACCATCATGCAAAACAGTTACAGGTTTTTGTTTCACAGTCATCTGGCAGGACGGTAGTACTTCCCAGAATGAATAATATATGGCATATTCTCAGAGCGCTCCATCGGGAATAGATTCCCATTCTCAGAGAGGGGCTTCCATTCTCTTTCTTTCACCTCCAGGGTCCTTATATTAAAGAAAACGAACATGGGTAACTATGATATACACTCGTACTGCTGAGAAAAATGTTATTTTCTCGAAAAAAAAAAAATCGGAAAGATTGTTTTACAAGCTAATGGTTTGCTTTTTGAGATATCATAATTTGTTTTTGATTCTTGTGAGGGCAAAAGTCAGATATTTGGCTGAATGTCAAAACCATACAAACTTTATTTTTTTTAAGAATGAAGAAAGGATAAATTACAGAAAGGATAATCATTAGAAATACAGTTTAGCATTGTTTTATGCGTAGATAATGCCAAAACAGCTTCTCCAAGTCTCATGTCGAAGTTTCTGTTCAATATGTATGATTATTAGTAAATAATTTTTTCTCAGTTGTTTTTTGAGCTATCTTATTGAAACTTGGGCACATTACTATTGAAAGGCGCTTCTTTACGTACAAAAAAAAATGAAAGAAATCGAACGAAAAATAAAAAAGTTCATGTGTTAACGTCAGATTCTTAACATGCCCTAATTTTTCCACCTATACAGGGGATCGAACCACGGACCTCAGTGTGTGAGCTGAGTGCGCTGCCTTAATTAATACCTTGTGTACTTGTGAGACAACGTACATAGAAGCAGTCTGTAGGTTGTGTTCATTTTATTTTATTGTCTTTAATGTATGTGCTTATTCAGTAGATTGTGTAATGAATGTTTATTGCTCATCACCAGTGTCAATGTTACATATTGATATATGTATCTATAAATATTTGTACATGAAGTTTTAAATAAAATAAAAAAAAAAATTAATAAGGTCTTTAAAATAGGTAGTACTTGATCCTTAATGAGGTCTTTAAAATAGGTAACTTAATCTTTAGTGGTCTTAAAATTATGTAATTGCCACATTATACTTTTTTTTTTTTTAACACATCGGTCATTTTCCACTGAGGCAGGGTGACCCAAAAAGAACGAAAAATACTTTTAAACATTCAACACTTTCACCATCATTCATACATAATCACTGTCTTTGCAGAGGCACTCAGATATGACAGTTTAAAAATCCCTCCAAACTGCCAATATCCCAAACCCCTCCTTTAAAGTGCAGGCATTGTACTTCCCATCTCTAGGACTCAAGTCCGGCTAACTGGTTTCCAAGAATCCCTTCATAAAGTATTACCTTGCTCAAACTCAAACAGATCGTCAGGTCTGAAAAACCATTCGTCTCCATTCACTCCGATCTAACATGCTCACGCATGCTTGCTGGAAGTCCAAGCCCCTCACCCACAAAACCTCCTTTACCCGCTCCCTCCAACCTCTTCAAGGACGACCCCTACCCCACCTAGCTTCCCCTACAGATTTATATGCTCTCCAAGTCATTCTACTTTGCTCCATTCTTTCTAAATGACCAAACCACCTCAACAACCCCTCTTCAGCCCTCTGACTAATACTTTTAGTAACTGCATACCTCCTCCTAATTTCCACGCTCCGAATTCTCTGCATAATATTTACACCACATATTGCCCTTAGTTAGACACTACATCTCCACTGTCTCCAGCCGCCTCCTTGCCGAAGCATTTACAACCAAAGCTTCACACCCATATAAGAATGTTGGTACCACTATACTTTGCACATTCCTTTCTTTGCCTCCATTATACCTATCAGTTTAAATTCTAATTGGTAATGATTTAAAAATCTAACCATCCTTTCAATAGGGGTGTCCCATATGCCGGCAATATACTCTTGATTCAAGAAACTGGAGTTATTCCTCCCCTTCCACTGATCAAATCTGATTACCTTCCATTCCCCAGGCACTGTATGACCCTCATGGGTTTAGTGCCTGCACTCTACAGGAGGGGTTTAGGATATTTGCTGTTTAGAGGGACATTGAATTTGTCACATCTGTGCACCTCTGGCAAGACAGAGACAGTGTGAATGATGGTGAAAGTGATTCTTTTCTGGGTCACCTTGCCTCAGTGGGAGACAGCTGGTATGTTAATAATAATAATAATAGTGAAAGTGTTTCTTTTTTTGGGTCGCCCTGCCTCGGTGGGAGATGACCAGCGTGTTGAAAAAAAAGAGGAATAATAATAGTAATAGTAATATTTTGTGAAAGGATTCAGGGAAACCAGTTAGCAAGACTTGAGTCCTGGTGGGAGGAGACCACCATGTTAAAAAATAATAGAAATAGAAAAAAATCTAACCATGTCCTTCGTGAGTAATGCCAGTTCCATGAGGGCAGAGTGCTAGGAATTCCTGAGTGCCTGTCTGTGGGCAAGCTTGACATGGAGTTCCCCAACCCATAGGTTGACCAAGGATAACAATGCAGCAGCAATAGGCTGACTTGGTGGTCGGAGTAGTCGATGGGTTAGAACACTGGCCATCCCGATACATCGCATAGCAGAAGTCCAATTTTGTGTCTGTAATATTGCAAGAAATTTTTAAGGTTAAATTCAAAGTACAGTACTATAACAAAGTGAACAACACTCAAGGTTACACGAATCTGAAAAAACAAATTAAATTCCTCAAATATGTATAAATGTCATGCTAACTGCATTTTGTTATTACACAGTTTCTGTAAAATTCTAAATGCTGTAAAGAGTTTTTATGAGGATAGTGAGGCTCAGGTTAGGGTGTGTAGAAGAGAGGGAGACTACTTCCCGGTAAAAGTAGGTCTTAGACAGGGATGTGTAATGTCACCATGGTTGTTTAATATATTTATAGATGGGGTTGTAAAAGAAGTAAATGCTAGGGTGTTCGGGAGAGGGGTGGGATTAAATTATGGGGAATCAAATTCAAAATGGGAATTGACACAGTTGCTTTTTGCTGATGATACTGTGCTTATGGGAGATTCTAAAGAAAAATTGCAAAGGTTAGTGGACGAGTTTGGGAGTGTGCGTAAAGGTAGAATGTTGAAAGTGAACATAGAAAAGAGTAAGGTGATGAGGGTATCAAATGATTTAGATAAAGAAAAATTGGATATCAAATTGGGGAGGAGGAGTATGGAAGAAGCGAATGTTTTCAGATACTTGGGAGTTGACGTGTCAGCAGATAGATTTATGAAGGATGAGGTTAATCATAGAATTGATGAGGGAAAAAAGGCGAGTGGTGCGTTGAGGTATATGTGGAGTCAAAAAACGTTATCTATGGAGGCAAAGAAGGGAATGTATGAAAGTATAGTAGTACCAACACTCTTATATGGATGTGAAGCTTGGGTGGTAAATGCAGCAGCGAGGAGATGGTTGGAGGCAGTGGAGATGTCCTGTCTAAGGGCAATGTGTGGTGTAAATATTATGCAGAAAATTCGGAGTGTGGAAATTAGGAAAAGGTGTGGAGTTAATAAAAGTATTAGTCAGAGGGCAGAAGAGGGGTTGTTGAGGTGGTTTGGTCATTTAGAGAGAATGGATCAAAGTAGAATGACACGGAAAGCATATAAATCTATAGGGGAAGGAAGGCAGGGTAGGGGTCGTCCTCGAAAGGGTTGGAGAGAGGGGGTAAAGGAGGTTTTGCGGGCGAGGGGCTTGGACTTCCAGCAAGCGTGCATGAGTGTGTTAGATAGGAGTGAATGGAGACAAATGGTACTTGGGACCTGACGATCTGTTGGAGTGTGAGCAGGGTAATATTTAGTGAAGGGATTCAGGGAAACCGGTTATTTTCATATAGTCGGACTTGAGTCCTGGAAATTGGAACTACAATGCCTGCACTTTAACCCTTTGACTGTCGCGGCCGTATATATACGTATTACGAGGTACCGTTTGACGTATATATACTCATCAATTCTAGCAGCTGCAAATCAAGCAGGAGAAAGCTGGTAGGCCCACATGTGAGAGAATGGGTCTGTGTGGTCAGTGTGCACCATATAAAAAAAATCCTGGAGCACGCAGTTTACCTGGAGTTTACCTGGAGAGAGTTCCGGGGGTCAACGCCCCCGCGGCCCGGTCTGTGACCAGGCCTCCGTTTTTTTTTAATTAAAATGCCGACTTTGTGGTCTATTTTCGTATAGTACTTATGGTTGTATTCTCGTTTTCTTGATCTCATTTGATAGAATGGAAAACATATTATAGAAACAGAGGTGATTTTGATTGATTTTACTATAAAAAGAACCTAGAAATGGAGCTCAAAGTAGGGGAAATGTTTGATTTTTGCCAATGTTCAAAAGTAAACAAATGATGTCATTGTCCAATAAATGTCCAACTAGCCATTCTAATATGCAGTCATGAATGGGTTGATGTTATTTATACAATTATTACAGTATTGCAGTAGTCTGCATAATAGTAAGTCTTCTATTTTTTGTTTGAATAAAAATTCAAAATAGAAAGCAAGAGTAATATCAGAGGGCCCTGGAGACATGACTGATGAGCAAAGAAAATGTTATTTTAGGAATGTCTGCATTGTTCATTCTGGACCTTATTTTGAAATTGTCATATTTTTTAGTTTTCGTGAAATTGGCCAAATTGCAAATTTCTGACCACATTATTATGTAGTTGAAATTGGTAAATGGGCAGTTTCTTGTACTCAATCGATAGAAAAAATGGAGTTCTAAAGAAATAGCTATGAGTTTGGGCGACTGGAACAATGGAATTAGCCGAAAATAGGGCTCAAAGTGGGCGAAATCGCCGATTTGTAAATAGCGCTGAGGTCGCTAACTTCGCGAGAGCATAATTCCGTCAGTTTTCCATCAAATTTCGTTTTTTGGGTGTCATTACAATCGGGAAAAGATTCTCTATCATTTCATAAGAAAAAATAATTTTTTTTTTTAAATTTTGCGACACCAGGAGACACCTCAGGATTGGGGGTTGCGACAGTCAAAGGGTTAAAGGAGGGGTTTGGGATATTGGCAGTTTGGAGGGATATGTTGTGTATCTTTGTATGTATATGCTTCTAAACTGTTGTATTCTGAGCACCTCTGCAAAAACAGCGATAATGTATGAGTGTGGTGAAAGTGTTGAATGATGATGAAAGTATTTTCTTTTTGGGGATTTTCTTTCTTTTTTGGGTCACCCTGCCTCGGTGGGAAATGGCCGACTTGTTGAAAAAAAAAATATATATATATATACATGCACACACACACATGCATGTATGTATGTATAAATAAATATGTATATAGCTTACCCAGGCAAGTCACACCATTCACACCTAATGTGAAACCTGGAGGGCATTCACACTGGAAGCTGCCATCAGTATTGATGCAACAGCCATTCTTGCAAGGTCCTGATGCACACTCATCTAGATCTTTGGGAATTGATCACAAATTAAAACATTGGAATAAGATAAAATGTTAATTATTGAAACATAGTTTTTTATTTTTTTTTTTTTATGATACACTCAGAATTAGTCATCCACAGACGCAGAACTTGATACACCCTTTCCCCTTACTATGAAGGTTACGTTCCGGAGAATGCAATCGTTTATCAAGTGCAATAACGCTAGACCTAAAACACGATGCTGAATTCAGCATCTTTATTTATTTATTTATTTATTTATTTAAAAATTTGAGCACACATACAGAGGTACAACAAATACAGGTAAGAGCAGTATGCCAAAGCCACTTATACTATGCATAGCATTACGGGCTGGCTTAAAATTAACTTAAGATTAACTAAGCAATGATGAAATCAGTGATAAAACATTAATGTAAACAGGTTACTATAAAGCACAAGTGAGTATTACAAAGACAGGTCATATGGTTGTATGCATTGTTGTACATTCAGTAGAATGGAGTATTCTGTTAGGTAGTGTATTTAAAAAATA
The DNA here is from genome assembly GCF_038502225.1 of Cherax quadricarinatus. Lineage (NCBI taxonomy): Eukaryota > Metazoa > Arthropoda > Malacostraca > Decapoda > Parastacidae > Cherax > Cherax quadricarinatus. Next base: position 52,023,677 of record NC_091295.1, read on the forward strand.
CTGAAGTTAGATTGGGTTTTAGGTTTAACATTTATGTGATATAATTGTGAGAAACATTTAAGATATACAATTTATAAGGTTCAGTTATTCAGTATTTATTTGGTTTTGGGTGAGTAAGTGATCTTTGAGAAGAGACTTGAATTTATAAACAGGTAGTGTTTCTTTTATATTTACAGGTAATGAATTCCAGATTTTAGGGCCTTTTATGTGCATTGAGTTTTTACATAGTGTGAGATGGACACGGGGAACATCAAAGAGTGATCTGTGCCTTGTGTTATGGTCATGTGTTCTGTTGAGGTTGGCAAGGAGATGTTTGAGGGGAGGGTTAATATCAGAGTTAAGTGTTCTATGTATGTAATAGGTGCAGTAGTAAGTATGGATGTTTTGTATGGTGAGGAGGTTTAGTGTATTGAATATTGGTGGAGTGTGCTGCCTATAGTGAGAATTTGTTATCATTCTAACTGCAGCCTTTTGTTGGGTAATTAGTGGTCTGAGATGGTTACTTGTTGTTGAGCCCCATGCACAAATTCCATAGGTGAGATAGGGGTAAATAAGAGAGTGATATAGGGCCAGGAGGGCTGACTGTGGAGCATAGTACCGTATCTTCGATAGTATGCCTACAGTCTTGGAAATTTTCTTAGAAATTTGTTGTATATGTGTATGAAATTTGAGTCTATTATCAAGGTGGATTCCTAAGAATTTTCCCTCTGTTAGCTTTGTGATAGGTGATCCGTTTATCATTATGTTAAGAGGGACATCTGTAGCTCTGTTACCAAACTGAATGAAGTAGGTTTTGTCAATGTTTAGTGTAAGTTTGTTAGTTCTCATCCAGGTAGATATTTTCTGTAATTCGGTATTTACAGTATTGGCTAGCGTGACTGGGCTCGGGTGGGAGAAGACGTATGTAGTGTCATCTGCAAATAGTGTGGGTTTGAGTAATTGCGAAGCATTTGGTAGGTCATTTATGTATAGGAGAAAGAGAAGAGGGCCAAGGACACTTCCCTGTGGGACACCAACTGTAATTGGTTGTGCAGAGGAGTTTGCCCCATTTGCATACACATATTGGCTTCTGTTGCTGAGGTATGACTTGAGGTAGTTGAGGGAGTGCCCTCTTATACCATAGTGTGACAATTTTACGTGGAGCAAGTCATGGTCAACTGTATCAAAAGCTTTACGTAAGTCAATGAAGATCCCCAGTGGGACTTCTTTTTTCTCTATTGCAGTGTATATATGTTCTAGCATGTGTATAATAGCATCATTAGTATTTTTATTAGGCCTGAATCCAAATTGGCAGGGGTTGAGTATGTTTTGGGAGATAAGGTAGGAGTAGATTCGTTTATGAATTAATTTTTCGAAGATTTTTGAGAGAGGGTGTAAGTTGGATATTGGCCTATAGTTATTCAACTCTGTTTGGTCTCCTCCTTTGTGGATCGGGGTGACCCTTGCTATTTTGAGTACTGTAGGGAAGGTGGAGGATTCAATGGATTTGTTAAAGAGTGTTGCTATGATTGGTGATAGCACTTGTGACACTTTTTTGTATATAAAGGGTGGTAAGGTATTTAAATCTCCTGCCTTGTTTTTTAGTGTGTTGATAATAAGTGAGACTTCGTATGGGTTAGTCGGAGCTAGGAACAGTGTGTTCGGGTAGTTGCCGGTGAGGTAGTCATTTGGTGGGGTATCTGAGCTTGGGATTTTATTGGCAAGGTTTTGTCCTATAGTGGAGAAGAAATCATTGAGTCTGTTTGCTGTTTCTGTTGGTGGGAGTTGGGGTTCATCTGATTTTGCTAATTTTATTTCGCTATTTCGTGATATCTTTTTTGTTCCTAGAATTTCTGATAGGGTTTTCCAGGTCTTTTTTATATCACCTCGTAAGTTGGATAATCTGTTCTCATAATACAATTTTTTTGCCCTTCTTATCAGGCTGGTTAGGATTGACGAGTAACGTTTTGTTTGGTCTCTGGTTATGTGACCCATTCTGTACTGTTTTTCATATTGGTGTTTTGTATTTATGGATTTGAGAATGCTGGGTGTTAGCCAGGGACTGTTCAGTCTCTTAGCTGTCATCTGTTTAGTTTTTTTAGGGCAGTGCTTGTTATAGAGGTATTGGGTCATTTTTAGAAAATTATTAATACATTCGTCAATGTCTGTATAGATTTCTAGCTCAGTGTGCCAGTCAATGTTTGCTACTGCTGCTGTGAAGTTATTAATGGCTGCCTCATTGTGAAGTCTGAAGGTGACTTTAGTAGTGTCTTGGGGTAGTTTACCAAGAGTTGTTATGAGGAAAGTAGGGTAGTGGTCTGTGGTATTATCTGTAATTATGCCTGATTTTAAAGGGGATATGGTGTTGGTCCAGATGTGGTCAAGTAGGGAAACACTAGTCTCTGTAACTCTTGTAGGTTTTGTTACTGTTGGTAGCAACATACAGTTACTCATTGTGTTTGTGAATTCAGTAACGTGTGGGTCCTGGTCTTGCAGGAGATTTATATTGAAGTCACCTGAGAGTAGTAAGTGATCTTTGTTCATGCGTGCATCAGTTATCATACTTCCTAGGTTTTGACTAAATTGGCTAATGTTTGACTGTGGAACTCTGTAGATGTTTATCAATGTGAGAGGTTTTTGTAGGTATTTGGATTTGAATTTGGCTATTATATATTCCCCATGTTCATCCCTTGTGCAAGTATTAGTGATACATTCTAGTTGGTCTGAGTAGTATATGGCTGTGCCACCCCCTTGTTGGTCTGGCCTACAGTTGTGTATGGCTGTGTAACCAGGAATGGCATAGACATCTGTACTATCAGGCTTTAGCCAGGTTTCAGTTAGTGTAATGATGGACATATTGGCATGTAAGGAATTTAGTAATGCTATGAGGTCATCGTAATGCTTGCTTAAAGATCTGATATTGTAGTTAAAGATAGTTATGTTGTTGTTGGCACTGAGAAGTGCCTTTGATTGTTCTGCAGTGTAGTAATTACAGTAACTGTTTGATTCATTTAAGTCATTAAATAAGAGATTGGTATCAGGATCAATGCTTGTAATCATAAGATTTGTAGTGAATCTATAGTTAGAATTAAGTATAAAACAAAGTAAATAGTCTTAAGCTAAAAAAAAGCACCTGAATTATTTAACAAATGTAAAATAATGAGCTAAGGTAGTTTTTTTTTTTTTTTTTTTTTTAAGCTAAAATAAAGGAGACAATATAAAAGGGACTAATACAAATATAGTGATGATCAAATAATGGAGCTTGGGAATATGATAGTAGGTAGTACTATAAAGGTAATTCTTTAAAGTTAGAATTATAGTGTAAAATAATAATATAAAAGGGACTAATATAAGTTGTGGTGAACAATAAAGTGGTAATCAAATAATGAGCTTTGGAATATAATGGCAAAATTGTGAACTTATTCTACTTTAGCACCTGAGAATAGCACCTTGATTATTTTAACAATTGTGAATATATAAACTAGGGTAGTTATATAAAGCTAAAATAAAGGAGAAAATATATAAGGGACTAAAATTAAGTAATGGTAAACAAAGTTAAATGGACAGGTGGTCACTATGAAATAATATTGGTTTAGGAGTAAGATCTGATTTGTAATATTAAATAAATTGAGCAGTTTATTGCACAATAAAAGTAAAAAAAAATGAGGTAGTTGGTACTAGCTAGCAAAAGATAGTTTTGGTACTTGCAAAAAAGTAATTGGAATGTACACTAATTGCATACACAATGAAAAGTGACTAAAAAAACAAGTAGTGATAAACAAAATTAAATGGACAGGTAAGAATAATGAATATTATTAATTTGGAGTAAGATTTGACTTGTAGTTTAAAATTATGAGCAATTAATAGCAGTAAGAAAGAAGTATAGAGTATTGGAGGTAGTTGGCATTAGCTAGTGATGAAAAATAATAAAAATAATTATGCACAATATAATAGTAATGTACACTATATGTACCACACGTATATATGTATTAAGGGCACTTATCTAATCTGTTACAGAAATGTCAGCTTTTCTAAGGAAGGTAGAGAAATCGTGTTCATTTGAGATGGTATATTGTTGTCCTGTTGATGTTTTCCTTACTAGTATTTTCCCATCTCGCGTGAAACACTGGTGTATTTTGTTTTCCTGTTTAAGTTTTCTCAGCCTGAACAGAAGGTTTTGACGTTTTTTTGTTAGACACTCATTTATGTACACTCCATTTTTCATTGTAATTGCTGATTTAATTAGGTGTTTTCTTTTATCGGATGAATGAAGTCTGATCATTATACTGTGTTTACTTCCTGGTTTTCCTAACAAACGTGTTTCTTTGATTTCATTGTTTTGCACGATGACTTGTACGTGGTTCTGTATTATCCTGATAGCAGTTTCTTTGCACTGTGCTTGTGTTATGTCACTTGGAATGTGTGGACTGTTTATTATAACTGCATCAGACAACTTATCTTGTTCAGTTTTGTCGTCTTGGAAATCAAGGTATTCATTTAGTCGAGTGTGCATGTTCTGACTCCAGTCCTTGATTGCTTCTTCAACCTTCATATTTATTGTTGTTATTTGCTCAGTGTGACTGGCTATAGCTGCTTTTAGAGTATTTTCTGTGTCAACACTTCCCGATGTAATCTTCTCTTCAAGGTTTTGGATCTTATTCTCGAGGTTGATTATCTTGGATTCTCGTCGCTCGAGTGTTGCTTTGATATCTTTGATTTCATTTTCTAGAGCAACGATGTAGTCCTTGATATTGTCAGGAATAATCATACCTGAGTTATCATGGGTGAATCCTTTGAAGGGAGTGGAGTTGGAGGGGGAGTCAGCCATGTTTGTTGTTGTTGTTGTTGTTCCTTGGGTGGCGGCGGTGAGGGGGGTTGATGATACACTGGCGTCCTGCTGGGTAGACAAGTTGAGTTCTAGGGTCCTTGCTGTTATTCTTTTATTACTGGTGTTGTTTCTTCTGCGATATCCTTTCATAGTATCACTGAAGTAGATACTGTGTAGCAATGGAGGAGAAGGCTTGTTTTCTCGGAGCTTGGGTTAGGTGATTGTCTGGCAGCGGAGGCAGTGTTTGGGTTAGCAGGGCTGTCTTCCTTAGATCTTCTAATTTTGTCAAGATTTGGGTTACATTCTTAGTATTCTTGGGTCATGTTGTGGTCTACGTGGGTTCATGTAGTTGAACTTTCACTTAGGCCATCACAAGTTTTGATGAGCGATGTTTTTTTGAGAAAGAAGAGCTGGTAGGATACCGTTGCTGCCGCTGGGGGAAGCGCTTAACCCTTAAACGGTCCAAACATATATATACGTTTTTTCAACATCTGAAAGTATGTAAAAAAATGTAGATCTTTTTTGTTTTACATTTGAAAACGTGTAAAAAAAACTTTTATCTATATTTTTTTTTTTGTTATATTTGAAAATATGTAAAAAAAGTTAGATCTACTTATGGAGCACTACGAATTTGAATGTCGATCTGTTTGGACCATTTAAGGGTTAATAATAAACATAATATGTAACTGAAAAGCATTGTATTAATGAGACACACTAAAATCTAACACCTTAAAGAGAGATACACCTGTAGTTAGATTTCATTAGGTATGATGATACCTCTCTTTCTGAAAAGCATATATGTGTAGTAATCAGATTTTGTCAACTACCTATATCAAGCATACATTTAAAAATATAACATACCAATGCATGTTCTTCCATACACAAATAACCCGCACATAAAAGAGAGAAGCTTACGACGACGTTTCGGTCCGACTTGGACCACTGACAAAGTCACACTAACAGAGGTGGAGCAGGACGGCTATATATAGGCAGGAAGAGGTGGAGGTAGTAGTAGTAGAAGTAGTAGTAGTACAAGAATTGTATATAATACCGACAGGATGAAATTAAGACACATGCACAACACCCGGGCATCCCCATCGTAGATGCTTCGCCATCCAGCCAGCCACTGGATGGCGAAACGTCCACAACAAAGACAACCAGACGCCGCACATGTGTCTTAATTTCATCAGTAGTTGTAGTAGAAGAAGAAGAGGTAGTAGTAGTGGTGGTGGTAGAAGTGGGAAATAAGGATGACAAGCCAGTCAAATACAAAGGAAGGGGAGCACTGCAAGAGAGCTAGATACCCACAGAGGGAGAGCAAGCGCACAGAGGTGCGTGAAAGGGGAAGTGGTGAAATAAAATAAATGAAGAAGGAACAGAAACACGAGACAGGAGAGAGAAAGACAACCCAGAGGAGAAAAGGAGAGAGGAAAGGGGAAGAGGAAGAAGAAAAAGAAAAAGAAAAAATGAGGATTCAGGTTAAGTCACGGGTGTTCTGAAGTTTGGAGCATTTTACAATGTAGTGGGAGAGGAAGGCATCTACAGAGACAAAGCCAGGGCTAAGGTTCATACAAGGAAAGTTGTGTATTAGAGAGGATTCAACTAGACGGCGACTGTTCGAGTTGGAAGTAGGGAAGACAGTTTTAGCAGAAGACCAGTCAATAGGATGGCTATGATCTCTGACGTGACAGAAAAGAGCATTGTTAGTGTCGGCAAGCCTAACACTATTTTTGTGCTCCCTAAGTCTGTCAGAAAGAGATTGACCAGTTTCTCCGAAGTATTGAAGAGGACAGGAGGAGCAAGAAATAGAGTAGACACCAGGAACATCTGTAGAGGGAGGAGAGGTATGAACGAGATTAGTGCGAAGAGTGTTAGTCTGGCGGAAGGTAAGCTTGATGTCTAAGGGACGGAGAGAATTGTTGAGATTAGAAAGACCGGAAATGTAGGGAAGGCAGAGGATAGAAGAGTTCCCATGAGTAGAGAGTTTGGGAGAGAAGAAATTGCGTTTAGCACGTGAGAGGGCAGAGTCTATGAAATAGGAAGAGTAGCCAAGACGGGAGAACGAATTATGAAGAGTGGAAATTTCTGCTGGAAGGAACTGAGGATCACAGATGCGGAGGGCACGGAGAAAGAGGGAGATAAGAACACTTTTCTTGACAGGGGAAGCATGATAGGAAAAGTAGTGAATGTACATGCCACTGTGCATAGGTTTACGGTAAACGGAAAAGGAAAAACCTGTAACTGAGCGGTGGACATGGACATCAAGGAAAGGAAGTAAGGAATTAGATTCCCATTCAGCTTTAAACTTAATGGAAGGGGCAAGATTATTAAGAGCTTCAAGAAAAGGTTGGAAGAGACTGGAGTCATGAGGCCACAGTGCAAAGATGTCATCCACATAGCGGAGCCAGAGTGAAGGTTGCACATCGAGGATAGGAAGAAGAACAGTCTCGAAGTATTCCATGTAAAGATTAGCAAGAACAGGAGAGAGAGGAGAGCCCATAGCGACACCGAAGGTTTGAGAATAATATTTCCCTTGGAAGGAAAAGGAGTTAGAGTCCACACAGAGGCGGATCAGATCAAGAAAGACATCAGTGGGGATAGGGAGATGAAGAAACCCTTCATGGGCCTTCTCTCTAAGGAAATCAAGGACATCGTCAAGAGGGACATTGTGTATCGTTCCAGTCACAGTATTGTGCCTTTTTGTTATTCATGTTCTTCCACTGGGCGCCAATGTATATCCAGGTTGACACACACACTTAAATGACCCATCTATATTGACACAGGAACCATGTTCACACATGCCTGCCTCATTACATTCATCTATGTCAGTGCAAAAACTTCCATCAGTGGCATGTGTATAGCCATTACTACATACACATTGGTACCTTCCCTCAAGGTTTTCGCATCGTCCGAACAGACAAATAAATCTGTTCTCCTCGCATTCATCAATATCTGAAAGATAAATTAAATATGATTGGAATGCTAGTGCCATATGCAAATTCTGTGTAATGCTCATCAGGGTTAGCTAATGATGCCAAAAATTTTCATGTCTTGCTATAAATTTCACAGCAGTTTTTACTTATGTGCTTAAAACCAATATTTGTAATGATAAACAGTAAATACATATACCTATGCAAGCAAAACCCGATGGGGAGAGCATAAAGCCAGCGTTACAGCTACATTTAAATGACCCATCCATATTGGTGCATATCCCATTAGCACACATACCTGTTTTGCTGCATTTATCGTGATCTAAAAGATACATATAAACATAAAAATACATTATAAAGCAATAAAACTTCATTACACTTTACTTCACATAGAAAATAAAATAAAGCCATCTCCAAACATTTTTATAACTTAAACATATTTTGAATATTAGCAGTATTAGCAGTACACTAGAATATTGTATTGCATGATACTGTAAAAGATATTGAATATAAGTAGATTAAATTATAACTAATAAGTATCTTGTGTAAACTTAATAAAATGTCAGATACCAATATGTACAAGAAAGACCATCTGATGAGATGTCAAACCCTGTGGGACAGCTACAAGTAAAGCTGCCCTGGGTATTGTAGCATTGACCACCACGACATGCACCTTGCTGACACTCATCAACATCTGAGAAAGATAATGTTTTTGTATACTATTTTTTAACTAATAAATGATGTGAATTTCAAAAATACTTTTTAAAATACAGAACTTTCAAAGAGCATACTTAGTACATTTATCAATTTATCCATTTTGTTTAATTTTTCAGTGTCTCATCCCTCATCATGAGTGATCACCACACACTAAGTACTTTGCCCCAAAAAGCAGTAAAACATTAAACAAAAAGGAAATAAAAATTAACCTGTGTTTTTAATCCTGTAATGTACAACAACACCAGGGGATTTTATCAAGACATTTCACCTGTGCAGCAGGCTTTGTCTATTTAATACAGAAGCAAGAGGACAGAAACTTTAAGCTCATAGCCAGTGGTACTGAGAGTACCTACAACCTACTGTTAAACCTCTGGTTCATCCTATATGCCTGATCTACCTCCACTAGTAGGCCCCACCACACTGACCATGCTTTCAACTGCTGCATCTCTCTCATACTCAAAGAATTCCTTGCTAAATCTATGGTCCACCTTATGGGTCTGACCTACTTCCACTAGTAGGCTCTACCCATGTGATGACATCTTCAACTGCTGCATAGTTCAACTCCTTCCACTGGTTCTAATATGAAAATCTCTATCGCCATACCTCTGCTTTAGATTGATAAAGTGTTTTGTGCAGGCAAAACACCTTTTAACCCTTTGAGGGTTTTGGTCGTACTAGTACGTCTTACGCGTAGGGGTTTTTGACGTACTAGTACGCATAAATTCTAGCGGCCTCAAATCTAGTGGGAGTAAGCTGGTAGGCCTTCATATGAAAGAATGGGTCTATGTGGTCAGTGTGCACAGTCTAAAAAAAATCCTGCAGCACACAGTGCATAATGAGAAAAAAAAAAACTTTTACCATTTTTTTTGGAATAAATCAGCGACTTTGCAGTGTATTTTCGTATGGTATTTATTGTTGTATTCTAGTTTTCTTGGTCTCATTTTATAGAATGGAAGACATATTACAGAAATTGAGATGATTTTGACTGGTTTTACAATGAAAGGTGCCTTGAAATTGAGCTCAAAGTAGCAGAAATGTTCGATTTTTACCAAACTTCAAAAGTAAACAAATCGTGTCAAGCGTGCAATACACGTCAACTGGTGAGTCTAATATTCTTTCACAAGTGCACCAATAATATTTATACCATTTTGTACACTAATGCAGTAGTCTGCATAACAGTAAATCTTATATTTTTTGCGAGAATAAAAATTCAAAGTGGAAAGCAAAAGAATATAAGAGGGGCCTTGAGACGTGACTAATGACTAGAGGAAATGTCATTTTAGTGCCAGGAATGTCTTTCTTGTTTATTCTGGACCCTATTCGGAAATTGGCATCTTTTGAAATTTGTGTGAAATTGGCAAAATTGCTAAATTCTGACCACTGTACTGGATAGTTGAATTTCATAAATGGGTGGTTTCTTGCACCCATTCGATAGAAAAAATGGAGTTCTAGCGAAATATTCATGTTTTTTTGTCGACTAGTACAGTGAAATTGGCCGGAAATGGGGCTCAAAGTGGGCAAAATCGCCGATGCGTAAACATCGCCGAGACCGCTAACATTGCGAGAGCATAATTCCGTAAGTTTTCTATCAAATTTCAAACTTTTGGTGTCTTTATGATCGGGAAAAGATTCTCTGATTCTCTATCTTTTCATAAAAGAAAATAATTTTTTTTTTTTTTAAATTTGGCCGACCCTGAGAACGAGTTTTGGAGAGGGCCTGTCGACCCTCAAAGGGTTAATAAGGATGCCCAGATATTGCATACATTTTATGAATCAATTTATTAGTATTATACCTTTGAGTTAGTATAATGGTTTTGTTAAGTTAGGTTAGGTTATTGAATTTATCACTACTGTATGCCTGTTAAATGTGTAATATAACTTTATAGAGGGCTATTATTTAAATAACCAAATTTATTGTGCATCATGTTCATCCTCATCCCATATCACTCATGCCATAAAATTGTGTTTTGTGCCATCATATCACTAGATATTTTTAGGCTATATCATCCTTGTATCATGCTAGGCCCATTATCTATCATGTTACAGAACTAACCAAACTATCTCTGACTCCAAATAAACAAAAGTAAAGCTAACCTGCATTTTCAGTTTTTACTTATCATCCAAGTGCATGCTAACATTGCAACTAATATGCTCCCCCAAACTACAATATCCCCACCTCTCCTTCAGACTGTACTCCCCACCTTTAGGATTTAAGCCCAGTTACCATTTACCTTGAATCATTCCAACAATGTTATCTTGCTCACACTCCAACAGCATGTCAAGTCATAAAAACCACTTGCTTCCACACACTCCTATCTACTAATATGCTTGATCATGCCTGTTGGATGTCCAAGCCCCTTACATACAAAACCTCCTTTACCCCTTCCCTCCAACCTTTCCTAGGATAATGCCTACCCTTCCCTCCCTCCACTAAAGATTTATACTTCCCCCAAGTCATCCTATTATTCAGATTAATAAGCAGACAGGAGGATAAAGAACATTTACATACCTTCACATTTGTCACTGACAACATTATGGATGAATCCTTCATAACACTGACATACATATGCATCAGGGGTGTCAACACATCGACTGCCTTTACCACACAAGTTTGGATTTAGTGTGCATTCATCTACTGGGGGATATCTGTATGCTGATTCCACACACAACCTCTTGTAAAGCTCTGGCAAAAAATCAAAGAGTCTTATAGCAATTAGTACCCATAAATTCCAGTACTGTATTATTTTTTTAAATCATATACCTGTACAAATTCAGTTCAGACTTTCAACTTTTGCTAAATATAGAAACTTAACTTTGAAACTAAAATACCAAACAGTATTCTTGATCTATATAAAACTTACCTTCACTACGGAGTGGGCATGGTTCACAGTCACGGAGTCCTTCTCCCCATGCTTTGCCCATGTTCTTGCTACAGCAGCAGGCTTGCTGAGTGAGAGGAATAGGAAGAGGTTTCCTGCAATGCCCACTGCTTAGCAACTCTGTGTAACAGGTGCTTTGCCGAGCAACTATAAAAAATAAAACCATTTAACTTTGTTACAATGCAGAATGGCCGTTATGTAAATGTCAGTTTAATATTGTTTTCAATAAACGTTTATCTATGGAATAAGGAATATAAAACAGACTTGAGGATCCTGGTGATCATAAAGGCTGCCTGAAGACCTTTTTTTTTATCTCACCAAAGGAAATGTTAGGGAGAACAAGGAAACATTTGGAAAAATATAAATTGTGACAAAAAATTTAGGATATAACAAAAATCTAAATACAGTACCTATACACCTTGTATAATCCTGGCTAGGAATGAAACCAGTTTTACAGGTACAATAGAAGCTACCATCAGTGTTAATACAGTTTCCATTAAGACATATATCAGCATCCTTGCATTCATTTCGGTCTTCACAGGCATTTGTCTCTGGATTCCTGGTCTGGCCTTCAGGATATTCACATGAGAAAGACCCAACACTGTTCTTACAAATACCTCCTTCACACAGCCCAGGGATAGCTTCACACTCATCAATGTCTGAAATAAAAATACAATATCCAGTGTTAACATTAAGGCACACCTGCAAATCAGCAAATGTTTAAAGCTCATTCTAAAATGTATTAACGTTGGTAGAATTACCGACAATATGTTAATATGTAGTACCAATACTTTTATATGGGTGTGAAGCTTTGGTTGTAAATGCTGCAGCGAGGAGGCGGTTGGAGGCAGTGGAGATGTCCTGTCTAAGGGCAATGTGTGGTGCAAATACAGTGGACCCCCGGTTTACGATCAGCTCCCAATGCGACCAGTTATGTAAGTGTATTTATGTAAGTGCATTTGTATGTGTATGTTTGGGGGTCTGAAATGGACTAATCTAATTCACAATATTCCTTATGGGAACAAATTCGGTCAGTACTGGCACCTGAACATACTTCTGGAATGAAATCTTAATAGTAACTGTCAAGGAGTAACTCTGGGTAATGATAATTTCAGAAATTGTGTAAAAACAAAGATCAAAAGGAAAAATGTGCAGGAGAAAAAACATATGATGGTATTTTATGCTAACAGTCGAAGTGCAAGAAATAAAATTAATGAACTACATTTGGTAGCATGTGCTGGGAACTTTGATATCATTGCATTAACTGAAACGTGGTATGATTTAAAGAGTCGGGATATGACTGCTGAGTGTAATATTCAGGGATTTAAGTCGTTCAATGTGGATAGATGTAATGGGAAGGGGGGAGGAGTTGCATTGTATGTTCGAGAAAATATTAATTGTTGCATTAAAAAAGGTATAAAAATAGATGGAGCAGTAACAGAGTCTGTTTGGGTAGAGTTCGTGGAGGGTCAAGAAAAACTAATTCTAGGTGTAATATACCGACCTCCAGGCTTGGATCACGATAGAGGGAGACTTCTTTGGGACGAAATTGTTAGGGCTTCTGGACACAGTAACGTAGTCATAGTAGGGGACTTTAACTTTAGCCAAATTGACTGGAATTCTTTGACAGGTAATCTAGAGTCCAGTGACTTTATGGAAACAGTTCAGGACTGTTTTCTGAAGCAGAGCGTGACAGAGCCTACCAGGGGTGATAATTTGCTAGACCTAGTCTTGTCAAATAAGGAAACACTCGTGAATAATCTGGAGATCACTGAAGAGCTTGGCGCAAGTGATCACAAATCCATCACTTTTAGCATTAACTGGGAATGCAAGAATAATGATAATATAGTAAAAATCCCTGATTTCCGTTCTGCCGATTATAATGGACTTAGGGAACATCTGTCTAATCTTGATTGGAGTTATCTAGCTAATGATTTTATTGGCGATGATCATACTTATGTTTATGAAGGGATCTGCTTTTATGATTTTTTTCTTAATAATATACATCATGCCCAGAGTATATACATTCCCCCGAGAGATATTAGGTCTAATAATAACGATCCCAAATGGGTTAACAGTAGGTTAAAGCATCTATTAGGGGAGAAAAGGGGAATTTATAGGTGCATCAGAAGAGGAGAGGTTGACCTTACTGACCAGTATGTTCAACTTAAAAGAGAAGTAAAAAAGGGGATTACAAAGGCTAAACGTGACTATGAAATTAGAGTTGCTAGTGAATCAAAGACTAATCCAAAGGGGTTCTTTCAAGTGTATAGGACGAAGGTGAAGGAAAAAGTGGGACCTCTGAAAATTGGGAATGGACAGCTGACAGATAACGAAATGGAAATGTGTTCCTTATTTAATGACTATTTTTTGTCAGTTTTTACACAGGAAGATGTAAATGAGATTCCAGTAATTAACAATTATTTAGTTAATGATGAATTTAAATTAACTAATATTACTGTCACAAGAGACATGGTTATTAAACAGATAGACAAACTGAAGCAAAATAAGTCCCCGGGACCCGATGAGTTGTTTTCCAGGATACTTAAGGAATGCAAGATGGAGCTTAGTCAGCCATTAACAAGTGTGTTTAATGTGTCCATCCTTACCGGTGTTGTGCCAGAGTTGTGGAAGATGGCTAATGTGGTTCCTATATTCAAATCAGGGGATAAGTCCGTTCCTTCAAATTACCGTCCAATAAGCCTGACATCTACAGTGGGCAAGTTATTGGAATCAATTATAGCTGACATTATTAGAAGTCACCTTGAACAGCATAACTTGATAAATGAATCTCAGCATGGATTCACGAGAGGTCGTTCCTGCCTGACAAACTTGCTGACGTTCTTCAATAGAACATTTGAGGCAGTTGACAGTGACAAGGAATATGATATTGTTTATTTGGATTTTAGTAAAGCCTTTGATAGAGTACCTCACAGGAGACTCTTGAAAAAAGTGGCAGCTCATGGCAGCTAGCATGGATTGAGGCATGGCTTACCAATAGAAAGCAGAGAGTTACCATTAATGGAGTGAAATCTGAATGGGGATTAGTCACTAGTGGCATTCCACAAGGATCAGTTTTAGGCCCTCTCTTGTTCATAATTTACATTAATGACCTTGAAGAAGGGATTACGAGTGACATGAGTAAGTTTTCTGATGATACAAAGATAGGCCGTATTATTCACTCTGAGGAGGATAGCATTGAACTCCAGGAGGATTTGGACAAATTAATGTCCTGGTCTGAAAGATGGCAGATGAAGTTCAATGTCGATAAGTGTAAGGTACTAGCCCTTGGTAATGAAAATAACCCTCGAAGCTATAATCTAGGTGAAGTAGAGCTTGATCATACAGAATGTGAAAAGGACTTGGGAGTCATGGTGAGCAGAAATCTAAAGCCAAGACAGCAGTGCCTTAGTGTGCGCAACAAGGCCAACAGATTACTTGGATTTATCTCAAGAAGTATAAGTAACAGAAGTCCAAAAGTTATTTTGAAGCTCTATACATCACTAGTGAGGCCTCATCTAGATTATGCTGCTCAGTTTTGGTCCCCTTACTACAGGATGGATATAGACTCTTTAGAGAACATACAGAGAAGAATGACTAAAATGATTTACTGCGTAAGGAACCTCCCGTATGAAGATAGACTTAAAGCCTTAAATCTCCACTCTCTGGAGAGGCGTAGAATGAGGGGAGATATCATTGAAGTGTATAAGTGGATGACGGGCATAAACAAGGGAGATATTAATAAAGTACTGAGGGTGTCGAACCAGGTAAGAACCAGAAATAATGGATTTAAGTTGGATAAATTTAGATTTAGAAAGGACATAGGTAAGTACTGGTTTTCTAACAGAGTTGTAGATGCGTGGAACAGTCTTCCTAGTGGGGTGATAGAGGCTAGGACCTTGGGTAGCTTTAAGAAGAGACTGGACAAATATATGAGTGGGAGGGGCTGGGTTTGAATGGTGTTATTGGGTATGGGAGTTATTTCTTGAGTAGCTTTAGGTAGATGTCGTTTTGATAAGGACCTGCCTCGCATGGGCCAGTAGGCCTTCTGCAGTGTTCCTACATTCTTATGTTCTTATGTTCTTAAATAATATCGTAAACCGGGGGTCCACTGTATTATGCAGAAAATTTGGAGTGTGGAAATTAGGAGGTGTGGAGTTAATAAAAGTATTAGTCAGAGGGCTGAAGAGGGTTTGTTGAGGTGATTTGGTCATTTAGAGAGAATGGATCAAAGTAGAATGACATGGAGAGCGTATAAATCTGTAGGGGAAGGAAGGCGGGGTAGGGGTCGTCCTTGAAAAGGCTAGAGGGAGGGGGTAAAGGAAGTGTTGTGGGTGAGGGGCTTGGACTTCCAGCAAGTGTGTGTGAGCATGTCAGATAGGAGTGAATGGAGATAAATGGTATTTGGGACCTGACAAGCTGTAGGAGTGTAAACAGGGTAATATTTAGTGAAGGGATTCAGGGAAACCGGTTATTTTATATAACCAGACTTGAGTCCTGGAAATGGGAAGTACAATGTCTGCCAGTCAGGAGGCTTCCAGCATGAACAACCAAAGGGCACACATTAGATCAGGCAACAACCGCAGTATTACAGTGATAGAGGAAGCCTCAGTATGAGAGTGTACTCTTAATATTACCTCATAGTAAGCAGGTAGCCTTCTTGGCACATGACTTGTGAATTCTCTCACCAGTGGCATTTATTAGTGTAAGCTGTTGCTTACTACATAGTATGGTGAAAAACAAAAAAAAGTGTTGATAAATGTAATGCAATATATGATAGATCATTTCTGTGCATAAAAAACTATTGTCTTCCTAAAATAAAATTACATTTTATAACTGGTGTGACATTCTGTACAAAGTCACAAATGGACAAAAATATTTAAATTTCAACTATAATGACGACACTCAGTGCAACCACATAATAAATACTTACTAAACAAATGTGTTATTTACTTCTGAAATTTTCATTCAAGTCATATTTCTCATTTAGAATTGTATTTATAAATGTTTTTTACCGAAAGCTCATTCTCATTTTGAGGACATTAGCCATCATTATCCAAAAGTCTGTTCGGTCCCAAAAAATTCTCTTTAAAGATTACTGTTTCAAACACCTTGTCATGTCTTACAAAAAAGTGAAATTACATAACTTGTGACAAAGACTGTAAAAGTTTTATCAGCAATAGGTATATACACTTAGTCTTTATTGATACAATGTTGACCCATGAATAACCTTCAAGTACACAACATGAGAAAAAATATAATTTATATAGAGTATCTAGGGCAGGTGGTCAAGTGGAACTATACCGATTAGTTGCAATGCAAGAGGCCTATTGGCCCATGCTAGGATTTGTGTGCTGTATAACCCTTGTAGTTTAGTGCTTTTGATTATAATAGGATTTGTGTTTTTTCAAGATGTGTGCTATGGGAGTTGCCAAAGTAAACACCCCACAATTTTGTTTCATGGTGCTATTTAGTTTGTAGAGTCAAAACACCTATGTTTAATGTAGATTTTTTTGAAATAGCAGCCTTGCTGTTTCTCACTCCATGATGTGGGTGTCAAGTGCTCCATTCTACAGGCATACTGAATTTGTGTTATAGGCTTGTGGTAAGACTCCTTGCATTTTCACCAATGTAAACTCAATCATATGCTGTAGACTTCCATATCCTGTGTAGGCTGGCTGTGGAGTTCTTCTTAATGTCTGGGATGGCTTTGATGGTAAAAGTTATCTAAGACATCACAAGAACCTTCATACCATACACAGGAGTCTACATCCCCTATAGAATTTACATTGGTGAAATTGCTATGAGTCGTCTAATATGCCTATAGAATGGACAACTCGATGCAACACCCACACCCATATTATGGCGTGGGACAGAGCCAAACTACAGTTTCAAGGAAAAACAGGCACAAAGGTGTTTGGAGGTATATACAATCAAACCATAAAACAAATTTTGGTATGTTCACTTTGACGACTCCCATAGCTGACCTCGTGGTGGGACACAGGTAACCTAGCATGGGCTGGTAGGCCTCTTGCATTACAACTACACATAGTTACACCTGACTATCCACACTAGATGCCCTATACAAGCTATTTTTCTCACTGGTCTATGTACTTGATAAAGCCCACTTGTGGGTGAAATGCTGCACCAATAAAGACTTCACAACATAAGTATTTATTCATCACTTGCTCTCAAACTCTTGCCCTAAAAGGTTAGATACCTAGCTAGCAAGTTTAAAAAGACTAGAGTAACCTAGCAAGAGCATTCCGTACAGCCACCAGACACTTCATTAATCTTATAATCATGTGACAAATACCAGCATCAGGAAAATTTTCTAAGTTCTCCTGACAAAGCAAAACACCATCAACCAGTGTGTTACAACATGACAGAGAACTGTAAACTCAACACAAAAAAAATCTACAAAATCTGCATCAAGGCAGATATACACACACAGGATTCCCTGTGTGTGTATATCTTTCTTTTTCTCTCAACCAATCGACTGTTTCCCACTGAGGTAGGGTGGCCCAAAAAGAAAAACAAAAGTTTCTCTTTTTAACTTTAGTAATGTATACAGAAAAGGGGTTACTAGCCCCTTGCTTCCAGCATTTTAGTTGTCTCTTAAGACACGCATGGCTTAGAGAGGAAGAATTCTGTTGTGTTGTGTTGAATGATGATGAAAGTATTTTCTTTCTTTTTGGGGATTTTCTTTCTTTTTGGCTCACCCTACCTCGGTGGGAGACGGCCGATGTGTTAAAAAACACACACACACAAATATATATATATATATATATATATATATATATATATATATATATATATATATATATATATATATATATATATATATATATATATATATATATACATATATATATATATATATAGGTAGGCTGGTGCAAGTATGAGAAGGGGGGGGTTGAAGAGGATTGGAATAGTTTTAAAAATGAAGTATTAGAATGTGGGGCAGAAGTTTGTGGTTATAGGAGGGTGGGTGCAGGAGGAAAGAGGAGTGATTGGTGGAATGATGAAGTAAAGGGTGTGATAAAAGAGAAAAAGTTAGTTTACGAGAAGTTTTTACAAAGCAGAAGTGTTATAAGAAGAGTAGAGTATATGTAGAGTAAAAGAAAGGTAAAGAGAATGGTGAGAGAGTGCAAAAGGAGAGCAGATGACAGAGCAGGAAAGGCACTGTCAAGAAATTTTAATCAAAATGAGAAAATTTTTTGGAGTAAAACAAATTAAGAAAGCCTAGAGAACGAATGGATTTGTCAGTTAAAAACAGAGTAGGGGAGTTAGTAGATGGGGAGATGGAGGTTTTGGGTAGATGGTGAAAATATTTTGAGAAACTTTTAAATGTCGACGAATAAGGGGAAGTGGTAATTTCATGCACTGGCCAGGGAGGTATACAGGTCCACCATCACAAATCCGGCAATCAGTTAATCGGTTCCTTCAGTTATTCGGCACTAATTTGGGCTAGCATAATTTCAAATTTACAGGGTCACCACACCAACCTGCTCGTATTGTTTGGTGGTGCTACTTGCTGCATAAGTCATTCCAATTCTTCCCCATGGAGATAAGAGGAAATAAACAAGAACAAGAATTAGAAAGAAAATAGAAGAAAACCCAGAGGGGTGTGTATATATATGCTTGTACATGTATGTTTAGTGTGACCTAAGTGTAAGTAGAAGTAGCAAGACTTACCTGTAATCTTGCATATTTATGAGACAGACAAAAGACACCAGCAATCCTACCATCATGTAAAACAATTACAGGCTTTCGTTTTACACTCACTTGGCAGAACGGTAGTACCTCCCTGGGCGGTTGCTGTCTACCAACCTACTACCTAGGAAGTCATTCCAATTATATATATATATATATATATATATATATATATATATATATATATATATATATATATATATATATATATATATATATATATATATATACATATATATATATATTTTTTTTTTTATTATCACACTGGCCGATTCCCACCAAGGCAGGGTGGCCCAAAAAAGAAAAACTTTCACCATCATTCACTCCATCACTGTCTTGCCAGAAGAGTGCTTTACACTACAGTTTTTAAACTGCAACATTAACACCCCTCCTTCAGAGTGCAGGCACTGTACTTCCCATCTCCAGGACTCAAGTCCGGCCTGCCGGTTTCCCTGAACCCCTTCATAAATGTTACTTTGCTCACACTCCAACAGCACGTCAAGTATTAAAAACCATTTGTCTCCATTCACTCCTATCAAACACGCTCACGTAGGCCTGCTGGAAGTCCAAGCCCCTCGCACACAAAACCTCCTTTACCCCCTCCCTCCAACCTTTCCTAGGCTGACCCCTACCCTGCCTTCCTTCCACTACAGACTGATACACTCTTGAAGTTATTCTGTTTCGCTCCATTCTCTCCACATGTCCGAACCACCTCAACAACCCTTCCTCAGCCCTCTGGACAACAGTTTTGGTAATCCCGCACCTCCTCCTAACTTCCAAACTACGAATTCTCTGCATTATATTCACACCACACATTGCTCTCAGACATGACATCTCCACTGCCTCCAGCCTTCTCCTCGCTGCAACATTCATCACCCATGCTTCACACCCATATAAGAGCGTTGGTAAAACTATACTCTCATACATTCCCCTCTTTGCCTCCAAGGACAAAGTTCTTTGTCTCCAGAGACTCCTAAGTGCACCACTCACCCTTTTCCCCTCATCAATTCTATGATTCACCTCATCTTTCATAGACCCATCCGCTGACACGTCCACTCCCAAATATCTGAATACATTCACCTCCTCCATACTCTCTCCCTCCAATCTGATATCTAATCTTTCATCACCTAATCTTTTTGTTATCCTCATAACCTTACTCTTTCCTGTATTCACTTTCAATTTTCTTCTTGTGCACACCCTACCAAATTCATCCACCAATCTCTGCAACTTCTCTTCAGAATCTCCCAAGAGCACAGTGTCATCAGCAAAGAGCAACTGTGACAACTCCCACTTTATGTGTGATTCTTTATCTTTTAACTCCACGCCTCTTGCCAAGACCCTCGCATTTACTTCTCTTACAACCCCATCTATAAATATATTAAACAACCACGGTGACATCACACATCCTTGTCTAAGGCCTACTTTTACTGGAAAATAATTTCCCTCTTTCCTACATACTCTAACTTGAGCCTCACTATCCTCGTAAAAACTCTTCACTGCTTTCAGTAACCTACCTCCTACACCATACACCTGCAACATCTGCCACAATGCCCCCCTATCCACCCTGTCATACGCCTTTTCCAAATCCATAAATGCCACAAAGACCTCTTTAGCCTTATCTAAATACTGTTCACTTATATGTTTCACTGTAAACACCTGGTCCACACACCCCCTACCTTTCCTAAAGCCTCCTTGTTCATCTGCTATCCTATTCTCCGTCTTACTCTTAATTCTTTCAATAATAACTCTACCATACACTTTGCCAGGTATACTCAACAGACTTATCCCCCTATAATTTTTGCACTCTCTTTTATCCCCTTTGACTTTATACAAAGGAACTATGCATGCCCTCTGCCAATCCCTAGGTACCTTACCCTCTTCCATACATTTATTAAATAATTGCACCAACCACTCCAAAACTATATCCCCACCTGCTTTTAACATTTCTATCTTTATCCCATCAATCCCGGCTGCCTTACCCCCTTTCATTTTACCTACGGCCTCACGAACTTCCCCCACACTCACAACTCGCTCTTCCTCACTCCTACAAGATGTTGTTCCTCCTTGCCCTATACACGAAATCACAGCTTCCCTATCTTCATCAACATTTAACAATTCCTCAAAATATTCCCTCCATCTTCCCAATACCTCTAACTCTCGATTTAATAACTCTCCTCTCCTATTTTTAACTGACAAATCCATTTATTCTCTAGGCTTTCTTAACTTGTTAATCTCACTCCAAAACTTTTTCTTATTTTCAACAAAATTTGTTGATAACATCTCACCCACTCTCTCATTTGCTCTCTTTTTACATTGCTTCACCACTCTCTTAACCTCTCTCTTTTTCTCCATATACTCTTCCCTCCTTACATCACTTCTACCTTGTAAAAACTTCTCATATGCTAACTTTTTCTCCCTTACTACTCTCTTCACATCATCATTCCACCAATCGCTCCTCTTCCCTCCCGCACCCACTTTCCTGTATGTATATATATATACGTATATATATATATATATATATATATATATATATATATATATATATATATATATATATATATATATATACATATATATATATATATATATATATACAGTGGACCCCCGCTTAACGATCACCTCCCAATGCGACCAGTTATGTAAGTGTATTTATGTAAGTGCGTTTGTACGTGTATGTTTGGGGGTCTGAAATGGACTAATCTACTTCACAATATTCCTTATGGGAACAAATTCGGTCAGTACTGGCACCTGAACATACTTCTGGAATGAAAAAATATCGTTAACTGGGGGTCCACTGTATATATATTTTATATATATATATTTTATATATATATATATATATATTTTATATATATATTATATATATATATATATATATATTATATATATATATTATATATATATATATAGGGAAGTTTTTATTGCATTTATGGATTTAGAAAAGGCATATGATAGAGTGGATAGAGGAGCAATGTGGCAGATGTTGCAAGTATATGGAATAGGTGGTAAGTTATTAAATGCTGTAAAGAGTTTTTATGAGGATAGTGAGGCTCAGGTTAGGGTGTGTAGAGGAGAGGGAGACTACTTCCCGGTAAAAGTAGGTCTTAGACAGGGATGTGTAATGTCACCATGGTTGTTTAATATATTTATAGATGGGGTTGTAAAGGAAGTAAATGCTAGGGTGTTCGGGAGAGGGGTGGGATTAAATTTTGGGGAATCAAATTCAAAATGGGAATTGACACAGTTACTTTTTGCTGATGATACTGTGGCCACCCATGGCCCTCCAGAATTACAACTACTGATGCCAATAACAAAATCCCCCCAACAAACACAGAATACAACCTCGTTCATATTTGCTAATATACAGGGCCTTAAGCCATCCACCAACAACAAAATACCTTTTATCAGTGGACTTCTAGTGGAGTCTAATGCAATGTTTGCAGCCTTCACAGAGACTCACACAAAAGATCACTTTGACAGTGAAATATGGATAAATGGTTACAACCTTTTTAGATGTGATAGAAAAAACAGGCAACAAGGGGGGGTTGGCCTGTATGTCAAAGAGTCCCTTATCTGCATGGAGTTGCTGAACACCACAAATGAGGTAGTTGAAGTTCTATCAATAAAGATCGAGAACCAAAACCTAGTCATTGTGGTTGTATACAAGCCACCAGATGCAACCTCCCAACAGTTCAAGGAACAGCTACTGAAAATTGATTACTGTTTGGAAAACCTTCCAGCTCCATCCCCAAACATCTTACTGCTTGGTGATTTCAACCTAAGGCATACAAAATGGAAGAATGTAGCAAATAATGTTATAGCTGAAACAATCCCCGGAGGTAGCGCAGATGAAAGGTCACACACACATGAACTACTAAGTCTCTGCGAAAAACACACCTTAAGCCAGCAGATAGTGGAGCCAACAAGACTAGAAAACACACTTGACCTTATCTTCACAAATAATGAGGACCTGATAAGAGACATAAGAATATCAAAAACAACTAATTCCGATCACAATCTAATCGAAGTCCAGACGTACATGCATAGGGGTCCTGAACAGCAGAATGCATGTACCTGTGAAGGTGTCTTCACAAAATACAATTTCAACAACAAGAACATCAACTGGGACCAGGTAAACCATGTCCTAAACGAAACATGTTGGGAAGATGTCTTAAATGACATGGATCCAAACCAGTGCCTTGAAAGGATCAACTTCCTGGCAGCCGAAGCATGTTCTAGGCATATTCCCCTAAGAAAGAAGAAGAGCAGGAGTAAACTGGAGAGAAAAAGACGCTCCCTCTACAGAAGACGACGAAGAGTCACTGAGCTCCTCAGGAGTGCTAGAATATCTGATACACGAAAGGAGGCGCTGACCAGGGAAGTGGAAACTATCGAACTTAAGCTAAATGACTCTTACAGGAACCAGGAGAGGCAGGAGGAGCTTAAAGCTATTAGTGAAATTGAAAGAAATTCAAAATATTTCTTTTCATATGCCAAAAACAAGGCAAATACCACATCTAGTATCGGGCCCTTACTCAGACAGGATGGGACTTACACAGATGACAACAAGGAAATGAGTGAAATATTGAAATCCCAGTACGACTCTGTGTTTAGTGAACCACTAATCGGTCTGAGGATCGACGACCCAAATGATTTCTTCATGAATGAGCCTCAAAACTCCATAAATGTATGCCAGATTTCCGACATTACCCTAACTCCGATAGATTTCGAAAAAGCCATTGACAACATGCCTATGCACTCAGCCCCGGGCCCAGACTCGTGGAACTCTGTTTTCATTAAGAACTGCAAGAAACCCCTCTCACGTGCCCTAAGTACACTATGGAGGAGGAGCTTGGACATGGGTGAAATTCCACAGTCACTTAAAACAACGGATATAGCCCCACTCCATAAAGGTGGCAGCAAAGCATTAGCTAAGAACTATAGACCAATAGCTCTGACGTCCCACATCATAAAAATCTTTGAAAGAGTGCTAAGAAGCAGGATTGCAAATCACCTGGATTCCCAAAATCTGCACAATCCAGGGCAACATGGGTTCAGGGCAGGTCGCTCCTGCCTCTCACAACTACTGGATCACTATGACATGGCCTTGGATGCACTGGAAGAAAATCAGAATGCAGATGTAATATACACAGACTTTGCAAAAGCATTTGACAAATGCGATCATGGCGTAATAGCCCATAAAATACGTGCTAAAGGAATAACTGGGAAAGTGGGGAGATGGATCTTCAACTTCCTAACAAATCGAACACAAAGAGTAGTGGTCAACAGAGTTAAATCGGAGGCTGCCACAGTGAAGAGCTCTGTTCCACAAGGCACAGTACTCGCCCCCATCTTATTCCTTATCCTCATATCAGACATAAACAGAGATATACACCACAGCACCGTATCATCCTTTGCGGATGATACTAGGATCTGCATGAGGCTGTCATCTGCTTAGGACGCGGTTAACCTCCAAGAAGATATAAACAAAGTTTTCCAGTGGGCAACGGTAAACAATATGATGTTCAATGAGGACAAATTCCAACTACTCCGTTATGGAAAACTGGAGGAGATAATAACTAGAACAGAGTATACTACTGACTCCGGCCATACAATAGAGCGGAAAAATAATGTAAGGGACCTGGGAGTAGTAATGTCTGAGGATCTCACTTTCAAGGATCACAACAGTGCCACGATCGCACGTGCAAAGAAAATGATAGGATGGATAATGAGAACTTTCAAAACGAGAGATGCCAAGCCCATGATGATCCTTTTCAAATCACTTGTTCTCTCTAGGCTGGAATATTGCTGTACATTAACATCTCCATACAAAGCAGGTGAAATCGCAGATCTAGAGAGTGTACAGAGATCCTTTACTGCACGTATAAGTTCTGTCAAGCACCTTAACTACTGGGAACGCTTGGAAGCACTTGACTTGTACTCGTTGGAACGCAGGAGGGAGAGATATATCATAATCTACACTTGGAAAATCTTGGAAGGAATGGTCCCAAATCTGCACACAGAAATCACTCCCTACGAAAGTAAAAGACTGGGCAGGCGATGCAAAATGCCGCCAATAAAAAGTAGGGGCGCCATTGGTACACTAAGAGAAAACACCATAAGTGTCCGGGGCCCAAAACTGTTCAACAGCCTCCCATCAAGCATTAGGGGAATTGCCAATAAACCCCTGGCTGCCTTCAAGAGAGAGCTGGACAGATACCTAAAGTCAGTGCCGGATCAGCCGGGCTGTGGCTTGTACGTCGGACTGCGTGCGGCCAGCAGTAACAGCCTAGTTGATCAGGCCCTGATCCATCGGGAGGCCTGGTCATGGACCGGGCCGCGGGGGCGTTGATCCCCGGAATAACCTCCAGGTAACCTCCAGGTATGGGAGATTCTAAAGAAAAATTGCAAAGGTTAGTGGATGAGTTTGGGAATGTGTGTAAAGGTAGAAAGTTGAAAGTGAACATAGAAAAGAGTAAGGTGATGAGGGTATCAAATGATTTAGATAAAGAAAAATTGGATATCAAATTGGGGAGGAGGAGTATGGAAGAAGTGAATGTTTTCAGATACTTGGGAGTTGACGTGTCAGCGGATGGATTTATGAAGGATGAGGTTAATCATAGAATTGATGAGGGAAAAAAGGTGAGTGGTGCATTGAGGTATATGTGGAGTCAAAAAACGTTATCTATGGAGGCAAAGAAGGGAATGTATGAAAGTATAGTAGTACCAACACTCTTATATGGGTGTGAAGCTTGGGTGGTAAATGCAGCAGCGAGGAGACGGTTGGAGGCAGTGGAGATGTCCTATTTAACCCTTTGAGGGTTTCGGACGTACTAGTATGGCTTACGACCCAGGGTTTTTGATGTACTAGTATGCCTAAATTATAGCACCCTCAAATCTAGTGGGAGAAAGCTTGTAGGCCTCCATAAGAAAGAATGGGTCTATGTGGTCAGTGTGCATGGTATAAAAAAAATCCTGCAGCACACAGTGCATAATGAGAAAAAAAAATTTTTTACCGTTATTTTGGAATAAAACAGCGACTTTGCACTGTATTTTCGTATGGTATTTACTGTTGTACTCTAGTTTTCTTGGTCTCATTTTATAGAATGGAAGGCATATCATAGAAATTGAGATAATTTTGACTGGTTTAACAATGAAAAGTACCTTGAAATTGAGCTCAAAGTAGCAGAAATGTTCGATTTTTACCAAAGTTCAAAAGTAAACAAATCATGCCAAGCGTCCAATACACGTCAACTGGTGAGTCTAATATTCTTTTGCAAGTGTGCCAATATGATTCATACCATTTTTTACACTAATGCAGTAGTCTGCATAACAGTAAATCTTCTATTTTTTGTGAGAATAAAAATTCAAAGTGGAAAGCAAAAGAATGTAAGAGGGGCCTTGAGATGTGAATAATGAACAGAGGAAATGTCATTTTAGTGCCAGGAATGTATTTCTTGTTTGTTCTGGACCCTATTCGGAAATTGACATCTTTTGAAATTTGTGTTTAATTGGCAAAATTGCTAAATTCTGACCACTGTACTGGATAGTTGAAATTGGTAAATGGGTGATTTCTTGCACTCATTCAATAGAAAAAATGGAGTTCTAGCGAAATATTCATGTTTTTTGTCGACTAGTACAGTGGAACTGGCTGAAAATGGGGCTCAAAGTGGGCAAAATTGCCGATCCGTAAACATCGCCGAGACCGCTAACTTCGCGAGAGCAGAATTCCGTAAGTTTTCCATCAAATTTCATATTTTTGGTGTCATTATAATCGGGAAAAGATTCTCTATCTTTTCATAAGAAAAAATTATTTTTCTTTTTTTTTTAAATTTGGCCGACCCTGAGAAAGAGTCTCGGAGAGGGCCTGTCGACCCTCAAACGGTTAAGGGCAATGTGTGGTGTAAATATTATGCAGAAAATTCGGAGTGTGGAAATTAGGAGAAGGTGTGGAATTAATAAAAGTATTAGTCAGAGGGCAGAAGAGGGGTTGTTGAGGTGGTTTGGTCATTTAGAGAAAATGGATCAAAGTAGAATGACATGGAAAGCATATAAATCTATAGGGGAAGGAAGGCGGGGTAGGGGTCATCCTCGAAAGGGTTGGAGAGAGGGGGTAAAGGAGGTTTTGTGGGCAAGGGGTTTGGACTTCCAGCAAGCGTGCGTGAGCGTGTTAGATAGGAGTGAATGGAGACGAATGGTACTTGGGACCTGACGATCTGTTGGAGTGTGAGCAGGGTAATATTTAGTGAAGGGATTCAGGGAAACCGGTTATTTTCATATAGTCGGACTTGAGTCCTGGAAATGGGAAGTACAGTGCCTGCACTTTAAAGGAGGGGTTTGGGATATTGGCAGTTTGGAGGGATATGTTGTGTATCTTTATATGTGTATGCTTCTAAACTGTTGTATTCTGAGCACCTCTGCAAAAACAGTGACAATGTGTGAGTGTGGTGAAAGTGTTGAATGATGATGAAAGTATTTTCTTTTTGGGGATTTTCTTTCTTTTTTGGGTCACCCTGCCTCGGTGGGAGACGGCCGACTTGTTGAAAAAAAAAATATATATATATCTTGCTACTCCTACCTACACTTTGGTCACAATTCACAGACACGCACATGCATATATATATACAGTGGACCCCCGCATAATGATCACCTCCGAATGCAACCAATTATGTAAGTGTATTTATGTAAGTGCGTTTGTACGTGTATGTTTGGGGGTCTGAAATGGACTAATCTACTTCACAATATTCCTTATGGGAACAAATTCGGTCAGTACTGGCACCTGAACATACTTCTGGAGTGAAAAAATATCGTTAACCGGGGGTCCACTGTACATACATCTAGGTTTTTCTCCTTTTTCTAAATAGTTCTTGTTCTTCTTTATTTCTTCTATTGTCCATGGGGAAGTGGAAAAGAATCTTTCCTCCATAAGCCATGCGTGTCGTATGAGGCGACTAAAATGCCGGGAGCAATGGGCTAGTAACCCCTTCACCTGTAGACATTTACTAAAAAAGAGAAGAAGAAAAACTTTATAAAATTGGGATGCTTGAATGTGCGTGGATGTAGTGCGGATGACAAGAAACAGATGATTGCT
Organism: Cherax quadricarinatus; assembly: GCF_038502225.1. Lineage (NCBI taxonomy): Eukaryota > Metazoa > Arthropoda > Malacostraca > Decapoda > Parastacidae > Cherax > Cherax quadricarinatus. The sequence continues at coordinate 52,051,817 of NC_091295.1, forward strand.
GATGTTATGAATGAAAAGAAGTTCGATGTCCTGGCCCTAAGCGAAACAAAGCTGAAGGGGATAGGGGAGTTTCGGTGGGAGGAAATAAATGGGATTAAATCTGGAGTATCTGAGAGAGTTAGAGCTAAGGAAGGGGTAGCAGTAATGTTGAAGGATCAGTTATGGAAGGAGAAAAGAGAATATGAATGTGTAAATTCAAGAATTATGTGGATTAAAGTAAAGGTTGGATGCGAAAAGTGGGTCATAATAAGCATGTATGCACCTGGAGAAGAGAGGAATGTAGAGGAGAGAGAGAGATTTTGGGAGATGTTAAGTGAATGTATGGGAGCCTTTGAACCAAGTGAGAGAGTAATTGTGGTAGGGGACCTGAATGCTAAAGTAGGAGAAACTTTTAGAGAGGGTGTGGTAGGTAAGTTTGGGGTGCCAGGTGTAAATGATAATGGGAGCCCTTTGATTGAACTTTGTATAGAAAGGGGTTTAGTTATAGGTAATACATATTTTAAGAAAAAGAGGATAAATAAGTATACAAGATATGATGTAGGGCGAAATGACAGTAGTTTGTTGGATTATGTATTGGTAGATAAAAGACTGTTGAGTAGACTTCAGGATGTACATGTTTATAGAGGGGCCACAGATATATCAGATCACTTTTTAGTTGTAGCTACACTGAGAGTAAAAGGTAGATGGGATACAAGGAGAATAGAAGCATCAGGGAAGAGAGAGGTGAAGGTTTATAAACTAAAAGAGGAGGCAGTTAGGGTAAGATATAAACAGCTATTGGAGGATAGATGGGCTAATGAAAGCATAGGCAATGGGGTCGAAGAGGTATGGGGTAGGTTTAAAAATGTAGTGTTAGAGTGTTCAGCAGAAGTTTGTGGTTACAGGAAGGTGGGTGCGGGAGGGAAGAGGAGCGATTGGTGGAATGATGATGTAAAGAGAGTAGTAAGGGAGAAAAAGATAGCATATGAGAAGTTTTTACAAAGTAGAAGTGATGCAAGGAGGGAAGAGTGTATGGAGAAAAAGAGAGAGGTTAAGAGAGTGGTGAAGCAATGTAAAAAGAGAGCAAATGAGAGAGTGGGTGAGATGTTATCAACAAATTTTGTTGAAAATAAGAAAAAGTTTTGGAGTGAGATTAACAAGTTAAGGAAGCCTAGAGAACAAATGGATTTGTCAGTTAAAAATAGGAGGAGAGTTACCAAATGGAGAGTTAGAGGTATTGGGAAGATGGAGGGAATATTTCGAGGAATTGTTAAATGTTGATGAAGATAGGGAAGCTGTGATTTCGTGTATAGGGCAAGGAGGAATAACATCTTGTAGGAGTGAGGAAGAGCCAGTTGTGAGTGTGGGGGAAGTTCATGAGGCAGTAGGTAAAATGAAAGGGGGTAAGGCAGCCGGGATTGATGGGATAAAGATAGAAATGTTAAAAACAGGTGGGGATATAGTTTTGGAGTGGTTGGTGCAATTATTTAATAAATGTATGGAAGAAGGTAGGGTACCTAGGGATTGGCAGAGAGCATGCATAGTTCCTTTGTATAAAGGCAAAGGGGACAAAAGAGAGTGCAAAAATTATAGGGGGATAAGTTTGTTGAGTCCTAGGTAGTAGGTTGGTAGACAGCAACCGCCCAGGGAGGTACTACCGTCCTGCCAAGTGAATGTAAAACTGAAGCCTGTAACTGTTTTACACGATGGTAGGATTGCTGGTGTCTTTTTTTTTCTGTCTCATACACATGCAAGATTTCAGGTATGTCTTGCTACTTCTACTTACACTTAGGTCACACTACACATACATGTACAAGCATATATATACACACCCCTTTGGGTTTTCTTCTATTTTCTTTCTAGTTCTTGTTCTTGTTTATTTCCTCTTACCTCCATGGGGAAGTGGAACAGAATTCTTCCTCCGTAAGCCATGCGTGTTGTAAGAGGCGACTAAAATGCCGGGAGCAAGGGGCTAGTAACCTCTTCTCCTGTATATATTACTAAATGCAAAAGGAGAAACTTTCGTTTTTCCCTTTGGGCCACCCCGCCTCGGTGGGATACAGCCGGTGTGTTGAAAGAAAGAAAGAAGTTTGTTGAGTATACCTGGAAAAGTGTATGGTAGAGTTATTATTGAAAGAATTAAGAGTAAGACGGAGAATAGGATAGCAGATGAACAAGGAGGCTTTAGGAAAGGTAGGGGGTGTGTGGACCAGGTGTTTACAGTGAAACACATAAGTAAACAGTATTTAGATAAGGCTAAAGAGGTCTTTGTGGCATTTATGGATTTGGAAAAAGCATATGACAGGGTGGATAGGGGGGCAATGTGGCAGATGTTGCAGGTGTATGGTGTAGGAGGTAGGTTACTGAAAGTAGTGAAGAGTTTTTACGAGGATAGTGAGGCTCAAGTTAGAGTATGTAGGAAAGAGGGAAATTATTTCCCAGTAAAAGTAGCCCTTAGACAAGGATGTGTGATGTCACCGTGGTTGTTTAATATATTTATAGATGGGGTTGTAAGAGAAGTAAATGCGAGGGTCTTGGCAAGAGGCGTGGAGTTAAAAGATAAAGAATCACATAAAGTGGGAGTTGTCACAGTTGCTCTTTGCTGATGACACTGTGCTCTTGGGAGATTCTGAAGAGAAGTTGCAGAGATTGGTGGATGAATTTGGTAGGGTATGCAAAAGAAGAAAATTAAAAGTGAATACAGGAAAGAGTAAGGTTATGAGGATAACAAAAAGATTAGGTGATGAAAGACTGGATATCAGATTGGAGGGAGAGAGTATGGAGGAGGTGAATGTATTCAGATATTTGGGAGTGGACGTGTCAGCGGATGGGTCTATGAAAGATGAGGTGAATCATAGAATTGATGAGGGGAAAAGGGTGAGTGGTGCACTTAGGAGTCTGTGGAGACAAAGAACTTTGTCCTTGGAGGCAAAAAGGGGAATGCATGAGAGTATAGTTTTACCAACACTCTTATATGGGTGTGAAGCATGGGTGATGAATGTTGCAGTGAGGAGAAGGCTGGAGGCAGTGGAGATGTCATGTCTGAGGGCAATGTGTGGTGTGAATATAATGCAGAGAATTTGTAGTTTGGAAGTTAGGAGGAGGTGCGGGATTACCCAAACTGTTGTCCCGAGGGCTGAGGAAGGGTTGTTGAGATGGTTCGGACATGTAGAGAGAATGGAGCGAAACAGAGTGACTCCAAGAGTGTATCAGTCTGTAGTGGAAGGAAGGCGGGGTAGGGGTCGGCCTAGGAAAGGTTGGAGGGAGGGGGTAAAGGAGGTTTTGTGTGCGAGGGGCTTGGACTTCCAGCAGGCATGCGTGAGCGTGTTTGATAGGAGTGAATGGAGACAAATGGTTTTTAATACTTGACGTGCTGTTGGAGTGTGAGCAAAGTAACATTTATGAAGGGGTTCAGGGAAACCGGCAGGCCGGACTTGAGTCCTGGAGATGGGAAGTACAGTGCCTGCACTCTGAAGGAGGGGTGTTAATGTTGCAGTTTAAAAACTGATCATTAAAATGGTATAAAATACCGACAGGTTGTTAGGTAAGACACATTTGCAACAGTTAGAAATAAAGATACCTAACTGTTGCATATGAGTTTAAAAACTGTAGTGTAAAGCACCCTTCTGGCAAGACAGTGATGGAGTGAATGATGGTGAAAGTTTTTCTTTTTCGGGCCACCCTGCCTTGGTGGGAATCGGCCAGTGTGATAATAATAATAAACAAAAAAAAAACTAGTTAAGGAGATCGGTCTAAATGTATCAGGCTTTTGGGGTTTAGGGATAGGCACAATGAGACTATTGGTCCAGGAAGTAGGAAGAATGCCCTCAATGTAACTGGTATTATACAGTGCCAACAAAGGGTTATCAGGCATGTGACTTAGAGTTCTGAGAATATCATAGGTTATACCATCCTCTCCAGGAGCAGCTGACTGACCTTTAGTTAATGCATTATCTAATTCATACTCAGTGAAGAGGCAATCACTCCCATCAATATTTTGGCTCATAAAATTAATCAGTTTCGGCATTTCTTCAGAAGTACTGTACTCTCTAAATTTTTTCTAATATGAGATGGAAGGTTTTCATGCCTGGATGTTTTGGACCAGTCATTTACGAGGTCATTTGCTTTTTCAAGAGGAAAGGGATGAGCAACATTGCCAGTCTTTTTCATGGTTATTTTATTTATACCTTTCCAAGCCAAACTTAAAGGGGTGAACCTATTTAATCCACTAACAAATTGTTCCCATTCCTGTTGCCTAAGTTTTTGCTTTCTATTCCTTGCATTTGTTAGTGCAGCTTGGAATGTTCTGAGCAGGTCTGGGGTTCTACATTCACGGTATGCTTTACCAATCCTCCTAGCTGCATGTGTTAGATTGCATAGCTTTGGAGCATCATAGTATTTACATTGGTTTTCATTATTATTTATAGCGGAGGGTCTATGTTTCCTTTTCCTGCCCACTTGATCTGTGAGGACAGTCTCAATAGTGGTAACTAAATCATCATTAAATTTTTGTGTGCCAGTGGGCTGGTAATTCTTATACCATTGATCCAAGTGGTTAATAAAGTTGTCTCTGTGTTCTTGGTTGAGAATATGTTTCCTCCTTCTGAATTTAGCTTCTTGATTGCTGGAGATGTGATCAAGATTGACAGTTGTTAGTCTTGGGAAGTGATCAGATAGAAGGTCATCAACTATGACGGAGTCATGCATCGTATATGATGTATTAAATCCAAGGCACAGATCTAGTATGCCACCATATATGTGAGTAGGCTCAGTAGTGCCCACAATTCGAACATTATCATGCTCATTTAGCAATTTCATTAGTTTAGTTCCATTGGTGTTTGTTATAGACCCACCAATATTCTTATGTCTGGCATTCAAATCTCCAAGAATGATGGTAGGTTCACTGTTGATGTGATCTGGTAAAGCATCAGATCGAAGCTGGTTCACTGGGGCATAGAGATTAAAAATGTTTATGGAAAAATCGCCTGCTTATCCTTTGACACCATGATACTGCATGTTAACTCGACTCGGCAAGGAAAGGAGTGAATGTGACAAGTTCTTTCTGACATACATCACACAACAGTTGATTGGCCTTAGGTTATAAGCTGCACATCCAGGCAAGTTTGGTGGAGGTGCTCCATCTTTCAGTCTACATTCCTGCAAACAGATGACATCAATATTCTTGGTTGCACCAATATGATGTAAGTCAGGAAACTGCTTCCTGATGGAATCAATGTTCCATGAAAATTATTATTATTATAATCAAAAAGAAGTGCTAAGCCATGAAAAGATTTGTAATGTATCCATTGTAGTGAGTTTTTACAATCTCTTGCTCATAAGATGGTAAAACTATTATGTTTTGGCTACAGTGTGCAGGCACTTAAGAGCAAATAGCATAGTTTGTACTTGTTTATCTTCAGGACCTTCATTTTTAAGCATTTTTCGGCATCTTGGCAGCCAGTTAAAAGACAAGTCTTGAAGCCAAGAGTCAAGGGCTTCTTTCTTACAAATTGCTTGAAACTGAATGGAGATTGCTGCACTTTTGACATCACCACCATACTCAAGAGCATACATATATTTATTAAACTTGTCAGGATCTGTTCAAGATGCTAAATTTTTTTCTGCAAATTTGTTATAATATGAGGAAGGTCAGGCGAATCCAATGCCTTTCCGGAGGATGGCACTTCTGAGTTAGTGCTTTCTTTAACACCTATCACCTTAACAGGTACCATGGTTACATTAGTGTTCTCTGTTGGTGCCTGTGGCAAGTCTGCCTTATCATTATTCATTGCAGGTAGGTCCTGTGCATCTGACTCATCTCCAGTTTCCAGGGGGGTTACCTGTGTGGTGTCCGTCTGATTGTTGTAGCTGTGTGTATTGGGAAAAATGACAAGCTCATCCCCATATTCAGGTGTAGGCATAGGTATCAATAGTGGCAGATCAGTAGTTCCACATGTGCTAGCAGGGATGGCTAGCTCCTCCACAACTAGTTTGTGTGATGGCATTCTGGTATCAGCAGAATCCTTTGCAGTGAGGTTGGGTTCTTCTGCACTTTGCAGAGGTTCAGTCTCAGCTCTGGCTATGGTAGACTGGATGGACTCATCCTCGGTTACCATTAACCCTTCGAGGGTTTTGGCCATATTAGTACGGCTTACGACCCAGGGTTTTTGACGTACTAGTACGCCTAAATTCTAGTGCCCTCAAATCTAGTGGGAGAAAGCTGGTAGGCCTACATATGAAAGAATGGGTCTATGTGGTCAGTGTGCACAGTATAAAAAAAATCCTGCAGCACACAGTGCATAATGAGAAAAAAAAAAAAACTTTGACTGTTTTTTTGGAATAAAACAGCGACTTTGCACTGTATTTTCGTATGGTATTTATTGTTGTATTCTAGTTTTCTTGGTCTCATTTTATAGAATGGAAGACATATTACAGAAATTGAGATGATTTTGACTGGTTTTACAATGAAAAGTACCTTGAAATTGAGCTCAAAGTAGCAGAAATGTTCGATTTTTACCAAAGTTCAAAAGTAAGCAAATCATGCCAAGTGTCCAATACACGTCAACTGGTGAGTCTAATATTCTTTCACAAGTGCGCTGATATTATTTATACCATTTCTACACTAATGCAGTAGTCTGCATAACAGTAAATCTTCTATTTTTTGTGAGAATAAAAATTCAAAGTGGAAAGCAAAAGAAATGTAAGAGGGGCCTGGGGACGTGACTAATGAACAGAGGAAATGTTATTTTAGTGCCAGGAATGTCTTTCTTGTTTATTCTGGACCCTATTTGGAAATTGGCATCTTTTGAAATTTGTGTGAAATTGGCAAAATTGACAAATTCTGATCACTGTATTTGATAGTTGAAATCGGTATTATTATTATAATCAAAAAGAAGCGCTAAGCCACAAGGGCTATACAGCGCTGCAGGGTAGGGAAGGAAGCGAGGGTATTGGATGGCAGAAGGGAGGAGGGATGATCAGTAGGTTACAGAAAACAGCAGGGCAGGGGATAGTACGGGGATAGAGGGTAGCAAGAGATTGAAGTAGAAAGGGCTGAAGGTATCAGAATTTGTGAAGTAAGTCAGTTGTTGTCAAGAAGTCAATGAGAGAGTCCGGATGAAAGGTAGGTCCATCAGCGAGAAGGGAAGGTAAAGAGAGAGCAGCGGAGCGAAGACGACGACGGAGGTAAATTCTGCGTGCTCGTTGATAAAGTGGGCAGTCCAACAGAATGTGGCTGACTGATAATGGAGCTTGGCAATTCTCACAGAGAGGAGCAGGGCGCCTCTCCATGAGATATCCATGAGTAAGACGAGTATGGCCAATGCGAAGACGGGAGAGAGTAGTCTCCCAACCTCGACACTGGTGATAAGAAGATGGCCAGTAACCTATACTCGGTTTAATAGATTGAAGTTTGTTGCCGAGCATAGTAGACCAACGTTGTTGCCAACGGGTGTGAAGGTGGGAAGATATTGCAGCAAAATAGTCCGTAAATGGAATACCTCTATACGAAACTGGTAGGTCATGTACTGCTGACCGCGCAGCAGTGTCTGCCTGTTCATTGCCCTGTACGTCAACATGACCAGGGACCCAACAAAAAACAATATCTTTATGCTTGGTAAAGATGCGGCGTAGCCAAAGTTGGATACGGAGGACTAAGGGGTGAGGTGTATCAAATTTCTGTATAGCCTGTAAAGCACTAAGGGAGTCTGAGACAACCACAAATGATGACACAGGCATAGATGCAATACGGATAAGTGCTGCAAGGATGGCATACAATTCAGCAGTGAAAATACTAGCCGAAGATAGTAAATGCCCTCGTACGATGCTGTCCGGAAACACTGCTGCGAATCCTATGCCGTCAGAAGACTTAGAGCCATCTGTGTACACAGCAATGGCATGTGAATGAATGTGGAAGTGGTCAAGAAAAAGAGAGCGGGAAGCGACCGTAGACAGTTGGGCTTTCGAGCAAGGGAGAGAGAAAGAACAGACTCGAACAGCTGGAGGGGTAGGGAAAAGTGAGATGCTACATGAACATAGAAAGGTGGTAATTGAAGAGAAGACAAGAGCGAATGAAGGCGAAGAGAGAAGGGACGGAGTAAACAGGGGCGGCGAACAAATAAAGAATGTCTACTAATATCAGTGACCATTCTATAAATGGAAGGATTGCGGAGATCATGAGAGCGTACATAGTAGCGAAGGCAATGGGCATCACGGCGATCGGATAAGGATGGAACGTTCGCTTCTGCATAGAGGCTCTCGACAGGGGAAGAGCGAAAAGCACCAAGGCATAAACGTAATCCTTGGTGATGAATAGGGTTAAGGCTAGAGAGAGTAGCAGGAGATGCCGCTGAATAGATCTGGTCACCATAATCAAGTTTCGATAAAATGAGGGTGGAATGTAGGCGAAGGAGGGTTCGACGATCAGCTCCCCATGAAAGATGAGCAAGGGTTTTAAGAAGGTTCAGCCGGCTGTGACAAGTTGCCTTCAGAGAGGTAATGTGAGGTTTCCAGGATAACCTACGGTCAAAGAGGAGGCCCAGAAACTTGACTGTATCACGCTCGGGGATACGGGAGCCATAGAGGTACAAAGGATGATCGGAAATGACAGAGCGTCTAGTGAAAGTAATTTGGTGGGTTTTAGTGCTGGAAAATTTAAACCCATGTGTGGTGGCCCAATTGGAAACACGGTCAACTGCATGCTGGAGAGAAACTGTAATGAGCTGACAGTCAGTGCCTGCACAGGCAATAGCGAAGTCATCAACATAGAGTGATGACCAAATATTTGATGGAAGACTAGAGGCCAAATCATTAATAGCAAGGAGAAAAAGTGTTGTGCTCAGAACACATCCCTGGGGGACACCTTCAGCTTGGATAAAGTCCAGGGAGAGCACATTATTAACCCGAACACGGAAATGCCTGTCAGTTAAAAAGTTCTTAAGGAAGGATGGTAGATTGCCTCGAAGGCCTAAGGAGTGGGCTTGGGCTAAAATATTATACCTCCAAGTTGTGTCATATGCCTTCTCAAGGTCAAAAAATATGGCAATAACTGAGTGGTTATTCGCAAAGGCATTACGAACATACGTATCCAAGCGTAGTAAGGGGTCTATGGTAGAACGTCCCTTACGAAAGCCATATTGACAAGTGGAGAGACTGTTGTGTGTCTCTAAATACAACACTAAACGTCTATTTACTAGGCGCTCCATCACTTTGCAAACTGCACTGGTAAGAGCAATGGGACGATAGTGGGAGGCTTCATGTCCCGTAGTGCCTGGTTTGCGGAAAGGGAGAACAATGGCGGATTTCCACAGCTGTGGAAGAACTCCTTGTGACCAAAAAAGATTGTAAAGGCGTAATAGGACTGCAAGGGCTGACTGATGTAAATGTTGTAGCATACGAATATGAATGTTGTCGGGCCCAGCTGCCGATGATCAGCAAGCTGAGAGTGTTGCCTCCAGTTCTTAAAGTGTAAAAGGCACATTATACTGTTCTTCTCTGATAGAAGAAAAGTCCAAGGGTGCTAATTCTCTTGCAGGCTTTGAGGAAAGAAATGAGGGGCATAGATGGAGTCCCTGAGAAATATGGACCAGATGATTGCCAATTTCATTGGCAACATCTAGTGGGTTTGCTATATCAACACCGGCAACCCGCAGAACAGGAGCCAGGTCAGGAGAATATTTACCACTCAGTTTTCGTACTTTTTTCCAGACTGCACTCATAGAGGAAGCAGAGGTGATGGTGGAGACATAATCTCGCCAGCAAGTGCGTTTAGCGTCACGGATGATATGGCGAGCGATCGCACGCTTCTGCTTAAAATCAAGAAGTCTCTCCGTGGTTTTATTGTACCGGTACCTGCCCCATGCAGCGCGTTTCAAACGTACTGCACGAGCACAAGCAGGAGACCACCAAGGCACGCATTTCTGAGAATGCCTGCCCGAAGTTTGGGGTATACAATTAGAAGCTGCCGTTAAAACGGAGGACGAGAAGAGGTGTAAAAGCTCATCGATGGAGGACGAAGAAGGAACCTCTCTAAAAACAGTTAGGTGTGAGTAAAGGTTCCAATTTGCCTGATCAAATTGCCAGCGTGGGATGCGAAGAGGTGGTGAATATGAAGGGGAAGTAAGAATGATTGGGAAATGATTGCTGTCATGTAAGTCCGGGAGAACAGACCAAGTGAAGTCTAATGCAGCGGAGGAAGAGCAGACTGAGAGATCGATGCAAGAGAGAGTGTGAGTCCGAGGATCAAAATGGGTGTGAGTACCTGTATTTAAAACATGGAGGGGGTGGGTGGCAAGAAAAGCCTCTAACTGAATGCCACGGGAATCACAGTGAGACCCCCCCAGAGGAAATGGTGGGCATTAAAATCGCCAAGTGACAGAATCGGTGGCGATAATGACAAAACAAGAAAGGCAATATCCGGAATAGATAATGCCCGAGAAGGAGAGAGATATAAAGAACAGAGCGTATACCACCTATGCAAGTGGATACGGGCTGCTGTGTAATGCAGCGAAGTACGAACAAATAGCTGATGGTACGGAATATCAGTGAGTAGAAGAAGGGCACTTTCATTAAAGGTCCCATCATGAAAAGGATCTGAAGAATACAATAAATTATAGCCTGAGATGGGAGAGATAACAGCAGAGTGTAATTTTGGTTCCTGTAAGCAAACACCAACAGGGAAAAACTGGGAGAGTAACATCTGAAGCTCACCCCGATTACCCCTGAGGCCGCGTATATTCCACTGTAAATAGGCCATGATTGGCAATGATAAAGATACCTGAAATCCGCAGGTAAGGGTTCCTACAGACTAGAGGGGTTAGAAAAGTCCACATGCGGAGGCAGTGGAAAACGTTCAAGCAGCGAAGGAATGGTGCGCTGTGAAGAAAGGAGTTGTGCAGATGGAGCAGAGGAGAGAGAAGGAACGGAGGGTGGATCAGTGTCCTTTGATGGTTTGGTCTCTGCAATATATTCAGAGATTGCGTCAAGTGTTTCGGAATTCAGAGACGTCGTATGGGAGACAATATTGGAAATGGTAGGGGAGGATGAGTAAAGATTGGAACTTTAATGGACTGTACCAAGGTAGGGGGGGGGCAAAAGGGTGGAGGGAACTGGAGAAGCATGGAAGGGGACAGAAGAAGCAGAAACCTGGGAGGTGGCAGAAGAGGAAGAAACTTGGGAGGGAACAGGGGAGGAAGGTACAGTACGAGGAGGAGGGTGAACCTCTACACTTGTAACAGAGCCAGTGAGAGGGGAAGAACCAGGTACAGAGACAGGGAAGCTAAAATGAGGAGGTGGAAGATCGGTAGGAGGTGTTAACGGACCTTTTTTTGACTTTTGAGAAGTAGAGGGACGATTAGGAGGAGGTGTCACACAAGATCTCGTCGCTACTGAGGCTTGTGAGGGAGAACACGAAGAAGCGAGATCAGACTGAGGCGTTGAAGTAGGGACGTCTGAGCCTAGGACAGCAAAAGTATTAGATACAGGAGTGACTGTGGGAGAGGTAACCACAGAGGTGGTTGCAGAAGATGGGATCCCAGAAGTGGGGGGACGTTTTGAAACACGGGAATAAGAAACACGAGGTAGTCTCCCTTGGAGGCGGAGATGAGAAACTGCCATGGCATAAGGGAGACCTTCTGCCTCTTTGAGGTAACGGATTTCCCGCTTGTTTAAGTAGACTTGACAACGGCGAGAGTACGAAGGGTGAGCCTCATGACAATTAAGGCAAGAGGGAGGTCGATTGCAAGACATATTAGAATGGTCATCGGCACCACAGACCGGGCATTCGGCGATAGATCTGCAATATTTTGCTGGATGGCCAAATCGCCAGCAATTTCTACACTGTTGCGGTGTAGGGATCACCTTTCGAACTTGTAACTGATGTCCTGCTACATAAACTGAGGATGGGAGTTCACGGCTGTCAAAAGTTAAACGAGCCACATTGCTAGGGTATCGTCTCCGCCCGCTGGCAGGAAGAACATAAGTGTCTACCTTGAGGATTGGGAGATCTTGGAGTTCCAGCTGTTCAAGAATGTCAGTGCCACATGTCTGGAAATTTTGTTGAACTATGGTATGGGGCAGAATGACGGTACCACTACAAGAATTGAGGGAATGATGTTTTTCAATAGTGACAGGAACAGTATCGATATGGGAAAGACGAGAAAGCTCATGAGCCTGGGTAGCATTCTGTACGGTGATGATGCATGTACCGCTCTTAAGAGCATGAAAAGAAATATCTTTACCAACATGGCGTAGGAGTGCCTTGCCAATACTGTGGTCAGAAAGATAGGCAGTAGAGGAAGTCGGTCGTAAAGTGAAGAATTTAGTCCATTGTGCAGTCTGAAACTGAGCGTGGAATGGTAGTGAAGGACGTGTCGATCTTTTCTGAGAAGAACGAGAAGGTGGTGAAGTATCATCAGCAGGTAATTGTCGTTGGCGTTTAAGCGTGGGACCAGAGTTGGTCCGACATGGAATGGGCAGGCGATTCAAAAATTGCCGCACCGTAGAGGGAGAGGCCGGAAGCATAGTCAGAGGAGAGCAAAGGTCAGATAAATCGAAGGAGTCAGTCGAGGCCTCAGTACCTGAAGCGGGTGAGGAAACAGCACCGGCAAGAGGTACAGAGGCATGAGGAGTGTCCGAAGAGTGGTCCAAAGACGAGGCGGGGTCAGAACGGGGTGCGGTATCAAGAAGGGGCCCGGGGGTAGCAGGTTCATGGACTGGGGCTTCCATGGTTAGGTTAATTCTTTCTTTTTATTTTTAAGAAAAAAAAAAGAAAGAAGAAAAGAAAATAAAAATAAAAAAAAAGAATAAAAAAAAGGGGGGACCAGGGAGGGATAGTTCCTAGGAGGAATGAAAGGGCGAGAAATCTCCCTCCGTGCCCAAGAGGACCTCAGCACCGCAAGTAGCGCAGATGCAGCATGGAACCCGTGCCATACCCTACCCATCATGCCAGTAAACCGGCAATCCGGGATAGCAACCTCACATCTGCCGAGCTACCTCGGTGGACAATAGAGAGGGCGGCCGGAAATCCACCACAAAGCATACCTCTTTCGACCACCACCCCCGGAATCCGAAAGGTGGCTTCCAGAGATACACTCGTCGCCCGAGAGACACCCAAAGCCACTCTCCGGGATACCGGAGAGGGATCAGGACATCCCCAGGCAATCCAGATTCCATGGCAAACTACGCCACCGCCAAGAACCTCAACGGAATGGGATGGACCCTGGTACCCTTTCCCCTACCCAGGAACCAGCGTGCCTGTGGGGAGAAAAAAAAAAAAAAAAAAAAAAACCAAAGGCCAAAAAGGAAGGGCAAAAAAGAGGGGTGGGGAGGAGGAGGAAAGGAAAAAGGGGAGGATGGGATAGGGAATGGGGGTAATTAGGTTCGGTCTGAGGAAGGAGACCGACAGGTCTAATTCCTCAGACCAAGAGCCTCTTCACCACGCCAAGGAGCCTCCCTTGAAGAGGTTGAAATCAGTAAATGGGTGGTTTCTTGTACTCATTCGATAGAAAAAATGGAGTTCTAGCAAAATAGTTATGATTTTTGTCGACTAGTACACTGGAATTGGCCGAAAATAGGGCACAAAGTGGGCAAAATTGCTGATGCGTAAGCATCGTCGAGACCACTAACTTTATGAGAGCATAATTCTGTAAGTTTTCCATCAAATTTCATACTTTTGGTGTCATTATGATTGGGAAAAGATTCTCTATCTTTTCATAAGAAATTTTTTTTTTTTTTTTTTTTGAAATTTGGGCGACCCTGAGAACAAGTCTCGGAGAGGGCCTGGCGACCCTGAAAGGGTTAACTGTCTATAAAGTGAAACACTGTTGCGGAAGGTCAGAAATAATCCTAGTGTTGCAGTGAAAGAAAGTTGACGTAGTTAAACAGCATTTTGACAGTCGACTTCTGAGGGATGAATACGAGCTCTCTGACGACTCACAGAGCCTCGGCTTTTTCGTTGGCGCTGCAAAGGCTGGCTGCAAGTTCTGACAAATGTGCGGCTGAAAAATTTGTGCAGTAATTCAAGGGGTATGTAGAGGCTGAAGAATTCCTCCCCCAACAAGTGTTCAGTTGTGACAACATAGGTCTGTTTTGGAAGAAAATGCCACAAGGGACCTACATTATGCAGGAGGAAAAAGCACTGCCAGAACACAAGCCTATGAAAGACAGGCTTACTCTTTTGTTCTGTGGTAATGCTAGTGGGGATTTCAAAGTGAAGCCTTTACTGGTGTATCACTCTGAAAATCCCTGAGTGTTCAAGAAAAACAATGTCATCAAGAGTAAATTGTGTGTGATGTGGAAAGTTAATAATAAGGCATGGGTCACAAGGCAAATTTTCATTTACTGGATCCATGAAGTGTTTGGCCCAAGTGTGGAACAAATACCTCCTGGAAAATAATTTGCCACTTATGTGCCTCCTGGTACTGGACAATATTCCTGTTCATCCTCCAGACTTGGAAGGCCCATTGTTTAAGGACTTCAGTTTTATAAGTTCTTGCCTCTTAACACCACTCCTTTCATCCAGCCCATGGACCAGCAGGTCATTTCTAAATTAAAAAAACTCTACATGAAAGCAATGTTTCAGAGGTTCTTTGAAGTGACCTCGGACACTGAATTGACCCTAAGAGAGTTCTGGAGGAATCACTTCAATATCTTCAGCTGCATAAGCTTTATAGGTAAGGCTTGGCAGGGAGCGACTTCCAGGACTTTGAACTCTGCTTGGAGAAAATTATGGCCAGAATGTGTCCTCGATAAGGGTTTTGAAGGGTTTGAGGCTGACCCTGATGAACCTACGCCTGTTGTGGAATCTACTGTGTCTTTGGGGATGTCCCTGGGGTTGGAGGTGAGTGACCAGGATGTGGAAGAGTTGGTGGAGGACCACAGGGAAGAGCTAACCACTGCAGGGCTGCAAGACCTTCATCTGAAATAAATGGTATAAAATACCAACACAATGGAAATACAAACACATATGCAGCATAATGTGATCCTTTATTGACAACATTTCGCCCACACAGTGGGCTTTTTCAAGTCACAAACAGATCTACCTGGGGTGGAAGGTACACGAGTATTTATAGTCAGGTTCAGAATGCTGAGGTCAGGTGGAGAATGCTGCATCTGACCTCAGCATTCTGAACCTGACTATAAACACTCGTGTACCTTCCACCCCAGGTAGATCTGTTTGTGACTTGAAAAAGCCCACTGTGTGGGCGAAACGTTGTCAATAAAGGATCACATTATACTGCATATGTGTTTATATTTTCAAGACCTTCATCTGCAACAGCAACAGACCACCTGGAGTTTACCTGGAGAGGGTTTCTAGGGTCAATGCCCCCACAGCCCGGTTTGAGACCAGGCCTCATGGTGGATCAGGGTCTGATCAACCAGGCTGTTACTGCTGGCTGCACGCAAGCTGACATACGAACCACAGCTAGGTTGGTCAGGTACTGACTTTAGGTGCCTGTCCAGTGCCTTCTTGAGGACAGCCAGGGGTATATTGGTAATCCCCCTTATGTATGCTGGGAGGCAACTGAACAGTCTTGGGCCCCAGACACTTATTGTGTTGTCTCTCAGTGTACTCGTGGCACCTCTGCTTTTCATTGGGGAAATGTTGCATCTCCTGCCAAGTCTTTTGCTTTCATATGGAGTGATTTTCGTGTGCAGGTTTGGTACCAATCCCTCCAGGACCTTCCAAGTGTATATTATCATGTCTCTCTCTCGCCTGCGTTCGAGGGAATACAGCTGAGGAAATTGCTTCAGAGGGGGAGGAGGAAGAGAGAGAGGGGAGAACGTGCCTTCTTCAGTGATGAGTGGAATGAGGTGCAAACTTTTGTGGAAAAATATCATCCTGACCAAGTTGATACAAGCCGTATCCGCAACATGTTCTATGACAATACCTTGTCCCATTTTAGGCAAATCTTAAAGAGACGCCAGAAACAGAGCTCTCTGGACAGATTTTTAGTGTGACAGGGATCCAGTGCCAGTAAAAGACAAAGAAGGGAAATAACCCCAGATAAGGCTTTGATACCTGAAGTCCTTATGGAGGGGGATTCCCCTTCCAAACAATAACCTCTGCTCCTCCCTCTCCCTCCCCTGTTCACCCATACCCCAAAAAGTTTTTAATAAAGGTATGTGTGATGTTAACCCTTTCAGGGTTGGTGCCGTACTAGTACGGCTTACGTGCCAGGGTTGGTGCTGTACTAGTACGCATAAATTCTAGCATCCTCAAATCAAGCAGGAAAAGGCTGGTAGTCCTGGATGTGAGAGAATGGGTCTCTATGGTCAGTGTGCATGGTATAAAAAAAAATTGGGGGCCCAGTGGTGCATTGTGGGAAAGCCATTTTATTACACCTTGTTCACCATGCCTAGCGGTAAGAAACTCCTCACTCCTCAGCTAATTGGGGCTCTTTTGTTCCCGAGTGACAGTTCAAACACAGATGGAAGTATCAGTGAAGATGAATTTCATGGTTCTGAGGAGTTTGTGACCGAAAGCAATGCCCAGGAAATCAACCTGAAGGAAGGAAGAAGGAAGGAAGGCAGAAGAATGGGAGGAAGGAAAGAAGAGATGAGAGGAAGAAAGGAAGAGATGAGAGGAAGGAAGAAAGGAGGGAAGGAAAGTAGGAGGGAAGAAAGGAGGGAGGGAGGGAGGGAAGGAAGGAAGGAAGGAAGGAAGGAAGGAAGGAAGGAAGGAAGGAGGGAGGGAGGGAGGGAGGGAGGGAGGGAGGGAAGGAAGTAGGGAGGGAAAAAAGGAGAGAGGGAATGAAGGAGGGAAGGAAGGAGGGAGGGAAGGAAGGAAGGAAGGAAGGAAGGAAGGAAGGAGGGAAGGAAGGAAGGAAGGAAGGAGGGAAGGAAGGAAAGAGGGAAAGTAGGTAGGAAGGTAGGTGTGTGGGGAGAAAGGAATGTGTTGTGGAAGGCAGTGAGGTTAGTGAGTGGTGGTATGATGCATCATTGTGACACACGACACACTGGTGACAGCACATTTACAAGTCCACCCCCACACTACTACAAGCTTTCACAACCTCTTGTAGTTATAGGAACCTGTCCAGTGACTCTATATGAGTACAGTGGACCCCCACTTAACGATCACCTCCAAATGCGACCAATTATGTAAGTGTATTTATGTAAGTGCGTTTGTACGTGTATGTTTGGGGTTCTGAAATGGACTAATCTACTTCACAATATTCCTTATGGGAACAAATTCGGTCAGTACTGGAACCTGAACATACTTCTGGAATGAAAAAAATATCGTTAACCGGGGGTCCACTGTATATATATATATATGATAGAAAAATAGTAATAAACAACATTTTTTATTGTTGGTTTGTGTAAAATGTTTTGTAAACAATATAATGACAGCAGAGTTTGTGCTGTTATTGTGTAGTATACAATGAGTGAATATATACCAAATAGTCTTTATATCGGTCTCAGAGGCCATAAAAGTTACTAGAAAAAATAAATTATAAAATAAAGGAAAATAATAGAAAAACAAAATAAACTATTACCGGTTGACTGGCAGTCGGCGATGTTGCCGTATGCAGTTCAATTTCTGTCAACTTCATGCCTCCATATCTTGGTAAGTATTGATAGCAAAAAAAATTTTTTTTAGTCTATAAAATTTAGAAAAAAAAACTATCTTTTCATAAGAAAAAATAATTTTTTTCCGAATATTTACCAACCCTGAGAACAGGTTTGGGAGAGGTCCTTCCGACCCTGAAAGGGTTAAATATTCATTTATGTATTTCATTAGTCATTTATATTTCTTTCTCATTGTTTTCTGTATGTAAAACTATAGTTATTCTTTAAAAAATATATTTTTTTGTTAATATTGTTGGGTGTCTTGAATGGATTAATTGTATTTGCATTATTTCTTATGAGAAATATTACTTCAGTTTTCATCCTTTTCAGATTAAGACCGACCTTCTGGAATGGATTAAAGATGAAATCCGGGGTTCCACTGTATGTATTTTCTTTTTTTTGACAAAGTTTGTAATTATTGGCTGCAATGTGAATTTAAACTAATGTAAAATTTTTGGTATTTGTCATATACACTTACAGTATTTTGTTCCTTTTAACAGTTAGAATGCCGAGTGTGTGAGGATGGGTTTAGTCTGGGAGGAGTTAAACTACCCCACCTTTTGCTTTGTGGCCACACACCATGCCATGCCTGCCTTCTTCAGCTATCTACACATGACAACAGTATTCATTGCCTATTTGATAGGCAACCCACTCCAATAGGTATGTACTGGTCACTAAATTTGAATTAACTCCATAATGTTAAGGGACAGCAGGAATATCCATTGCATCGGTGTTCATTTTTTTTTAAAAATGCCAGCCATCTCCTGCCGAAGCAGGGTGACCCAAAAAAGAAAGAAACACTTTCACCATCATTCACAGAGGTGCCCAGATATGACAGTTTAGATGTCACTCCAAACAGCCAACAGTACAGTGCAGGCACTGTACTTCCCACCTCCAGGACTAAAGTCTGGCTAACTGGTTTCCTTGAATCCCTTCACAAAATATTACCCTGCTCACACTCCAACAGCTTGTCAGGTCACAAAAACCATTTGTCTCCATTCACTCCTATCTAACACGCTAACACATGCCTGCCGCATGTCCAGGCCCCTTGCACACAAAACCTCTTTTATCCGCTCCCTCCATCATTCCCTAGGACGACCCCTACTCCTCCCCTCCACTGCAGATTTATACACACTCCAAGCTGTTCTATTTTGCTCCATCCTTTCTAAATGACCAAACCACCTCTTCAGCCTTCTGAATAATACTCTCTGTAACTGCACACCTCCTAATTTCCACACTATGACTTCTCTGCATAATATTTACACTACACACTGCCCTTAGATGTGACATCTTCCTACATGTCTGCTACACTTCCTGCATGTCTGCTATACTCCCTACATGTCTGCTACACTCCCTGCATGCCTGCTACACTTCCTGCATGTCTGCTACACTCCCTGCCTGCCTGCTATACTCCCTGCATGCCTGCTACACTCCCTACATGTCTGCTACACTCCCTGCATGCCCGCTACACTTCCTGCATGCCTGCTACACTCCCTGCATGCCTGCTACACTTCCTGCATGCCTGCTACACTTCCTGCATGCCTGCTACACTTCCTGCATGTCTGCTACACTTCCTGCATGTCTGCTGTACTCCCTGCATGCCTACTACACTCCCTGCATGTCTGCTACACTCCCTGCATGCCTGCTACACTTCCTGCATGTCTGCTACACTTCCTGCATGTCTGCTACACTCCCTGCATGCCTGCTACACTTCCTGCATGTCTGCTACACTCCCTGCATGCCTGCTACACTTCCTGCATGCCTGCTACACTTCCTGCATGTCTGCTACACTTCCTGCATGTCTGCTACACTCCCTGCATGCCTGCTACACTTAAGAGAGATAAGATAAGATTTCGTTCGGATTTTTAACCTCGGAGGGTTAGCCACCCAGGATAACCCAAGAAAGTCAGTGCGTCATCGAGGACTGTCTAACTTATTTCCATTGGGGTCCTTAATCTTGTCCCCCAGGATGCGACCCACACCAGTCGACTAACACCCAGGTACCTATTTGCTGCTAGGTGAACAGGACAACAGGTGTAAGGAAACGTGTCGAAATGTTCCCACCCACCGGGAATCGAACCCGGGCTCTCCATGTGTGAAGCGGGAGCTTTAGCCACCAGGCCACCGGGCCACCTGCATGTCTGCTACACTCCCTGCATGCCTGCTACACTTCCTGCATGTCTGCTACACTTCCTGCATGCCTGCTACACTTCACACTTAAATTCCATGGTGTTTCTCACTTTCTTTACCACAGGAACTTTACTAGGAACTTTCTTTGGAGTCATGGTTACTTGTTTTGCAGTTGCACTGCAAAAAAACACAAAAACAATGGAAAACAAGCAAAATGTTTGGATGTATGAGCAGAAACTTCCTCACACACACCAAGAGAGACAGCCAAACTGACGCACAAGTGGCCTCAGCCAGTGGATGGACGTGTCTGAAACAGCCAGTCACCAAAATAACGGCCAATCACCGGGAGCCAAAAAGCCACCTGATCAATGAGTTGGCCAATAACAGTAACGGCCGAACACCCAAGGGTCCACAGTACATGTTTAGTCTTCCACACTGAAGGTACGTATTACTTTTAGTCATATTTATAAGAAATTAAGAATATTCTTGATTCTCTCCTTTTGTACACACATGATGCAGATTAAATATAATATCCTAAGCAGAGATGTCATTATTTATTTTAATAAAGATATTTTGTCTGTCTCATAAATATGCAAGATTACAGGTATGTCTTGCTACTTCTACCTACATTTAGGTCACACTACACATACATGTACACGTTTATTTATACACACTCATCTGAGTTTTCTTTGATTTTATCTTAATAGTTCTTGGTCTTATTACTTTTCCTTTTATATCCATGGGAAAGTGGAATAAGAATCTTTCCTCCGTAAGCCATGCGTGTTGTAAGAGTCAACTAAAATGCCGGGAACAATGGGCTAGTAACTCCTTTTCCTGTAAAGATTACTAAAAAGAATAAGAAGAAAATTGTCAAAGTGGGAAGTCTGAATGTGCGTGGATGTTGTGCAAATGATAAGAAAGAGATGATTGTGGATGTTATGAATGAGAAGAAGCTGGATGTCCTGGCTTTAAGTGAAACAAAGCTGAAGGGGGTGGGAGAGTTTCAATGGAGAGGAATAAATGGGATTAGGTCAGGGGTTTCAAATAGAGTTAGAGCTAAAGAAGGAGTAGCAATAATGTTGAAGGATAAGCTATGGCAGAAAAAGAGGGACTATAAATGTATTAATTCAAGGATTATGTGGAGTAAAATAAAGATTGGATGTGAAAAGTGGGTTATAATAAGCGTGTATGCACCTGGAGAAGAGAGAAGTGTAGAGGAGAGAGAGAGATTTTGGGAAATGTTGAATGAATGCATGGGGAGTTTTGAATCAAGTGTGAGAGTAATGGTGGTTAGGTATTTCAATGCTAAAGTGGGTAAAAATGTTATAGAGGGAGTAGTAGGTAAATTTGGGGTGCCAGGGGTAAATGTAAATGGGGAGCCTTTAATTGAGCTATGTGTAGAAAGAGATTTGGTAATAAGTAATACATATTTTATGAAAAAGAGGATAAATAAATATACAAGGTATGATGTAGCACGTAATGAAAGTAGTTTATTAGATTATGTATTGGTGGATAAAAGGTTGATGGGTAGGCTCCAGGATGTACATGTTTATAGAGGGGCAACTGATATATCGGATCATTATTTAGTTGTAGCTACAGTTAGAGTAAGAGGTAGATGGGAAAAGAGGAAGGTGGCAACAACAAGTAAGAGGGAGGTGAAAGTGTATAAACTAAGGGAGGAGGAAGTTCGGGCGAGATATAAGCGACTATTGGCAGAAAGGTGGGCTAGTGCAAAGATGAGTAGTGGGGGGGTTGAAGAGGGTTGGAATAGTTTTAAAAATGCAGTATTAGAATGTGGGGCAGAAGTTTGTGGTTATAGGAGGGTGGGGGCAGGAGGAAAGAGGAGTGATTGGTGGAATGATGAAGTAAAGGGTGTGATAAAAGAGAAAAAGGTAGCTTATGAGAGGTTTTTACAAAGCAGAAGTGTTATAAGAAGAGCAGAGTATATGGAGAGTAA
Organism: Cherax quadricarinatus; assembly: GCF_038502225.1. Taxonomy (NCBI): domain Eukaryota; kingdom Metazoa; phylum Arthropoda; class Malacostraca; order Decapoda; family Parastacidae; genus Cherax; species Cherax quadricarinatus. Next base: position 52,073,448 of record NC_091295.1, read on the forward strand.
AAGAAAGGTGAAGAGAGTGGTGAGAGAGTGCAAAAGGAGAGCAGATGATAGAGTGGGAGAGGCACTGTCAAGAAATTTTAATGAGAATAAGAAAAAATTTTGGAGTGAGTTAAACAAGTTAAGAAAGCCTTGGGAAAGTATGGATTTGTCAGTTAAAAACAGATTAGGGGCGTTAGTAGATGGGGAGAGGGAGGTATTAGGTAGATGGCGAGAATATTTTGAGGAACTTTTAAACGTTGAGGAAGAAAGGGAGGCGGTAATTTCATGCACTGGTCAGGAAGGTATACCATCTTTTAGGAGTGAAGAAGAGCAGAATGTAAGTGTGGGGGAGGTATGTGAGGCATTACGTAGAATGAAAGGGGGTAAAGCAGCGGGAACTCATGGGATCATGACAAAAATGTTAAAAGCAGGGGGGATATAGTGTTGGAGTGGTTGGTACTTTTGTTTAATAAATGTATGAAAGAGGGGAAGGTACCTAGGGATTGGCAGAGAAAATGTATAGTCCCTTTATATAAAGCGAAAGGGGACAAAAGAGATTGTAAAAATTATAGAGGAATAAGTTTACTGATTATACCAGAAAAAGTGTACGGTAGGGTTATAATTGAAAGAATTAGAGGTAAGACAGAATGTAGGATTGCGGATGAGCAAGGAGATTTCAGAGTGGGTAGGGGATGTGTAGATCAAGTGTTTACATTGAAGCATATAAGTGAACAGTATTTAGATAAAGGTAGGGAAGTTTTTATTGCATTTATGGATTTAGAAAAGGCATATGATAGAGTGGATAGAGGAGCAATGTGGCAGATGTTGCAAGTACTGTATATGGAATAGGTGGTAAGTTACTAAATGCTGTAAAGAGTTTTTATGAGGATAGTGAGGCTCAGGTTAGGGTGTGTAGAAGAGAGGGAGACTACTTCCCGGTAAAAGTAGGTCTTAGACAGGGATGTGTAATGTCACCATGGTTGTTTAATATATTTATAGATGGGGTTGTAAAAGAAGTAAATGCTAGGGTGTTCGGGAGAGGGGTGGGATTAAATTATGGGGAATCAAATTCAAAATGGGAATTGACACAGTTACTTTTTGCGGATGATACTGTGCTTATGGGAGATTCTAAAGAAAAATTGCAAAGGTTAGTGGATGAGTTTGGGAATGTGTGTAAAGGTAGAAAGTTGAAAGTGAACATAGAAAAGAGTAAGGTAATGAGGGTATCAAATGATTTAGATAAAGAAAAATTGGATATCAAATTGGGGAGGAGTATGGAAGAAGTGAATGTTTTCAGATACTTGGGAGTTGACGTGTCGGCAGATGGATTTATGAAGGAAGAGGTTAATCATAGAATTGATGAGGGAAAAAAGGTGAGTGGTGCGTTGAGGTATATGTGGAGTCAAAAAACGTTATCAATGGAGGCAAAGAAGGGAATGTATGAAAGTATAGTAGTACCAACACTCTTATATGGATGTGAAGCTTGGGTGGTAAATGCATCAGCTAGGAGACGGTTGGAGGCAGTGGAGATGTTCTGTCTAAGGGCAATGTGTGGTGTAAATATTATGCAGAAAATTTGGAGTGTGGAAATTACGAAAAGGTGTGGAGTTAATAAAAGTATTAGTCAGAGGGCAGAAGAGGGTTTGTTGAGGTGGTTTGGTCATTTAGAGAGAATGGATCAAAGTAGAATGACATGGAAAGCATATAAATCTATAGGGGAAGGAAGGCGGGGTAGGGGTCGTCCTCGAAAGGGTTGGAGAGAGGGTGTAAAGGAGGTTTTGTGGGCGAGGGGCTTGGACTTCCAGCAAGCGTGCATGAGCGTGTTAGATAGGAGTGAATGGAGACGAATGGTACTTGGGACCTGATGATCTGTTGGAGTGTGAGCAGGGTAATATTTAGTGAAGGGATTCAGGGAAACCGGTTATTTTCATATAGTCGGACTTGAGTCCTGGAAATGGGAAGTACAATGCCTGCACTTTAAAGGAGGGGTTTGGGATATTGGCAGCTTGGAGGGATATGTTGTGTATCTTTATACGTACATGCTTCTAAACTGTTGTATTCTGAGCACCTCTGCAAAAAGTGATAATGTGTGAGTGTGGTGAAAGTGTTGAATGATGATGAAAGTATTTTCTTTTTGGGGATTTTCTTTCTTTTTTGGGTCACCCTGCTTCGGTGGGAGACGGCCGACTTGTTGAAAAAAAAAATAAATAAAAACAATATCAACAATGACTGGAACAGCCTACAACCAACAAATTTGAAATAAAGGTATATTATGTTATGACCTGTCCTGGGCTTTTATTATCTACATTTTTTGGGTTGGTTATAAACATAAAAAGTTAATATAAAATATCAAAAACAAATGAATATCAACTTGGTTAACTATTTTCCAGGCCTGCATCAGCCACACAGTTAACAGGGTTTTATTCTATTAGTGTAGTTAACCCTTATTATTATTATTATTATTATAAAGGGGGAGCACTAAACCCGTAGGATTATGCAGCACCTGTGGGGGGGGGGAAGGTATTCAGGCTTAATTCAGGGAGCTGGAGCACAGATCCAATTCCCTAGATCAAGAGCCCCTCACCAGCATCAAGGAACCTTCTTTGAGGGGAGTTAACCCTTAAACTGTCCAAACGTATATATACATTCTTATGCGTAGCGCCTCAAACGTATACTATATACGTTTTATTTTTCCTGCCTTCAAATTTGGCACGATTGGCCTGAAATGCCTTGTCAGCATAGAATGGGTCCTATTGCTCAGTGTGCGCAGTATTAAAAAACCTGGGACCACTTAGTACCTTGTGGGAGCGCCAGTTAAATTGAGCGCCAGCTAGAGCAAACAGTGCAGCAAACACCAAGGATTCACTTATGTAATGTCATATTAACGCTCCTCTTTTAAGAGGAAAGTAATGTTAACCCCAAGTTTAGGGTCTGTCTATCTCTATCTCTGTCTTCCTCTGTCTATCTCTATCTCTGTCTTCCTCTGTCTATCTCTATCTCTGTCTATCTGTGTCTGTCTCTGTCTCTGTCTGTCTTTGTCTTTGTATCTCTTTTAATCTGTCTCTCTTTCTAACTGTCTATCTCTGTCTCACAGGTACACATAAATACAAGTATACATAGTGTAAATTACCTAGGATAACCCAAAAAATCCAGACAAAGTGTTATACTCTGCTTGAAGATGTGAGTAAACGTGATGACATGCAGTCTTGTGGCT
>NC_091295.1:52076740-52079240 GCF_038502225.1 Cherax quadricarinatus
ATTCAAATTACCTTCCCCCTCCTCCGCTCTCCCCAAGTCCTACAATAGTCGCCAATAACCAGCGCGAGACAATTAGCAGCAGCAGGGAGCGAGTTCCTCTTATTTAGCATAGGAAGACTATTTTTCAAATCGGGAGTAAACTGAGTGAAAAGAAATGAAGTTGGAAAAGAAGGAGAAAAGAGTGTTTGTATTTGCTTATTGTTGCTGCTTGGTTTGATCGTTCGAAGTGACTGGGTCGCGATTTACGAACGGATTTGTCTGTGAACTTGCAAATGAATTAAGTGGATTTGACAGCCGTTTTGATTTTTTTTTATATCAAGTTTAAGAGAAATGTTATTAGAATGTATTATTTTGTGGGTACTTTCATTTAGCAATACAGACTGCACGAAATAATAATAATAATAATAATAATAATAATAATAATAATAATAATAATAATAATAATAATAGACGAAGTTGCTGTAGTGGTGGCATTAACAATACTAGATGTAGTAATTTTACCGTAGCAAGCGGCGCGGCATGGAGCACAGCGGCAGCGGTAGCACGCGGCAGCGGCAGCGGCAGCAGGAGCAGCAGCAGCAGCAGCAGCAGCAGCAGCGGCAGCTGCAGCAGCTGCTAATATTTTTTCATAAAAATACAATACATTTGTAAAGATTTCTAGGAGACCATTGTTGGATGAATATATATTTCAGAAATGAAAGAGGTGCTCAACATGCAGCTAAGAAATTTTGACCTCCAGATTACAAATTAACACAGACTTGAAGCTACACCTGAATCATGCTTATCTTGCCTCTAACACAGTACAACCAGGTTCGATCTAAGGAAGGTGATAATAGGTTCAGTTCCTCACTTAAAAAGTGCCTCACAGGTATCAAGGAACTTCCCATAAGGGCTTTAACTCGGGGAAAAAAAAGGTCAGAGAGCTTAGTCGGATTTAATCAACAACAAATGTAAATTCTCACATATACATAGTGAAGAGACAGTCATAAAGATGTGCATTATGCTCCCTGTGCACAACTATGGATTTTTTCCTGTAAATTAGAAATGCCAGCCATAGTCATTACAGTTCTTATTATATATATATATATATATATATATATATATATATATATATATATATATATATATATATATATATATATATATATATATATGTATATATAAACTAGTGCAGTCTTGGAGATTAAAGTTTGATCTTCAAATGAAGATTACCCGAGAATGAATTACGTTCCTTGGAGCTTGTGGCGACTTTTTTTTTTTTTTATTTTTCGTTGCATCACAGAACGAGAGGTCATCCGGCCAGCTCTGAGCTCAGTCTTTCATACCATTAAATTAGCCTCTGCCTTTTACTTGATTAGATTTTCTCGTCTAATAACTAAGGCTTTTCGCAGGTGCCCTCATATATATATATATATATATATATATATATATATATATATATATATATATATATATATATATATATATATATATATATATATATATATATATATATATATATATATATATATATATATATACATATATATGAGAAATCAAGTACGTAACTAAGATATCTCTTCTCTAGTTTTCCCTAGGCGTTGTTTTCCCTTCCTGTCCCTCTTTCTCTCCCTCCATCCCTCCCATGGTCACAAATCCCCCCTCACTCAGAATTCCCCCGAAGATTTTGTCATTTTTTGGGGCAGGGTGGATGCTGGGGAGGTGGGGAGGGAGGAAGAGGCCGAGTTGATGAAATTCCGTCGCTATGAGAGCTTTCCTGAGTAACACTTTTGTGCCCCTGAGGAATGACTCCTTCATTGGATGGAAGGAGAGAGACGGAGGCATCACCGCCAGATTCCACGAAATGAAAGGGGGAAAAATTATGACACCTTTTTTGTGTGTGTGAGAGACTCGTTGTTGTGTGCGAAGGAGACCTCTCGTTGTGACAGACCTCGTTATGTGAGGCTGGTCGTTGTTTGAGAGATTTCTCTCAGTGTCAGACCTCGTTATGTGAGACTATTCAGTCTGAAAGAACTCGCATTGTGCTTCATGTCAAACACAACTACCACACAACTACCACACAACTACCACACAACTACCACACAACTACCACACAACCACCACACAACTACCACACAACTACACCACTACACACAATACCACCACACAACTCCACACAACACCACACAACTACCACACAACCCCACACAACTACCACACAATACCCACAACTACACAACTACCACAACATTCACACAACCACACACTACACAACTACCACACAACACCACACAATCTAAAAATACACACAAGCCACACAACCACCACACAAGCTACACACATACCATACAAACTACACACACCACACCACTCACTACAAACTACCACACCATAGCATCTTAATACATTACACACAACACCAAATTATTACTACCACTACACCACCACACATTATTGCACAATACCACACACTACATACATATCACTATTAATAAACATCACACACCACCACACAGTACAC
>NC_091295.1:52084240-52091740 GCF_038502225.1 Cherax quadricarinatus
TAGTTCCTTAACAATGTGAGAAGTCCCGAAAGCGCTTGGAATTTCACTATTTTTTCACAGCGGATGTTCTGCATATGTTTATTTCATCTGTTTACTGTGATCTTATTGCATATATATATATATATATATATATATATATATATATATATATATATATATATATATATATATATATATATCTTTCTCTCAACACACCGGCCGTATCCCACTGAGGTGGGGTGGCCCAAAAGGAAAAACAAAAGTTTCTCCTTTTACATTTAGTAATATATACAGGAGAAGAGGTTACTAGCCCCTTGCTCCCGGCATTTTAGTCGCCTCTTACAACACGCATGGCTTACGGAGGAAGAATTCTGTTCCACTTCCCCATGGAGATAAGAGGAAATAAACAAGAATAAGAACTAGAAAGAAAATAGAAGAAAACCCAGAGGGGTGTGTATATATGTGCTTGTACATGTATGTGTAGTGTGACCTAAGTGTAAGTAGAAGTAGCAAGACGTACCTGAAATCTTGCATGTTCATGAGACAGAAAAAAGGACACCAGCAATCCTACCATCATGTAAAACAATTACAGGCTTTCGTTTTACACTCACTTGGCAGGACGGTAGTACCTCCCTGGGCGGTTGCTGTCTACCAACCTACTACCTACATATATATATATATATATATATATATATATATATATATATATATATATATATATATATATATATATATATATATATCTTCTTCTTTCAACGTACCAGCCGTATCCCACTGAGGTGGGGTGGCCCAAAAGAAAAAACTAAAGTTTCTCCTTTTAAATTTAGTAATATATACAGGAGAAGGGGTTACTAGCCCCTTGCTCCCGGCATTTTAGTCGCCTCTTACGACACGCATGGCTTACAGAGGAAGAATTCTGTTCCACTTCCCCATGGAGATAAGAGGAAATAAACAAGAACAAGAATTAGAAAGAAAATAGAAGAAAACCCAGAGGGGTGTGTATATATATGCTTGTACATGTATGTGTAGTGTGACGTAAGTGTAAGCAGAAGTAGCAAGACTTACCTGTAATCTTGCATATTTATGAGACAGACAAAAGACACCAGCAATCCTACCATCATGTAAAGCAATTACAGGCTTTCGTTTTACACTCACTTGGCAGGACGGTAGTACCTCCCTGGGCGGTTGCTGTCTACCAACCTACTACCTACATATATACATATATATATATATATATATATACATATATATATATACATATATATACATATATATATACATTATATATATTATTAACACACTGGCCGATTCCCACCAAGGCAGGGTGGCCCGAAAAAGAAAAACTTTCACCATCATTCACTCCATCACTGTCTTGCCAGAAGAGTGCTTTACACTACAGTTTTTAAACTGCAACATTAACACCCCTCCTTCAGAGTGCAGGCACTGTACTTCCCATCTCCAGGACTCAAGTCCGGCCTGCCGGTTTCCCTGAATCCCTTCATAAATGTTACTTTGCTCACACTCCAACAGCAAGTCAAGTATTAAAAACCATTTGTCTCCATTCACTCCTATCAAACACGCTCACGCATGACTGCTGGAAGTCCAAGCCCCTCGCACACAAAACCTCCTTTACCCCCTCCCTCCAACCATTTCTAGGCCGACCCCTACCCCGCCTTCCTTCCACTACAGACTGATACACTCTTGAAGTCATTCTGTTTCGCTCCATTCTCTCTACATGTCCGAACCACCTCAACAACCCTTCCTCAGCCCTCTGGACAACAGTTTTGGTAGTCCCGCACCTCCTCCTAACTTCCAAACTACGAATTCTCTGCATTATATTCACACCACACATTGCCCTCAGACATGACATCTCCACTGCCTCCAGCCTTCTCCTCGCTGCAACATTCATCATCCATGCTTCACACCCACATAAGAGCGTTGGTAAAACTATACTCTCATACATTCCCCTCTTTGCCTCCAAGGACAAAGTTATTTGTCTCCACAGACTCCTAAGTGCACCGCTCACCATTTTCCCCTCATCAATTCTATGATTCACCTCATTTTTCACAGACCCATCCGCTGACACGCCCACTTCCAGATATCTGAATACATTCACCTCCTCCATACTCTCTCCCTCCAATCTGATATCCAACCTTTCATCACCTTACTCTTTCCTGTATTCACTTTTGATTTTCTTCTTTTGCACACCCTACCAAATTCATCCACCAATCTCTGCAACTTCTCTTCAGAATCTCCCAAGAGCACAGTTTCATCAGCAAAGAGCAACTGTGACAACTCCCACTTTGTGTGTGATTCTTTATCTTTTAACTCCACGCCTCTTGCCAAGACCCTCGCATTTACTGCTATTACAACCCCATCTATAAATATATTAAACAACCACGGTGACATCACACATCCCTGTCTAAGGCCTACTTTTACTGGAAAATAATCTCCCTCTTTCCTACATACTCTAACTTGAGCCTCACTATCTCGTAAAAACTCTTCACTGCTTTCAGTAACCTACGTCCTACACCATACATCTGCAACATCTGCCACATTGCCCCCCTATCCACCCTGTCATACGCCTTTTCCAAATCCATAAATGCCACAAAAACCTCTTTAGCCTTATCTAAATACTGTTCACTTATATGTTTCACTGTAAACACCTGGTTCACACACCCTCTACCTTTCCTAAAGCCTCCTTGTTCATCTGCTATCCTATTCTTCGTCTTACTCTTAATTCTTTCAATAATAACTCTACCATACACTTTACCAGATATACTCAACAGACTTATCCCCCTATAATTTTTGCACTCTCTTTTGTCCCCTTTGCCTTTATACAAAGGAACTATGCATGCTCTATGCCAATCCCTAGGTACCTTACCCTCTTCCATACATTTATTAAATAATTGCACCAACCACTCCAAGACTATATCACCACCTGCTTTTAACACTTCTATCTTTATCCCATCAATCTCGGCTGCCTTACCCCTTTCCATTTTACCTACTGCCTCACGAACTTTCCCCACACTCACAACTGGCTCTTCCTCACTCCTACAAGATGTTATTCCTCCTTGCCCTGTACACGACATCACAGCTTCCCTATCTTCATCAACATTTAACAATTCCTCAAAATATTCCCTCCATCTTCTCAATACCTCCAACTCTCCATTTAATAACTCTCCTCTCCTATTTTTAACTGACAAATCCATTTGTTCTCTAGGCTTCCTTAACTTGTTAATCTCACTCCAAAACTTTTTCTTGTTTTCAACAAAATTTGTTGATAACATCTCACCCACTCTCTCATTTGCTCTCTTTTTACATTGTTTCACCACTCTCTTAACCTCTCTCTTTTTCTCCATATACTCTTCCCTCCTTGCATCACTTCTACTTTGTAAAAACTTCTCATATGCTAACTTTTTCTCCCTTACTACTCTCTTTACATCATCATTCCGCCAATCGCTCCTATTCCCTCCCGCACCCACTTTCCTGTAACCACAAACTTCTGCTGAACACTCTAACACTACATTTTTAAACCTTCCCCATAACTCTTCGACCCCATTGCCTATGCTCTCATTAGCCCATCTATCCTCCAGTAGCTGTTTATATCTTACCCTAACTGCCTCCTCTTTTAGTTTATAAACCTTCACCTCTCTCTTCCCTGATGCTTCTATTCTCCTTTTATCCCATCTACCTTTTACTCTCAGTGTAGCTACAACTAGAAAGTGATCTGATATATCTGTGGCCCCTCTATAAACATGTACATCCTGAAGTCTACTCAACAGTATTTTATCTACCAATGCATAATCCAACAAACTACTGTCTTTTCGCCCTACATCATATCTTCTATACTTATTTATCCTCTTTTTCTTAAAATATGTATTACCTATAACTAAACCCCTTTCTATACAAAGTTGAATCAAAGGGCTCCCATTATCATTTACACTTGGCACCCCAAACTTACCTACCACACCCTCTCTAAAAGTTTCTCTTACTTTAGCATTCAGGTCCCCTACCACAATTACTCTCTCACTTGGTTCAAAGGTTCCTATACATTCACTTAACATCTCCCAAAATCTCTCTCTCTCTCCTCTACATTCCTCTCTTCTCCAGTTGCATACACGCTTATTATGACCCACTTTTCGCATCCAACCTTTACTTTAATCCACATAATCCTTGAATTCACACATTCATATTCTCTTTTCTCCTTCCATAACTGATCCTTCAACATTACTGCTACCCCTTCCTTATCTCTAACTCTCTCAGATACTCCAGATTTAATCCCATTTATTTCCCCCCACCGAAACTCCCCTACCCCCTTCAGCTTTGTTTCGCTTAGGGCCAGTACATCCAACTTCTTTTCATTCATAACATCAGCAATTATCTGTTTCTTGTCATCCGCACTACATCCACGCACATTCAAGCATCCCAGTTTTATAAAGTTTTTCTTCTTCTCTTTTTTAGTAAATGTCTACAGGAGAAGGGGTTACTAGCCCATCGCTCCCGGCATTTTAGTCGCCTCATACGACACGCATGGCTTACGGAGGAAAGATTTTTTTCCACTTCCCCATGGACAATAGAAGAAATAAAGAAGAACAAGAGCTATTTAGAAAAAGGAGAAAAACCTAGATGTATGTATATATATATATATATATATATATATATATATATATATATATATATATATATATATATATATATATTTATATATATATATGCATGTGCGTGTCTGTGAGGTGTGACCAAAGTGTAAGTAGGAGTAGTAAGATATCCCTGTTATCTAGCGTGTTTATGAGACAGGAAAAGAAACCAGCAATCCTACCATCATGCAAAACAGTTACAGTTTCACAGTCATCTGGTAGGACGGTAGTACTTCCCTGGGAGGTTGCTGTCTACCAACCAACAAGTCGACCTCTCCCACCGAGGCTGGGTGACCCTAAAAGCAAGAAAATTCCCCAAAAGAAAAATACTTTCATCATAATTCAACACTTTCACCTCCCTCATACATAATCACCGTTTTCGTACAGGCGCCCAGATACAACAGTTTAGAAGCATATATAAAGATATATAACATATCCCTCCAAACTGCCAATATCCCAAACCCCTCCTTTAAAGTGCAGGCATTGTACTTCCCATTTCCAGTACTCAAGTCCGGCTACATGAAAATAACCGGTTTCCCTGAATCCCTTCACTAAATATTACCCTGCTCACACTCCAACAGCTCGTCAGGTCCCAAAAACCATTCGTCTCCATTCAATCCTATCTAACACGCTCACGCACGCTTGCTGGAAGTCTAAGCCCATCACCTACGAAACCTCCTTTACCCCGTCCCTCCAACCTTTTCGAGAACGACCCCTACCCCTATACTCTCCATGTCATTCTACTTTCATCCATTCTCTCTAAATGACCAAACCACTTCAACAACCCCTCTTCAGCCCTCTCACTAATACTTTAAACTCCACACCTTCTAATTTCCACACTCCGAATTTTCTGCATTCTATTTACACTACACATTGGCCTTAGACAGGACATCTCCACTACGTCCAACTGCCTCCTCGCTGCAGCATTTACAACCCAAGCTTCACACCCGTGTATAATATATATATATATATATATATATATATATATATATATATATATATATATATATATATATATATATATATATATATATATATATATATATATGTATATATATATATTATAGGGAGGAGTGCTCAAGGAAGAATAAAATCTCATAAATAGGTGAACCTGCGTGTTCATAGCCTTGAACATAATATCCAGAGACCCAGAAAAAAACGAATCTCGTGCTTGCTTCAAACGCGACACAATCATTGTTACACATGAAGGGTGATGGGATGTGGGGAGTTGCGTTCCTGGATAGCATGTAACGCACTCTGAGAGTGGGAAACGGCAACGAATGACGAGGTGGACATGGCCGCAGCGTGGTGATAGCGATGAGTGTTGCTTGTAACTCTCCTGCAAAAAGATTAAATAAAACGTAAATATCCTTGGCTTGCTTTATCTGGAAAAACACCTGCACGCTCTACTCCATGTAAGGGAATTAATTCCATCAATGTAGACTGCCTCTGCATGACAATGGGGTTGAAAATGCTCATGGCGGAGTGATATTGTATTAATGGCATGCAGTACCGACAAACTGGTGAATAAAATAAACATGCAACATTTTTTATTTTTTTATTTCGAAACATTTCCTGGACATCAGGCTTCTACAGTCGAATATAAAGATGGAGAGAAATGCTGTCCCTTATTGACAGTACTCACATTATATCCCATTTACTTCTTTATCCACCGAAGACAGAGGTGACTAAAAGGCCAGACACAGTTGAGGAGGAGGCTGAGGTACTTAGCTTCTCTGGTTACATAAAAGTGGAGAAGTAATTGTTGAGAAGTTCCAGAAAGACTGAGCTAAAATTTGTGGTGGGTATGTGAGCTTCGGAGCATGGATGGGGAAAGCAAGAAAGTGCTATCATTGCTGCCTCCCAAGAAGGGATGGGAAAAGCAAGATTGGGAGTGACAATAAAGGTCAATGAAACAGCGACTATCGACATCAAAGGGACGTAATAAACAGGGGGCGACCAGGAAATAAATTAATCTTGCTAATATTTGTAATTGTTCTGTACATGGAAGGATCGTGAAGGTTATGGAAGAGAAGAAAATAGCAGAGGAGCTGGTCTTCTGCGGATTCTTTGTAAAATAACACAGATGCAACTAATGTGACATTTTATTGTGACATGACAGAGCTCCTGGAGAGAGAGACGTTGCCACAGTTTAATGTCACATTACCTGCTCTGTGTCCTTTCACCTACCAATACTACTAAGTGAACGTTTGCTTCTGTATACAGGCTCTCAACTACGGAAAAATATTAAGGGAACTTCTCAAAGGCACCTCGTCAGGCATGTCTACTTACTAAGAAGAAAACGTGAGCTTTTTCAAGGTGAATAAAGTCATCTTCACAATATGGGCTCCACCACCCAGTATTCCCAGCAGTGTACACACCTTGTACTCTCCCAGAGAGGCTTTTAGATAGTGAAACATTTTGTGTCCTTATAGAAACTTAGTGCCGAAGAAATCTTCGTTATAGACACTGGTTCGCCCACTCAGTGAATTTCACGAAGATAAAACCCAGAGTTGAAATTCAAATTCATATTTCTTTTATGCGGTACAAAGACACAGTTTAAATGTAACAAAACATTGTTACATGTAAACTACCCGAAAGCTACTAGCATGCAGTACATTTCGGGCAGACACGTTTAATACGTGTTCATAATACCTGCCATAAACCACTTTTGAACTTTGCTCTCTTGAAGATGTTTGTGAGAAAGAACACAACGGAACAATACCGTGACTGGAAAGATATACAAATAACCCGCACTGGAGAGAGAGGCTTATGCAGTTGAACCATTAAGTAGACACACTAACACACGAGGGTAAGGAAGACCTTCTTTAGTATATAGACTGGCTCCCTAACCTTCGTGTGTTAGTGTGACTCGTTAATG
>NC_091295.1:52096740-52101740 GCF_038502225.1 Cherax quadricarinatus
ACTGAAGAAATACTTCCTACTATCTCTCTGACTCATTTGTGTCTTCAACTTCCAATTGTGGCCTCTTGTTTCTGTGTCCCCTCCCTGGAACATCCTGTCTTTGTCCACCTTGTCTATTCCACGCAGTATTTTATATGTCGTTATCATGTCTCCCCTGACCCTCCTGTCCTCCAGTGTGGTCAGGCCGATTTCCCTTAATCTTTCCTCATAGGACATTCCCCTTAGCTCTGGAACTAACCTTGTCGCAAACCTTTGTACTTTCTCTAGTTTCTTGACGTGCTTTATCAAGTGCGGGTTCCAAACAGGTGCTGCATACTCCAGTATGGGTCTGACATACACGGTGTACAGTGTCTTGAATGATTCCTTACTAAGGTATCGGAATGCTGTTCTCAGGTTTGCCAGGCGCCCATATGCTGCAGCAGTTATCTGATTGATGTGTGCTTCCGGAGACATGCTCGGTGTTATACTCACCCCAAGATCTTTCTCCTTGAGTGAGGTTTGCAGTCTTTGGCCACCTAGCCTATACTCTGTCTGTGGTCTTCTGTGCCCCTCCCCCATCTTCATGACTTTGCATTTGGCAGGATTAAATTCGAGAAGCCATTTGCTGGACCAGGTGTCCAGTCTGTCCAGGTCTCTTTGAAGTCCTGCCTGGTCCTCATCAGATTTAATTCTCCTCATTAACTTCACATCATCTGCAAACAGGGACACTTCTGAGTCTAACCCTTCCGTCATGTCGTTCACATATACCAAAAATAGCACTGGTCCTAGGACCGACCCCTGTGGGACCCCGCTCGTCACAGGTGCCCACTGTGATACATCATCACGTACCATGACTCGTTGTTGCCTCCCTGTCAGGTATTCTCTGATCCATTGCAGTGCCCTTCCTGTTATATGCGCCTGATGCTCTAGCTTCTTCACTAATCTCTTGTGAGGAACTGTGTCAAAGGCCTTCTTGCAGTCCAAGAAGATGCAATCAACCCACCCCTCTCTCTCTTGTCTTACTTCTGTTATTTTATCATAAAACTCCAGAAGGTTTGTGACACAGGATTTGCCTTCCGTGAATCCGTGCTGGTTGGCAATTATACTCCTGTTCCGTTCCAGGTGCTCCACCACTCTCCTCCTGATAATCTTCTCCATAATTTTGCATACTATACACGTCAATGACACAGGTCTATAGTTTAGTGCCTCTTTTCTGTCTCCTTTTTTAAAAATGGGAACTACATTTGCCGTCTTCCATACCTCAGGTAGTTGCCCAGTTTCCAGGGATGTGTTGAAGATTGTGGTAAGTGGCACGCACAACATATCTGCTCCCTCTCTAAGGACCCACGGGGAGATGTTGTCTGGTCCCATTGCCTTTGAGGTATCGATGTCCCTTAGCAGTTTCTTCACCTCCTCCTCATCTGTATGTATGTCGTCCAACACTTGTTGGTGTATTCCTTGCTGGTGTCCCCATCTGGTCTGTCCCTCCAGAGTCCTTCCTGTCTCTACTGTAAATACTTCCTTAAATCTCGTGTTGAGCTCCTCACATACCTCTTGATCGTTTCTTGTGAGTTCTCCACCTTCTTTCCTCAGCCTTATCACCTGGTCCTTGACTGTTGTCTTCCTCCTAATGTGGCTATACAGCAGTTTCGGGTCAGATTTGACTTTCGATGCTATGTCGTTTTCATACTGTCGCTGGGCCTCCCTCCTTATCTGTGCATGCTCATTTCTGGCTCTTCTACTAATCTCCTTGTTTTCCTGGGTCCTATGCCTCCTGTACCTTTTCCATTCTCTGTTGCACTTAGTTTTTGCCTCCCTACACCTTCGGGTAAACCAAGGACTCGTTTTGGTCTTCCTATTATTTTTTTTTCCCTTGGGAACAAAACTTTCCTCTGCCTCCTTGCACTTTGTTGCCACATATTCCATCATCTCGTTTACTGATTTTCCTACCATTTCTCTGTCCCACTGAACCTCCTGCAGGAAGTTTCTCATACCTGTGTAGTCCCCCCTTTTATAGTTTGGCCTTTCCCCTTCAGTTCCTGTTACCTTCTCCACTTGTAACTCTACTATATAGTCAAAACTCAGAACCACATGATCGCTAGCTCCAAGGGGCCTCTCATAAGTGATGTCCTCAATGTCTGAACTGCTCAGGGTGAACACAAGATCCAGTCTTGCTGGCTCATCCTCCCCTCTCTCTCTGGTTGTGTCCCTGACATGTTGATGCATGAGGTTTTCAAGTACCACATCCATCATCTTGGCTCTCCACGTTTCGGGACCCCCATGTGGCTCCAGGTTTTCCCAGTCGATCTCCCTGTGGTTGAAATCGCCCATTACCAGTAACTTTGCTCTGCTCGAGTGAGCTCTTCTTGCCACCTCAGCCAGTGTGTCCACCATCACCCTGTTGTTTACTTCGTACTCCTCTCTTGGCCTCCTGCAGTTCTGTGGTGGGTTATACATCACTCCAATGACTACTTTATGTTCTCCGGACTGAATTGTACCTACAATGTAGTCTCTTTCTCCAATCATGTCCATGCCTTCCATTTCCTCAAATCCCCATCGGTGTTTTATGAGCAGTGCAACCCCTCCTCCCCCTCTACTCCTTCTATCTTTCCTCAGGATCTGATATCCTGTTGGGAAGATTGTGTCTGTTATTGTCTCAGCGAGTTTTGTTTCTGTGACTGCTATGATGTCTGGGGATTTTTCACTGATTCTTTCATTCCACTCCTCATGTTTATTCATTATTCCATCCGCGTTTGTGTACCAAACCTTTAGTTTCTTTTCTATCATTGTGGTCATGCAAGAATATTGGGGTTGGGGGAGCGAGAGCCTTGGTGGGGGCCTATATGGGGCTGTGGTGTAGGTGGGGTTTGTGTTGATGGGGGTGGGGTCAGAATGCCCATAAGGGACAGCTGTTGGGGTGAGGTTTGTGATATGGGGATTGGTGGCAGAGGGAACAGTGAGTGGGTTGTAGTATAGGTTGCTCAATTGCGTTGAGAATGTCGCGGGTGGAGTCTTTTGGTGGGAGATTCTGTGGGGTGTGTTTGCCCTTCCTCCTGTGTCTGGGTCCTGCTCATTTTCATTGCTTCTCGTTCCTCCTTGTGTCTCTGTACCCTCTCTTTCAGTGTAGTCCTTTCTTCTTGTGTTCTGTCGCGGTCGAGGTGTGTGTGTTTGTGTGTGTATGTTTGTGTGTGTGTGTGTGTGTGTGTGTGTGTGTGTGTGTGTGTGTGTGTGCACTCACCTATTTGTACTCACCTCTTTGTGGTTGCAGGGGTCGAGTCACAGCTCCTGGCCCCGCCTCTTCGCTGATTGCTACTAGGTCCTCTCTCTCCCTGCCCCATGAGCTTTATCATACCTCGCCTTAAAACTATGTATGGCTCCCGCCTCCACTACGTCACTTTCTAGGCTATTCCATGGCCTGACAACTCTATGACTGAAGAAATACTTCCTAAAATCCCTTTGATTCATCTGAGTCTTCAACTTCCAATTGTGACCTCTTGTGTCTGTGTCCCATCTCTGGAATATCCCGTCTTTGTCCACCTCGTCTATTCCGCGCAGTATTTTATATGTCGTTATCATGTCTCCCCTGACCCTCCTGTCCACCAGTGTCTTCAGGCCTATTTCCCTCAACCTTTCTTCGTAGGACAATCCCCGTAGCTCTGGGACTAGTCTTGTTGCAAACCTTTGCACTTTCTCTAATTTCTTGACGTGCTTGACTAGGTGTGGATTCCAAACTGGTGCTGCATACTCCAGTATGGGCCTGAGGTAAATGGTACACAGAGTCTTGAACGAATCCTTACTGAAGTATCGGAACGCTATCCGTAGGTTTGCCAGGCGCCCGTATGCTGCAGCAGTTATCTGATTGATGTGCGCCTCAGGAGATATGCTCGGTGTTATACTCACCCCCAGATCTTTTTCCTTGAGTGAGGTTTGCAGTCTTTGGCCATCTAAACTATATTGTGTCTGCGGTCTTCTTTGCCCTTCCCCAATCTTCATGACTTTGCATTTGGCAGGGTTAAACTCAAGGAGCCAGTTGCTGGACCAGGCTTGTAGCCTGTCCAAGTCTCTTTGTAGTCCTGCCTGATCCTCATCCGATTTGATTCTTCTCATTAACTTCACATCATCTACAAACAAGGACACTTCTAAGTCTATCCCTTCCGTTATGTCGTTCACATATACCAAGAACAGCACAGGTCCTAGGACTGACCCCTGTGGAACCCCGCTTGTCACAGGCGCCCACTCTGACACCTCGTCACGAACCATGACTCGTTGTTGCCTCCCTGTCAGGTATTCTCTGATCCATTGCAGTGCCTTTCCTGTTATGTGTGCCTGATCCTCTAGTTTTTTTCAGTAACCTCTTGTGAGGAACTGTGTCGAAGGCCTTCTTGCAGTTCAAAAAAATGCAGTCGGTCCACCCCTCTCTCTCTTGTCTTACTTCTGTCACCTTGTCATAAAACTCTAGTAGGTTTGTGACACAGGATTTTCCTTCCCTGAAACTGAGCTGGTTGTCAATTATACACTTGTTTCTTTCCAGGTGCTCCACCACTCTCCTCCTGATGATCTTCTCCACGACCATGTGTGTGTGTGTGTGTGATGAAACTGGGGAGTGAGGGAGGAATTACGAACGGGAGGGATGAAGAAGGGAAGAAGGAAGGAGGGATGGAGAGAGAGATAATGGGATAGACAGATGGAAGGAGGCAGATGGAGGGATGGAGAGAGGGAGAGTGAATAGATGGAGGGAGGGAAGAAATGAAAGGTAAGACAGAGAGGGACGGAGGATGGAAAAAAGAGGGAGGGGGGAGGAAAGCAAGAACACAAAGTTGAGAGAGAGAGAGAGAGAGAGAGATGTAGAAAGTAAGGAAGGCAGAAAAGGAAAAGAGAATAGAGGAGAAACACGAAAAACCCTTGCAAAATACACTATAGTCACAAGCACTGCTACACGAAAACAACCGAGTACGAGCGAAGTATCTCTACGGGGAACGCCACCCACGTTTCACTTAATTATAATAGGAGACGAACTGGAC
>NC_091295.1:52106740-52169240 GCF_038502225.1 Cherax quadricarinatus
GTCTGCTGTGGTGTGTGTGGTGGTAGTCTGCTGTGGTGTGTGTGGTGGTAGTCTGCTGTGGTGTGTGTGGTGGTAGTCTGCTGTGGTGTGTGTGTGGTAGTAGTCTGCTGTGGTGTGTGTGGTGGTAGTCTGCTGTGGTGTGTGTGGTGGTAGTCTGCTGTGGCGTGTGTGGTGGTAGTCTGCTGTGGTGTGTGCGGTGGTAGTCTGCTGTGGTGTGTGTGGTGGTAGTCTGCTGTGGTGTGTGTGTGGTGGTAGTCTGCTGTGGTGTGTGTGGTGGTAGTCTGCTGTGGTGAGTGTGTGGTGGTAGTCTGCTGTGGTGTGTGTGGTGGTAGTCTGCTGTGGTGTGTGTGGTGGTAGTCTGCTGTGGTGTGTGTGGTGGTAGTCTGCTGTGGTGTGTGTGGTGGTAGTCTGCTGTGGTGTGTGTGGTGGTAGTCTGCTGTGGTGTGTGTGGTGGTAGTCTGTTGTGGTGTGTGTGGTGGTAGTCTGCTGTGGTGTGTGTGGTGGTAGTCTGCTGTGGTGTGTGTGTGTGGTGGTAGTCTGCTGTGGTGTGTGTGGTGGTAGTCTGCTGTGGTGTGTGTGGTGGTAGTCTGCTGTGGTGTGTGTGGTGGTAGTCTGCTGTGGTGTGTGTGGTGGTAGTCTGCTGTGGTGTGTGTGGTGGTAGTCTGCTGTGGTGTGTGTGGTGGTAGTCTGCTGTGGTGTGTGTGGTGGTAGTCTGGCTTTAGGGGACTCTAGGGAGGTTCCTCTCTACGTGAGCTGTTTAGAAAAATGATTGTATTGACTTTCCTCTTTTTGTATAGTAATCTGAATTGTTATGAATAGAAGTTGGCAATAATAATAATAATAATAATAATAATAATAATAATAATAATAATAATAATAATAATAATAATAATAATAATAATAATAATAATAATAATATCAGTTTGTAGTTGTCCTTACTCTACCTAATTGGTTTCCTTTCCTCTCTTTTAGTTCCACTTTTATTAATATTAAGTATACAGTGTTCATTGCATTTTTTTGTGTGTGTGTGCTTCGGGTGTATGTGCGTATGTTTGCTACTGTGGTGTAGTAGCTGGAGGCACCAGTGTCAGGTCTTTGTCACTGGGTCGTTAAGCGTCGGCTCTGTTATGGATGGGGGTGCCACCTTCAATGCCAACCCTTCTCTCCCCCCTCCCTCCTGCCTTCCCCTCTTTCCCCCCTCCAGGTGATATTACGGTGCCTTTTTTTAATTAACATCCCAAAACATAAATACTTCCAGCAAGTAAGGGATTTTCTGACACACAGGACCGAAACGATTTTTTCCCAGAATACGACATTTCGGCATGACGAGTTTCTTACACAGGACCGGGTTGTTTTCTTACATGGGAGTTAACACTACATTCAAGAATGGAGTTTCCTAACACATTTTACCCCTGCATGCAACCTACAGCAGTTGGCTAATACATAGGTACCTTTTTTTTCACTGCTAGATGGACAAGGGGTAGCATGGAAATTATGGCGCCTGGCCGAGGTTGTCGGGGGTCTGGGTACCAAGATGAATTTCTTCGGTGTGACATCCAAGGTTCTTCGAGCGAACAATAACAATGCCGCTTCCGGCAGCCTAGCAGGAAGCCAAGCAGGTAGTCAGGCAGACAGGTCATTGTTTAATTAGTAATCTTTCCAAGTATTGATAGCTGGAGACGCCCTGTTGAAGGTGTTGCAAGCAGGCAGCCCACAACAGCCTGTGTTTATACTGTTAATTTTTCAACTATCCTTACCAAACGACCGCTACTTAAATATAGACAGATAAATAGATAGGTACATAGAAGGATAGATGGATAGGAAGAATGAGGAATATACGATATAGAACACAGGCCACATAAGATGCAAGTAGCTACTTCAATATATAATTACTCACCGAAAAATTATATTAATACACCGTAAACCAGGATAAAAAGATGAGAAATTAAAGGATAGCGGAGAAAATAAACAGTGTAGAACGGTAAATATTGATACGCATGTGAGAAAGACTTGGTATAGATTATTTGTAATTACTGATTCTAAGCGAACGTTTAATCACTTCATTTGAGACCATGACATCAAATCTTGGGCAAAAAATAAGCAAATAAATGTGTTTCAGTACCAGTTCCCTCACTTACCCTCCTTCAGAATTATGCTGTATTTACCTAGACATAGTTACAGAGGTCGAGTCATGGCTCCTATGAGTGTAATGTAAAGGCGGAAATTCAGTTTTTCCTTCTGATTAATCCTCAGGTGAATAAGAATAATAATAATAATAATAATAATAATAATAATAATAATAATAATAATAATAAATAACTGTATTATCTATACATATTTTGAATAAAGAATTACACATTTTTACATTGAATGTATAAGGAAAATATGTCAAAAACTAAGCCACAATTTGGAAATAGAATTTTAAGAGACGTATCGGTCCATCTCGGATAACATTCTAGCACAGACCGAAATATCTAAATTTTGTTTTGAAAATATTGCTTTAACTGTAAATTGTTCCAGACAAAGTGTTGCGGGTTAGTTGGGAAATGTTACAGCGACGATATTGTGGGCTAGTGAACTGCTTCAACCCCGGGATGTGGATTGCTTGTGAATTGTTCCAACCATGGTTTTGAGTTACTTCTAAATTGTACCATACACAAATAACCCGCACATAAAAGACAGAAGCTTACGACGACGTTTCGGTCCGACTTGGACCATTGACAAAGTCAATGGTCCAAGTCGGACCGAAACGTCGTCGTAAGCTTCTGTCTTTTATGTGCGGGTTATTTGTGTATCGTTCCAGTCACGGTATTGTGCCTTTTTGTTATAAATTGTACCATCCCTGGTATTGCGGGCTAATTGTAAATTGTTCCAGGAACGGTAGTGTGACTTTTGTTTCTGGAGCTTTTTATAGTCCCACAATGGTGATAAATTATGCAGATTTATCGTAGAGTAATACAGGAGTAATAATACAGAGAGAGAGTAGGTGTTGTACAGTGAATGTATTGTCCTGCTGTATTTGTGGTAATGAGAGGTACTTTATTATCCAGCCATGAAGACCTGGACACGTGTAAGGTTCTGTCACCCATAAGAAGAGGAGACCTGGAGGGTTCTGCTTGTTCTTGGAAATAATCAAGACTTCTGGACAATCTTTCCTCTTGTGTATTTTTTATTTCATTCTTATTTTTACGTTCTTCTTTTTCTGCTTCTCTTTTTCCATTTACCGCATCTTTTCCTACTTCTTTTTTGCTTATTTTTTTCTATAATTTCTCCTGCTTCTTTTCCAATTTTTCCTCCTCTTTCTCGTTCTCCTCTTCTCTCTCTCTCTCTCATTCTCCTCTTCCTGTTCCTCCCCGTCACCTCCTCCTCCTCGCTTCCCTTCAACACTCCTCCACAAAACATTTACATAATACACTCTAAATAAAGCGTACTAAAGCCTCCCCATAAGCCAGAGAGACACATCCCACTTAAATAACTAAGAGTATATTATCTGCTATTGAATGTAAACAAAATAACGCTGCAATTTCTCTGAAAAAAGCCATTATAGAAAGTGGGTAAGACCCTAGGCGATCACAGACTGGAATAAAGATTCTGCCTTCAGATTAGCGCATTATATATATATATATATATATATATATATATATATATATATATATATATATATATATATATATATATATATATATATATATATATATATAAGCTAGTGTAAGAGCTTCAGTATATTATAGGAAAAATTATGATATTTTAAGGGATAAGATTTTTATGTAATATGCTGGGGAGAGGGCTCTTGATCCAAGGCCTTGAAGCTACCCTCCCTTTCCATGGATCAAGGAGAGTGAAGGGTTATTTAACTGACTCAATACTTTTTTTTTACCTTTAATAAACGGCTTACACGACTCTTATCTTTCAAACACGTGTAGCACATGACTTGCCTTGGTAGGTAAGACATAGGCAACAGTTAGGCAACTTCATTCCGAAACGTTTCGCCTACACAGTAGGCTTCTTCAGTCGAATACAGAAAGCATTCTGTATTCGACTGAAGAAGCCTACTGTGTAGGCGAAACGTTTCGGAATAAAGTTGCCTAACTGTTCCCTATGTGTCTTACCTACCAACCTGTCGGTATTGTATGCCATTTTGATATGACTTGCCTTACAATTTTCTGTCTTCGTTTTGCGAGTTTCTACCTCCCTTGTTATATATGGAACTGAAACTACTCTCTGACCAATTAAGTAGCAGCGGTCTTCAATTACGGTTACGATCAGACGAGGCACTTAAAAGTCCACTCTGGTTGGTATCGTGAAACGTGTGAATTCGTACTCAGCACAGGGCAAGAGTACTTCATCAGATTTGAATGAACTCTTTGTAAGCAGTCTGTACTTAACACGGGCAGATTACCTTGTCAAGGACCCAATGGAATTTACACCTATGTTATTATACAAAGAAATTCTTCGGTGTGAGTGCAGATCAAACCCAGGCACCTGGCTACCCACGAGGGTAGGGAACGAGAGGTCTCACGCCTCGTCCACGCTAGCACTACACTACCGTGCCACAATATGTTAGTTTTCTTGGTGGCGTAGTTCCCACTGGTGGAGGTGCCTGGATTCGAGCACTGGTCACGCCATAATATTGCTTTATATATAAACTCTTGTTTTTCCCTGAACAAAATCATTATAATCATAATGATAATATTTGAAGGGGTGGAGGGATAAGCCAGCTGAAAGTCTCGGTCAGGTGACCAAAGGCTCCAGATCCGCGTCAGGAAACACTTGTCCTGTTTCCTGACGAAACTTACATTACCTAACCTAGCCTAGCCTAACCTAACCCTGATGTGGTACCATCTAAGATGTTAAAATCTTAAGAGCAGTGTACCTGAATAAACTTACTAACCTTGTGTTTTAATGGGATAAGTATTTTAGCATTTAACGATCAAACACAGCAACTTACACTTAAGTGCACGCTAAAGTTCGTTTAAATGTACATTGTGTATTGAAGCACACAAAGGGCTCTTGATTCAAGAAATTGGAGACCTCTTCCCCCGACCCTATATCTCGTGTCAAAACTGATTACCTCTCAATAATAATAATAATAATAATAATAATAATAATAATAATAATAATAACAGCAGTAATAATAATAACAGCAGTTATAATAATAATAATAACAGCAGTTATAATAATAATAATAATAATAATAATAATAATAATAATAATAATAATAATAATAATAACAGCAGTTACAATAATAATAGTAATAATAATAATAATAATAATAATAATAATAATAATAATAATAATAATAGACTGACTGGTTGAGTCAGTTTTACAAAAAAAAATCACGTTCCGCCCACCAGGAACTGTATCAGTCCAATGACTGGAAGGAAAAAATTTCCTGTTGAGCGAAGCGTAGAAAACGTTGTATGTGGATGTAATTCATTAACAAACAGCACTGTCTTCCTCCTAGCAACAAAATAAATTAAAATAGTTACGTCTTTCTCTCTCCTAGCAATAAAAACTATAACAAAAACATCTAGCAACAAAAGCTATAAGAAAAATATTTTTCCTCTAGAAACAAAACAATAAAAAAAACAGTTATATATCTCTCCTGCCAACAAGACAATAAAACAGATATATCTCTCTACTAGAAGCGAACGATAATAAAAACAGCTATATCTCTTTCCTACAACAAAACAATAACAAAAACCGTTATCTCTCTCCTAGCAAAAAAGCGACAATAGAAACAGCTATATCTCTCTCCTAGCAACGAAACGACAATAGAAACAGCTATATCTCTCTCCTAGCAACAAAACGACAATAGAAACAGCTATATCTCTCTCCTAGCAACAAAACGACAATAGAAACAGCTATATCTCTCTCCTAGCAACAAAACGACAATAGAAACAGCTATATCTCTCTCCTAGCAACAAAACGACAATAGAAACAGCTATATCTCTCTCCTAGCAACAAAACTATATAAAAAATCAGGTATATCTCTCGCCTAGCAACAAAAGAGAACAATCCAACCAGGCAAAAATAAAAAAAAAACTCACGTAAATGCAAAAAGAAATGCACAAGAGAATAAAAAAAATACGTTTTCGAGAAATCTCCGTAAACGATAAGATGTAATTGAACAGAAGCCGGAGACTACCACACGAACATTACCTGCAAAGAATGTTAAGTAACTGGGAGTGGAGAGGAGCGGACTGGGTGAGGTGATCGTGGGGTTAGAGAGGAAGGTAAGAGGAAGGATTGCTGGGTTAATGGGGTTTAAATCCTTACGACTACATGAGGATCGTAAAGGCTGTATGTACAACCTGCTCACTACCTGTCGAGAATACTTTAATTCTCAGTGATTATACAGAGAGATATGCATCTTTCTATACATGTACATATATGTATATCCTGTGAAGGATAGGGAAATAGATGAGAAGAAAGGGGAGAAGAAGGGACAAAGGAAGGCACTGGGGGAGAGGGATGAGTGAAAGAAAAAGCGGGAGGGAGGGAATAAGAGGAAAAAGGAAGGGAGGGGGAAATAAGAGGAAAGAAAGGGAGTGAATAGGAGGAAAGAACGATTGGGAATAGGACATAAGAGAAAGGAGGTTGGTTGTGGTAAATATTTACGAGTGCGTACTGCAGCAACAAAGGCGTAAAGCGTATTAACCTGGCGTTTTCAATCTTTTTGTTTCACTGTTGACTACGCCAAGGACTTTTCTGTCCCATACTTAAAATAACAAACTCCTTGTTTAAAGATAAACAAAAAAGCCTATTAAATATGCACAAATAACCAACACATAGGAGAAAGAAACTTATGACGATGTTTCGATCCGACTTGGACCCTTAACTAGTCTGTCCAAGTCGGAACAGAACGAAACGTGGATTGTTCCAGTCACAGTATTATGCTTTTTATTTTTTGCTGATTAAATATATATTAACATCACAGATACTTCAGTAGAACTTAATTTTTTTTCCTTTTACCTTCTCGTATTATCTAACAACATGTGGGTGTTGTACAAGCAAGTAAAAACTGAGGATGTGGGATGTGACGTGAGGGTCACAGATGGATGCTTCTGATTCTGATATATCACTAAAATACTGGCTGTATATCATCCTCTTGGAGTCCTCAAGTCTGAATGTTTACATAGCTGGGGCTGCTACTGGAAAAGGATCCCTGTGCGTTCTTCCGTGCTTGACTTCCAACAAATCCGGGGATTCTAACACATCTGCAGAAGAATTTTTCCCTGGATGCGCTCCACAACAGTCAGCTAATCCACTAGAACCAGTATCTGCTTCTGGCTGGGCAAGCATAGCAGAAATGTGTTGAGGAGAAATATGTTCAAAGGTTTCAACATGGCTGGGAATCGAGCCATGGACCCTGGCCAGTACTCGACCACAAACTGTGTGCCATTGACGCCCACAGAAGCATCCTAACACCAGCTTACGCCAGCAGAAACACACCTGAATGATGACAACTCCTTTCAACCACAACCAGCTGTCAGGCTGGTTGTGTCTATTCAGGGGCCTACAAATTTGTTCTTCCTGTCTACTCAGGAGCCCACCAATTTTCTCTTCTGCTCTATTCAGGGGCCCACCAATTTGCTCTTCTTGTCTACTCAATAGCAAATTACTTTTAAACAAAATCATAGTCAGAATCGTAAATAAAAAGTCAGCCACTTATACGCACTTGATCATCGTTAATCTACGAGAGCGTGTGTCTTCATTAGTAATACAATACTTCGTGTAATAACATGAAATGAATGCAGATGGTGTGTAACAGTTTTACTGATAGCAGTATCAATTAATAGTCTTAATACAGTAGTAGTTGCAGCAACACACTGCCAACATGCCAGCAGCACCAGCAGCAGCAAATCAAAGCAGCACTGTAGCAGCAGCGCAGATAACAAGAGCACAGCATTGTTAAGAACCAGCAGCCAGCAGCAGCAGCAGCAGGCAGCAAGTTGACAACCGTATTGTTGTTCAGCAGCAGCAGCAGCAGCAGCAAGCTTGGCTGTTTCCAGCAGCAGCACGAGCAGCAGCAGCAGCAGCAGCAGCACCAGTTCAGCAGCAGCAGCAGTGTTGCTGTGCAGCAGCAGCAGCAGCAGCGCAGCAGCAGCAGCAACAGCAGCAGCAGTTGCGCAGCAAACACCAGCAGCAGCAGTTCGCAGCAGCAGCAGCAGACATAGCAGCAGCAGCAGCAGCGAGCAGCAGCAGCAGCAGTAGCAGCAGCAGCAGCAGCAGTAGCAGCAGCAGCAGAAGAGAGTAAACAGAGAGCAGCAGACAACAATAGCAGCAGCAGCAGCAGCAGCAGCAGCAGCAGCAGCAGCAGTAGCAGCAGCAGCAGAGACAGCAGCAGTAGCAGCAGTGCAGCAGCAGTAGTAGCAGTAGCAGAGCAGCAGTAGTAGCAGTAGTAGCAGTAGTAGAACTGGAGCAGTAGCAGTAGAAACGGTCTTAACGCCAAAGGTGACAAAGGTAAAGTTTAAAAGATTTTAAATTCTCGATGAGAGAGAGAGAGAGAGAGAGAGAGAGAGAGAGAGAGAGAGAGAGAGAGAGAGAGAGAGAGAGAGAGAGAGAGAGAGAGAGAGAGAGAGAGAGAGAAGAGAGAGAGAGAGAGAGAGAGAGAAGAGACCAGGAGACAAAGGAGAAAGAGAAAGAGGAAAGACCAGAGAGAGAGAGAGAGAGAGAGAGAGAGAGAGAGAGAGAGAGAGAGAGAGAGAGAGAGAGAGAGAGAGAGAGAGAGAGAGAGAGAGAAAGAGAGAGAGAGAGGGACCCACAGGAGTTAAGATCTCATTACTGTCACCAAGATGGATCAGAGAGAATCAGATTAATTGGCTGAGGCGGAAGCCTTTAAGTATGGTAAATACACAAGGGTCTGTCGTCATTGACTGATTTGCAGGTTAAAGATGTCAAGGTGATTTAAGAATTTGACGAGGGAAAGACAGGGATAAGTTTTATTCCTAGTAGAGGTTCAGTGGACGAGCGTCCTGCTGGTCGTCTTGGTAGGATAATACACCATGTGGGTCGTCTTATAGGTTTTATAATATAGCCTGTTGGTCGTCTTATGTGTAGTATAAAACAGGCTGTTGGTCGTCTTATGGGTGGGATAATACAAGGTGTTGGTCGTCTTATGGGAGAGATAATACAGCCTGTTGATCGTCTTATGAGCAGGATAATGTAGACCTTTGGTCATCTTATGGGCAGGATAATACAGCCTGTTGGTCGTCTTATAGATGAAGAAAATGTTCATGTTCTTATGGGTGACAACATGTTACAATATACATTTGTCAATTTTTTATTTAATCAATTTACAGCTTAGTTCTCTGTCTCTCTGATGTTGATGTTAATGATAAATCTCCTTTACGTATTTATTACATGTAGTTAACCTTTCCAATGTTTCCCTTCTCATACTGGATTTTAAGAGTTTCTTTGCCTTTGTAATTCCTCCTCTGCCTCCTCCTTCCCCTAACCTTTCTTATGCTCCTCCTCCTCCTCTTCCTCCTGACCCTTCTCTTGAATATAATTGACCCTTGAGCCTGACTCCACACACACACACACACACACACACACATACCAGGAGTGAAGACCAAGTGTGTGTGTGTGTGTGTGTGTGTGTGTTGTAGTCTCAACATAGTGCCTAAGATCTGGAGGATTCGCAGAAGCCGATGCTTCTGGGAAGCTGCTGCACCAGCTGCTCTTCATACTGTGGAACCAGCTGTCTTTGTTATTGTTTCACCAGGTGCATCTGTTTTTTTTGTGGTACCAACTGCCTTTATCGCTGTGCCCCTCCCCACCTGCCCATTCCCACCTGCCCTTATCACTGCGTTACCACCATTACTTTCCACATTATCACGTTTTCATATTGATCAATTTACAGCATCATCATCTCCGGTGATTTGTTGCTTTCCTCGCGCTTAATCTACGCGCTCTTCGCGCTCGAAGTTATAAAGGCACTTTTAACGCGTTTAGAATATAAAGTGATATTACGCAGTAGCGGTCGTAACTTCCCGACAAGCGCCGCACTCTAGTGAATTTAGTCGCTCGTAAACGATGCTCGTATTATCCCTGGTGCCTTAACTCAGGGATGCTGGAGCAGCCAGAGTCTTGCAGGCAGCCAGCCAGTGAGCCAGCTAGTTGGCTGTGTCTGTAAGTCAGCCTGCCAGGCACTGATTCAGTCAGTGAGTTACTGAGCCAGCCAGCCAGTCAGCCAGCCAGTCAACCAGCCAGCCAGCCCAACCAGCCAGCCAGTCAGTCACTACCTCTCCTAACACCACCGGTACATTGACTGTTTACACAGTCTTGTGCTGGGATGCTTAATATTAATGAGAAAGTCCATTCAAAGATTCTCTGTTCTCCTTCTCACCAAGACTCACCTGTTATATACGTATGATACAGATGTCATACACACCTGACACACATGACACCTGTGGTACACATGACACACCTGTGGTACACATGACACACCTGTGGAACACCTGACACTTCTGTGACTAGTTGGGAGGGATTTTTAGACTCAGAGTGAAAGCCAGATACTGTCTAGAGGAGGATGGAAATGGTGGCGATTGTGTTAATAATAATAGTGTTCGATCCGAGACAGGTATCGCCGTACTGAATAACCCCTACGCACTGTACATCAACGTATGCGACAAGAATAGCGCAGAGTGCGGCGTAAGTTCCTCATGCAGATACATGATAGCGTTGAAAGTTTCAAGTACATCGGAAGAGGCATTCACAAGTCGTCATCTGAATACTAATATCCAAATTTCTTCGGTGAAAATTCCCAAACTGGGACACGCAAAAACTTGAAAACTAATTCAAACCCTCCGCTACGCAACGCTAATTTTTTTAAGCCAAGCTGAAGCGGCTTTCTCTTGTTATCTCAGAGAGACCAACATGCTCAAATACACCAGCACATTAAGTTTGAAAGCGCTCGGAAACTGTATTATCAAGTTAGCAGCATTGAAATAAGAAAGTCAGTGGAATTTGCCTGCGAGCGCGCACGCACTCACGCACGCACGCACACGCACGCGCACGCACACACACACACACACACGCACACACACACACACACACACACACACACACACACACACACACACACACACACACACACACACACACATGTGAGGAGAGGTTTGTACCCAAGGGTAACAGGAATAATGAAAAAGCCAGGATGAGCCCATGGTTCACCCAAAGGTGCAAGGAGGCAAAAACTAAGTGTGCTAGGGAATGGAAGAAATATAGAAGGCAAAGGACTCAGGAGAATAAGGAGAGCAGTCGTAGAGCCAGAAATGAATATGCACAGATAAGAAGGGAGGCCCAACGACAATATGATAACGACATAGCAGCGAAAGCCAAATCTGACCCGAAGCTGTTATATAGCCCCATCAGAATGAAAACAACAGTCAAGGACCAGGTAATCAGGCTAAAGAAGGAAGGAGGAGGAGAGACAACAAGAAATGACCGTGATGTGAGGAACTCAACAGGAGATTCAAAGAAGTGTTCACAGAGGAGACAGAAGGGGCTCCAGAAAGACGGAGAGGTGGGGTACACCACAAAGTGCTGGACACAGTACACACAACCGAAGAAGAAGTGAAGAGCCTTTTGAGTGCGCTAGATTCCTCAAAGGCAAAGGGACCGGATAACATCTCTCCATGGGTCCTGAGAGAGGGAGCAGAGGCGCTATGTGTACCCCTAACATTAATATTCAACACATCTGTAGAAACAGGGAGATTGCCTGTGGTATGGAAGACAGTAAATGTAGTCCCAATCTTTAAAAAAGGAGACAGACATGAAGCACTAAACTAGAGACCAGTGTCACTGACATGTATAGTATGCAAAGTAATGGAGAAGATTATCAGAAGAGTGGTGGAACACCTAGAAAGGAATGATCTCATCAACAGCAGCCAACATGGTTTCAGGGATGGGAAATCCTGTGTCACAAACCTACTGGAGTTCTATGACATGGTGACAGCACTAAGACAAGAGAGAGAGGGGTGGGTGGATTGCATTTTCTTGGACTGCAAGAAGGCGTTTGACACAGTTCCACACAAGAGATTAGTGCAAAAACTGGAGGACCAAGCAGGGATAACAGGGAAGGCACTACAGTGGATCAGGGAATACTTGTCAGGAAAACAGCAGCGAGTCATGGTACGTGGCGAGGTGTCAGAGTGGGCACCTGTGACCAGCGGGGTCCTACAGGGGTCAGTTCTATGACACACCTATTTCTGGTATTTGTGAACGACATGACGGAAGGAATGGACTCCGAAGTGTCCCTGTTTGCAGATGACGTGAAGTTCCAGAACTACAAAGGGATCTAGACAGGCTGCAGACCTGGTCCAGCAATTGGCTCCTGGAGTTCAACCCCACCAAGTGCAAAGTCATGAAGATTGGGGTAGAGCAAAGAAGACCGCAGACGGAGTACAATCTAAAGGGCCAGAGACTACAACCCTCACTCAAGGAAAACGATCTTGGGGTGAGTATAACACCAGGCACATCTGAAGCGCACATCAACCAAATAACTGCTGCAGCATATGGGCGCCTAGCAAACCTCAGAACAGCATTCCGATATCTTAATAAATAATCGTTCAGGACCCTGTACACCGTGTATGTTAGGCCCATATTGGAGTATGCGGCACCAGTATGGAACCCACACCTAGCCAAGCACGTAAAGAAACTAGAGAAAGTGCAAAGGTTTGCAACAAGACTTGTCCCAGAGCTAAGAGATATGTCCAACGAGGAGAGGTTAAGGAAAATCAACCTGACGACACTGGAGGACAGGAGAGATAGGGGGGACATGATAACGACATACAAAATACTGAGAGGAATTGACAAGGTGGACAAAGACAGGATGTTCCAGAGATGGGATACAGCATCAAGGGGACACAGTTGGAAGTTGAAGACACAGATGAATCACAAGGATGTTAGGAAGTATTTCTTCAGCCACAGAGTAGTCAGGAAGTGGAATAGTTTGGGAAGCGATGTAGTGGAGGCAGGATCCATACATAGCTTTAAGCAGAGGTATGATAAAGCACGGTTCAGGGAGACTCACCTAGTAACGACCAGTGAAGAGGCGGGGCCAGGAGCTTGGACTCGACCCCTGCAACCTCAACTAGGTGAGTACAACTAGGTGAGTACACACACACACACACACACACACACACACACACACACACACACCGCAATGAAAATGTAAACTCACGTCGTTGACTTACGAAACTCACTTTGTTTTGCTCTTTCTTTATAATGCTGATCTTAAATTGTACCTGTGATGTACACTGTCTTGTGGAAGACAATAAAGCAACTGAAAGTACTCTCACAGAAACACAAGTTGAAACGTTAGTTGAAACACGAGTTGTGCCAGTAGTTGAAACACGAGTTGTGCCACTAGTTGCAGGTGCTTGTCTGCCGGTCAGTTCACTATGGCTGTGCTGCACTGGGTAGCTTCGCCACTCCCTCCTTCCTTCAGTATTTCTGTTCTCCTTGACACTCTCCTTCCCTCTTTCCCAGATACTCTCTTTTAGTTTCATCCTTCCCATCCAGGCACTTCGTCCCTTCCATTAATCTCCTCATAAAATAGCGGAGAGGATATGAACTATGAACTATGGCCAGCGCCCTGGTAAGGATGGGGGGAGATGGGGAAGGAAGAGAGAGAGAGAGAGAGAGAGAGAGAGAGAGAGAGAGAGAGAGAGAGAGAGAGAGAGAGAGAGAGAGAGAGAGGGAGAGAGAGAGAGAGAGAATAGGGAGTGAAAAATAAGTGATCCCTAAAATTTTGATATTTACTTGGTAATATGTATGTGTGTGTGTGTGTGTGTGTGTGTGTGGTGTGTACTCACCTAATTGTACTCACCTAATTGTGGTTGCAGGGGTCGAAACTCAGCTCCTGGCCCCGCCTCTTCACTAATCGCTACTAGGTCCTCTCCCTCTCTGCTTCCTGAGCTTTGTCAAACCTCTTCTTAAAACTATGTATGGTTCCTGCCTCCACTACTTCACTTGCTAGGCTATTCCACTTCCTGACAACTCTATGACTGAAGAAATACTTCCTAACGTCCCTGTGACTCGTCTGAGTCTTAAGCTTCCAGTTGTGACCCCTTGTTCCTGTGTCCCCTCTCTGGAACATCCTATCTCTGACCACCTTGTCTATTCCCCGCAGTATCAAGTATGTCGTTATCATGTCTCCCCTGACCCTTCTGTCCTCCAGTGTCGTCAGTCCGATTTCCCTCAACCTTTCCTCGCACGACATTTCCCTGAGCTCTGGGACTAGCCTTGTTGCAAACCTTTGTACTTCTCTAACTTCTTGACGTGCTTGACCAGGTGTGGGTTCCAGACTGGTATGGGCCTAACATACACAGTGTACAGTGTCTTGAACGATTCCTTATTAAGGTATCGGAACGCTATTCTCAGGTTTGCCAGGCGCCCGTATGCTGCAGCAGTTATTTGGTTGATGTCTGCCTCCGGTGACGTGCTCGGTGTTATAGTCACCCCAAGGTCTTTCTCCCCGAGGGAGGTCTGTAGTAATTGTCCACCTAGCCTATACTCTGTCTGCGGTCTTCTTTGCCCCTCCCCAATCTTCATGACTTTGCATTTGGCAGGGCTGAATTCGAGAAGCCAGCTTCTGGACCACATGTCCAGCCTGTCCAGGTCTCTTTGCAGTCCTGCCTGATCCACATCCGATTTAATTCTTCTCATCAGCTTCACATCATCTGCGAATAGGGACACTTCAGAGTCTATTCCTTCCATCATGTCGTTCGCATATATCAAAAATAGCACTGGTCCTAGAACTGACCCCTGTGGGACTCCGCTCGTCACAGGCGCCCACTGTGATACCTCTTCACGTACCATGACTCGTTGTTGCCTCCCTGTCAGGTATTCCCTGATCCATTGCTGTGCCCTTCTTGTTATATGCGCCTGATCCTCCAGCTTCTGCACTAATCTCTTGTGGGGAACTGTGTCAAAGGCCTTCCTGCAGTCTAGGAAAACGCAATCAACCCACCCCTCTCTCTCGTGTCTTGCTTCTGTTACCTTGTCATAAAACTCCAGTAGGTTTGTGACACAGGATTTGCCTTCCATGAACCCATGCTGGTTTTCATTTATAATCTTGTTCCGTTCCAGGTGTTCCACCACTCTCCTCCTGATAATCTTCTCCATGACTTTGCACACAATACATGTCAAAGACACAGGTCTGTAGTTTAGTGCCTCATTTCTGTTTCCTTTCTTAAATATGGGGACTACATTTGCTGTCTTCCATTTCTCAGGTAGTTGCCCAGTTTCAAGAGATGTGTTGAAGATTGTGGTAAGGGGCACGCACAGCATCTCTGCTCCTTCTCTAAGGACCCATGGGGAGATGTCCGGTCCCATCGCCTTTGAGGTATCAAGGTCACTTAGCAGCTTCTGCACCTCCTCCTCGGTTGTTCATATGTCATCCAACACTTGTTGGTATATTCCCTCTTGATGTTCCCTTCTGTGCTGTCTTCCCACAGCCCTTCCTGTCTCTACTGTAAAAACTTCCTTAAATCTCCAGTTTAGCTCCTCACGTACCTCCTGATCATTTCTTGTAGTTCTCCACCTTCTGTCCTCAGTCTGATCACCTGGTCTTTGACTGTTGTTTTCCTCCTGATGTGGCTATACAACAGTTTCGGGCCAGTCTTGATTTTTGATGCTATGTTATTTTCATACTGTCGCTGGGCCTCCCTCCTTACCTGTGCATACTCGTTCCTGGCTCTGCGACTGATCTCCCTATTTTCATGTGTTCTCTGACTTTTGTACTTTTTCCATTCTCTATTGCACTTTGTTTTTGCCTCCTTACACAGTCGGGTAAACCAGGGGCTCGTTCTGGTCTTCCCATTGTTACTGTTGCCCTTGGGAATAAACCTTTCCACTGCCTCCTTGCATTTTGTTGTTACATATTCCATCATTTCATTTACTACCTTTCCTGCCAGTTCTCTGTCCCACGGAACCTCCTGCAGGAAGTTCCTCAACCCTATGTAGTCCCCTCTTTTATAGTCAGGCTTTTTTATATATATATATATATATATATATATATATATATATATATATATATATATATATATATATATATATATATATATATATATATATTAAATATATGAAACAATGAAGCATAATACCGTAACTGGAACAAATAACTCAGTGTTACTTGTAAATGGTACAAGTCGGACCGAAACGTCGCCATAAGCTTCCCTCTTCTATGTGACGGTTATCTGTGTACATTGAAGCTACCTAAATGGATATCCAAGCAATTGTGTCTGGACGGGCTAAGGTCAAATTAAAAAGGAGGAGCAAAGGATGTGGTTGGCCTGTGATTTCATAACATGTACGCACGTTTATGCGCGCATTTGTATCAGTATTCGTAGCTTTCACCAAGAGAGCTAAGCTCCTGGTGGCCCGTTCATTACACCTTTTTTATTTTACGTTTCTAATGGCAGGTGCGCACACTACCTTACGGTGGCGGCTATTTCAGCCAACGACTTCTCTGGGAGGATGACTGCCTCCTGTGTCAGAGTACAAGGGAAGGCGTGAGCCTGTGCGTGTCTGTGTATATACATCCTCGGGAAATTTAAGAGGAATTGCGGAAAATTAGACTAAGTAATGGTATTAGCGTTTTGATTACCAGACATAATTCTCGCAAGAAATCGTAGAACGATTCGAGGAAGACACAGAAACAAGGAACGGAAAGAGGGTAAGAGGGCAAAAAGGAAAAAATGGGAGAGTCGGAGAAAGCGTGTAGAAAGATGGGGGAAAACATGGGAACAAGGATAGGATGGGGAGAATAGCATGATGTACTAGCAATTATGTGATAATGTGAAATAGCAGGAGTTGTTAGACAAAAGGACGTAGGTTCATCCAGAGACACATTACTCATTCCTCATTTATTTACCTCGTTAATATTCTTACAGTACGTTTTCTCTTTCGTTTAGGTAGCTCCTTTCTGTGTGTGTGTGTGTGTGTGTGTGTGTACTCACCTATTTGTACTCACCTATTTGTGGTTGCAGGGGTCGAGTCTTAGCTCCTGGCCCCGCCTCTTCACCGGTTGCTACTGGGCCCTCTCTCTCCCCGCTCCATGAGCTTTATCAAACCTCGTCTTAAAACTGTGTATGGTTCCTGCCTCCACTACGTCATTTTCTAGGCTATTCCACTGCCTTACAACTCTATGACTGAAGAAATACTTCCTACTATCTCTCTGACACATTTGTGTCTTCAACTTCCAATTGTGGCCTCTTGTTTCTGTGTCCCTTCCCTGGAACATCCTGTCTTTGTCCACCTTGTCTATTCCACGCAGTATTTTATATGTCGTTATCATGTCTTCCCTGACCCTCCTGTCCTCCAGTGTCGTCAGGCCGATTTCCCTTAATCTTTCTTCATAGGACATTCCCCTTAGCTCTGGAACTAACCTTGTCGCAAACCTTTGTACTTTCTCTAGTTTCTTGACGTGCTTTATCAAGTGCGGGTTCCAAACAGGTGCTGCATACTCCAGTATGGGCCTGACATACACGGTGTACAGTGTCTTGAATGATTCCTTACTAAGGTATCGGAATGCTGTTCTCAGGTTTGCCAGGCGCCCATATGCTGCAGCAGTTATCTGATTGATGTGTGCTTCCGGAGACATGCTCGGTGTTATACTCACCCCAAGATCTTTCTCCTTGAGTGAGGTTTGCAGTCTTTGGCCACCTAGCCTATACTCTGTCTGTGGTCTTCTGTGCCCTTCCCCTATCTTCATGACTTTGCATTTGGCAGGATTAAATTCGAGAAGCCATTTGCTGGACTAGGTGTCCAGTCTGTCCAGGTCTCTTTGAAGTCCTGCCTGGTCCTCATCAGATTTAATTCTCCTCATTAACTTCACATCATCTGCAAACAGGGACACTTCTGAGTCTAACCCTTCCGTCATGTCGTTCACATATACCAAAAATAGCACTGGTCCTAGGACCGACCCCTGTGGGACCCCGCTCGTCACAGGTGCCCACTGTGATACATCATTACGTACCATGACTCGTTGTTGCCTCCCTGTCAGGTATTCTCTGATCCATTGCAGTTCCCTTCCTGTTATATGCACCTGATGCTCTAGCTTCTGCACTAATCTCTTGTGAGGAACTGTGTCAAAGGCCTTCTTGCAGTCCAAGAAGATGCAATCAACCCACCCGTCTCTCTCGTGTCTTACTTCTGTTATTTTATCATAAAACTCCAGAAGGTTTGTGACGCAGGATTTGCCTTCCGTGAATCCGTGCTGGTTGGCATTTATACTCTTGTTCCGTTCCAGGTGCTCCACCACTCTCCTCCTGATAATCTTCTCCATAATTTTGCATACTATACACGTCAATGACACAGGTCTATAGTTTAGTGCCTCTTTTCTGTCTCCTTTTTTTAAAATGGGAACTACATTTGCCGTCTTCCATACCTCAGGCAGTTGCCCAGTTTCCAGGGACGTGTTGAAGATTGTGGTAAGTGGCACGCACAACATATCTGCTCCCTCTCTAAGGACCCACGGGGAGATGTTGTCCGGTCCCATTGCCTTTGAGGTATCGATGTCCCTTAGCAGTTTCTTCACCTCCTCCTCATCTGTATGTATGTCGTCCAACACTTGTTGGTGTATTCCTTGCTGGTGTCCACATCTGGTCTGTCCCCCCAGAGTCCTTCCTGTCTCTACTGTAAATACTTCCTTAAATCTCGTGTTGAGCTCCTCACATACCTCTTGATCGTTTCTTGTGAGTTCTCCACCTTCTTTCCTCAGCCTTATCACCTGGTCCTTGACTGTTGTCTTCCTCCTAATGTGGCTATACAGCAGTTTCGGGTCAGATTTGACTTTCGATGCTATGTCGTTTTCATACTGTCGCTGGGCCTCCCTCCTTATCTGTGCATACTCGTTTCTGGCTCTTCTACTAATCTCCTTGTTTTCCTGGGTCCTATGCCTCCTGTACCTTTTCCATTCTCTGTTGCACTTAGTTTTTGCCTCCCTACACCTTCGGGTAAACCAAGGACTCGTTTTGGTCTTCCTATTATTTCTGTTTCCCTTGGGAACAAAACTTTCCTTCTCCCTCCTTGCACTTTGTTGCCACATATTCCATCATCTCGTTTACTGATTTTCCTACCATTTCTCTGTCCCACTGAACCTCCTGCAGGAAGTTTCTCATACCTGTGTAGTCCCCCCTTTTATAGTTTGGCCTGTCCCCTTCAGTTCCTGTTACCTTCTCCACTTGTAACTCTACTATATAGTCAAAACTCAGAACCACGTGATCGCTAGCTCCAAGGGGCCTCTCGTAAGTGATGTCCTCTATGTCTGAACTGCTCAGGGTGAACACAAGATCCAGTCTTGCTGTGTGTGTGTGTGTGTGTGTGTGTGTGTGTGTGTGTGTGTGTGTGTGTGTGTGTGTGTGTGTGTGTGTGTGTGTATGTGTGTGTGTGTGTATGTGTGTGTGTACGTGTGTGTGTATGTGTGTGTGTGTAATTTCGTAAGTATAGCTATGCTGGTGAAATTTTGTATTCATTAGTTTTATAATCAGCCTTTAAGCTTCACTCAGGTACCTTTTTACTGCTAGGTGAACAAGGGCAACGGGTGTAGAGACTATCACTTAGTCACCTATTTATTGTCAAGTGAACAAGGGCAACAGGTATATGAAGATTACCGTGACTTGTACTTCTATGTACTGCAAGGTGTACAGGGGCACCAGGCGTATTATGCTATTATACTTTGTTAAGAATTTTAACATAGGAGTTATAAATTGTGCCGTACGTCGAGTGTGATAGGTGGATGTTCATGGCAGGTACTCGTTTGCTGTTATGGGGCATATGTCCTGTGATCAACGCACACCTTACAAAATCACTTTCACTTATGTCATCTCAGCCACTCAGAGGCACGGATCAGTCGCCCATCCAACTACGGGGTGATTAACTAAGTCCAAAGCAATCCAAATGTTTCATAGGAAGGGTTGGCGGCCTGAGAGACGCCTCAGAGCTCCTTTCTCGTTTCTCTGGCTATGCCTCTAGTAAAGAAAGAGTTCTCGCACTCTCTCCTAATCTCTCATCTTAGGTTTAACTTGGCCCTGAACTCTGCACATTGAGTATATAGTGAACATGCGTTCTGGTGGTATATACGTTAATCCAAAACACTTCTGTGTATACTTCATTCCCCATTGTCTTAATCCTCTTCAAATTCGCCAGAAGCTGGATCTTAGCAGCGTGCTGTTAGTCGGTGCAACGTATTTGTGTTTGTAATATCGGATGTGCATCGATTGAAGTTCACGTGGTGTGTGTGT
Source organism: Cherax quadricarinatus (assembly GCF_038502225.1). Taxonomy (NCBI): domain Eukaryota; kingdom Metazoa; phylum Arthropoda; class Malacostraca; order Decapoda; family Parastacidae; genus Cherax; species Cherax quadricarinatus. The sequence continues at coordinate 52,126,999 of NC_091295.1, forward strand.
GTGTGTGTGTGTGTGTGTGTGTGTGTGTGTGTGTGTGTGTGTGTGTGTGTGTGTGTGTGTGTGTGTGTGTGTGAGGGAAAAGTTCGACAGATAGGAGTAGCGAGCGAGTATATGGTGACGTCTGCTTGTTAAGGTAGGGTCAGTCTAGCTCCCGCTGTCCCCTCCTTTTTCCACCCGGAAAGGTGACATGTGGGGCTCCGACCAAATGGTAATCACTTGGATCACAGCTCCTAACACATTTGTAAGTAAAAGCCTCTGCTCCTGTTTTTAATGGATATATTGGTTAAAGGCTTCACTTTTAACCCATTTTTAAGACTTAGCTCATTCTGCCTTGATTTCCATGTGCTTTTAGATAATCACCATGTTTTTTAAATACTTTACTTATCATAGAACGATTTCTTAGGCAGTGGGTAACCTTTGTCTCTTTCTAGCTTGGAATGTCAGCTCGGGTCATCTGGCAACCAAAGAAACAGCGTTGAAGGAGACGAACTTTACACAAGTTCTGAGACGTCACCATTTTATCTGCATACCTAAGTGTAGTCAACCCCAGGCAACTACCTCTCATCTTTGCAGTGGTGAAAGACCTGTGTTCCTATCATCTTGACGGACTATTCAAGGCTAGAGACTCTGTGAAGAACTAGTCGTTGGGTTGTCACACAACATCTGTGACCCCTCCCCCCATCATCAGCAACAGCTACAATTTCTACAACACACGGTGTCAACAACATCAGACACCCCAGTCTAACTGTACATATTAGCGTTGAATTCAGATATTATTTTTATATTTCATTTTACATTTCTCTTTCAAGTAGGATAAAAATTCATATTTAATTGTTTTATATTTTCATTTCTAAATAATAAAGTGTTTATATTAGACGGTTATTATTATTTTTCTATTCATTAATTTTCCTGAGGAGGAGCCAGCCTTGGTAATACTAACTAAAAGTTGTTACAGGTCTGAGTAAACCTTAACAATGTGTGTGTGTGTGTGTGTGTGTGTGTGTGTGTGTGTGTGTGTGTCTAATTGTACTCAGCTGATTTTGGTTTCGGGAGTCGAGTTTCAGTTAATGGAAGTGCCTATCTCACACTATTTCTGGACTAATGGGCCCCATCACATTTGCTTTTTAAAACTATGTATGGGAATCTGTTTCCGGTAGTTTCTCATTCACATCGTTCCACATCCTAACCACCCACAAACAACAACCCTCCCCCCTTCACCACCACGTACACCAACACCACCTACACCAACACCACCTACACCACCACCACCACCTCTTAAACGTGACTCCAGTGCCTTGCTTACACCATTAATCCAACCTCTTCCACCATTATCACTTCACCATCACTACTATCTCCATCACCACCTTCACCACCACGACCACCTCCATCTCCATCACCACTTCCCAAACCATCCACGCACTATCACAACCTACCACAACACCACCCACACTAACCAAGCATCAAAACACAAGCTACAAGAAAATCATTAATGTCAATCCCACAAAATCCATTGCCGTGTTTAATCAGTCGAAAGAGCCAGCCGCTGGTAAACATAGATCAGCTTTGATCATCGCGGAGGCTTTCAGCCGAGCAAGATTAAAACCAAGGTCCCTTATGTTGATGTGTTTCGCTAATGTTTAGCTTTGATGTACGTCACATTATTAAAGATACGTTATTGGTCGGAATATAAAGTAGAGATACGGTGCCAAATGCTCTAGTAATTACGAGGTAGTAGTGTGATTTTTATTCACGTTCATTGGGTGTATTACTGAAATTGTTTTAGCTGTCACAAGGTAGGTTTATAGCTCTGGTATTTGGTATTTTAATTGAAATCTGTTGTCAGTGATATTTTACATAGTGGCGTATTACTGTAATACTTGCGTTTTGTAAGTAAACCACAGTGCAGCTAAAATATATTCAGACCACAGTATTATTTTCATTTTGTAATATAAAGTTACAGGTAAGGAAAATAATATTTGGAGTAGGATTTTTGAAGACTTCCAAGGTAGCTATTAATGTTCCTTATCTATTCCAGGAATGTCTATTTGTTCCGACGGCGTTTATATACAAGAATAATTATCGATTTCTTTCACTCTATTTAAATACCCAATACTTTTTCTGCGTTGGTGAAATAATTTCAATAATTAAAAGCTAGTAACAGACTGGAAGGTTATTTTTCTATATGGATGCGATAATGGGTTATTACGAGTGATTTATAACTGAAGAGACCCCTGAAGAAGTGAAATTCCAAATGTCAAACTATTGCTATGTGCAAATGGGATACAGTAGTGTGTATGAGTCTCAGCGACCTTGATTACCTTGGTTACTGTTGTAGCTTTTCACGCTAGTTTATTCCACCTGATACGGGTTTTTGTCATAGTTGGTTGATTAAAGGGAGTTTTAAGCCTATCGACTGCACGAGGGTCATTAAGGATGCGTGTAACCTGTTCACTACCACACAAGAATATTTTAATCCCTTAAACAGGGATTAACGTTAACTTTCAGAGTGCGTCAGAGACATACACCTGTTAGTGCATGTGTCCTGTGTAAGGGCACTGCAAAACAGTGTGTAACTACACGTTTGATATGAATATCAAAATGGCATGCAATACCGACAGGCTGGTAAGATACATGTGCAATAGTTAGGTATCTTTATTCCGAAACTTTTCAGACTATGAGACAAAATCTTTTCTCCAGGTTGAGGACTGATTACATCGTCTTCGCATCTCAACTGCTTTTGCCAACTTTTCTGTACTCGACTGAAGAAGCCTACTGTGTAGGCAAAACGTAATCAGTCGATCAATCTTGTAAAGATTGGTGATCTGATTACATCGACTCCAGGCTGAGGGATTGATTACCTCAGACTCCTTCTGATCTCCACTCTCCTTTGTTTAGGACTGATGAAGCCACTGTGTGGCGAAACGTTTCCTCAACACAGATACCCAAGTGTTGCTCATGTGTCTAATTCATCAACTTGTCGGTTCTATGAACTATTTATCCACACCTCTTACCTGTAAAACTGATTTACGTAAACAAAAAACATTACCCCCATCCCTGAAACTCATGTTCTCCTTTAACTTCCTCGTACGTCTCTTTGTCCCTAGTTGCCTGTTACCACTCTGCCGTAGTTTGTCTTAACGAGTTCTCAACGTAATCTACATGACGTAATTATGTTTCTCTTGTTTCTTCTCTTCCCAATTATCGTTAGCTTAAATTCTTATGGTCTTATGTTTTAGTTGATTAATCCTGTTTTGTTCTGAGACTAGTTTCGTAGCGAATCTTTAGTCTTTCTCCCAGTTTTTGGACAGTTTTGGACAGAAGGGTACAGGGTTCCATGCTGGTACGGTATACTCTATGACAAGTCTGACAAACATTATATATAGGGTCTTGAAGGACTTTTTATTAAGGAATCTAAATGTCCATTATTTTTTAGTTACCAGGCGCGCCTGCAATGTCAAGACTATTTAATTGACTTGCACCTCTGGTGATATGCTTGGTGTTATGCTTACCCAAAGGTCCTTATCCATGTCTGAGCTTAGTGGTCTATATCCCATTAGTGAATATTTTGAATCTGAGTTTTAGTGTGTGTGTGTGTGTGTGTGTGTGTGTGTGTGTGTGTGTGTGTGTGTGTGTGTGTGTGTGTGTGTGTGTGTGTGTGTGAGTGTGTGTGTGTGTGTGTGTGTGTGTGTGTGTGTGTGTGTGTGTGTGGAGTCCGGCGTGGCCTATTTGCATATTTCTGTTTAGGGAGGAAATTATTAAATTAGGAGCGGACGCTGAGCATCACGGGTCGCTATTATCAGAACAGAGAGAGAGAGGAAAGCAGCTCGAGCGAGTCCTGTGCTTTTCTAACATTTGTCGAGAAATTTTGGAATCTGTGTTTAGCTTAGCTTGGCATGTCCGAGGGTCATCATTTTGCGAGTGGAACTCTGGGCCACATCTCTCTTGCAAAGCTGTGTGGGACTTGCACTGCTGCTGCTGTTGCAGATGTTGCTGGTGTTAGGGGGTACTACGGCTGTTTCTGACGCTGCTGATGCTGTTGCTGCAAAAGCAGCTACGACTACTGCAGCAGCTGCTGTTGTTAATGCTACTGTGACTACATTGGCTAATGCTGCTTTGTTGCTGATGCTGCCATTGATAATTCTCCTACTGCATCTGCTGCTTCAGCTGCTGTAGCTACGACTGCTGCTAGTACTACTACTACTGTTGCTAACATGCCGATAAGTTTCTTTGCATCCAGGCACATTTTTTTGTAGAAGACAATGAATCAGAGTTTAATACTCTCAATAATATATTTCCTGGGTATCGTGTAGCAGGGGAGTCTTACCCTTCCAAGGCGAAGAAAGGAGGGCGAAAATTCCTTCATACATGCCTGGCCCAGAGCTCTGTCAAAATCCTGGTCCAGAGAATTGTCAACAGTCTGGTTCAGAGAACTGTCAAAAGTCTGGTCCAGAAAGCTGTCAAAAGTCTATTCACGAGAACTGTCAAAAATCTGGTCCAGAGAACTGCCAATGGGCTGGTCCGAAGGGGAGACACCTCCATCGTTTGCATCTCATTGCATAAAAACTTTATGCAAGATTAATGCATCTCTTCGCAATACAGAATTGCAACTATATCTCGACAAGCGTGCAAAAGCAGAGTGAGAGAGAGTGAGAGAGAGAGAGAGAGAGAGAGAGAGAGAGAGAGAGAGAGAGAGAGAGAGAGAGAGAGAGAGAGAGAGAGAGAGAGAGAGAGAGAGAGAGAGAGAGAGAAAGCTTTCTCGTTAAACAAAATTTGTTAAATCAGCAGTATCCTCAATATGTGGAGATAAAAAAAAGATAGCTCTATTTCCCCGATCATATTCCATCACAGAGGATGGATTTTGTACATCAGGTAATGAAATCTGTTAGTCAGAGCTGCGAAACTTCAGCAGAGGAATGAGGAAATTGTCAAGCATTCCACTATGTGTTACAGAAGCTTCAAAGGTTTTATTCCAGCTGAATTGACGATGTCATTAGAATAAGATTAGGGAGGTTAGGAAGGAAGGAAGGCAGAAGGAAAGGAGGGAATGAAAGGGACAAGAATAGCGTAAGTGTAAAGATAAATGATTTTGAGTTATTCACTGTGCTGAATTGAACAATTCTGAGAAGTTTTTGAGAGCACACACACACACACACACACACACACACACACACACACACACACACACACACACACACACACACAAAGCTGAGATAAATTGAGGATTCTGTCATTTAATACCGACCAAAACAAATCTGCAGAATCAAACGAGATATCACCTTGGGTTGTGACGGAATGAACATAAAAATATATTTGCCTGTTCTCTCAAGTTCTGGGAAGTGACTATCTGATGGCAAGCTTTTATTTACTTCGAGATAGACCTTACATTACTACTCTAGAGCGAAACATCGCTCTACGATGCGAACAATCCACTCCACGCAACACGTGATGGTAAATCAGCAGACAAATGGATCACTCTCTATCTCTGATCAAATCCTAGTGAATCCCATCCTAAACGTGCGGTCTGAAACCTGAAGACTTCTGAGTGTAATAATAATAATAATATCATTATTATTAATCCTAGCTACCGGCCTGTATCATTGAGTTAGTTTACTGTAAAATCTCTGGTAAGAGATATTAATGGAAAATTAATAAAAAAAAAACAACAGAGAACATTATTAAATTCCTACAAAAATACCAAACCCACATTGACCATTCAGCTCTATTATTATTATTATTATTATTATTATTATTATTATTAATGTTATGATTATTATAAGGAAAACGTTGAATCCGTAAGGGGAATAGGAAGAGTGGAGTGGTAATCAGGTTAGATCAGAGGAAGGGGAGATGTTCCTATAAGTCCCTGGATCAAGAGCCCTTCACCCTGAGAGCAAACTTGTCATTACAAAGATAACAACAGTCCTGTGTGTTCAGTTTAAGCTGTTATGGATTCAGGAAACGTTATGGATTCAGGAAACGTAATGGAACATAAGAACATAAGAAAGGAGGAACACTGCAGCAGGCCTGGTATCCCATGCTAGGCAGGAAATGTTATGTATTCAGGAAATAGTTAAGACATTCTCTTTTTAAAAGTAAATCTATAGATAATAAATATAATAGATGAAATAAACTCCGGGGAGAGCGGGACAAAATACATGAAATAAGTAGAATAAATAACCCAGATGAATAAATGAGAACCACAGAAAGTACAAGATATAGATAGAATAAACATCATAGTAGAATAAAGTACAAAATATAGTTGGAATAAACATAGGTGGAAAAAAGATAAATTAATATAATGGGCGAAATATTTTACATACGTTAAAATGCAAATGTTAATAACTGAAGTGACTTTCCACAAGGAATAACTAGCTATACAAACCATCCTGTTAAATTATTTGTTGATTTCTCACATCGATTTGAAGTAATTTTGTCTAGATTAGACTTTTCTAGTTTAAGTTAGGTTAAGTATAACAAGGTTAAGTTTGGTTAGTCTAAGTTTAGTAAGTAAGGTTAAGCTCTGTTAGTTTAGGTTTAATAAGGTTAAATTTTGTTAGTTTAGGTTTAGTAAGGTTAAGTTCTGTTAGTTTAGGTTTAGTAAGGTTAAGCTTTGTTAGTTTAGGTTTAGTAAGGTTAAGTTCTGTTAGTTTAGGTTTAGTAAGGTTAAGTTCTGTTAGTTTAGGTTTAGTAAGGTTAAGCTTTGTTAGTTTAGGTTTAGTAAGGTTAAGTTCTGTTAGTTTAGGTTTAGTAAGGTTAAGTTCTGTTAGTTTAGGTTTAGTAAGGTTAAGCTCTGTTAGTTTAGGTTTAATAAGGTTAAGTTCTGTTAGTTTAGGTTTAGTAAGGTTAAGTTCTGTTAGTTTAGGTTTAGTAAGGTTAAGCTCTGTTAGTTTAGGTTTAATAAGGTTAAGTTCTGTTAGTTTAGGTTTAGTAAGGTTAAGTTCTGTTAGTTTAGGTTTAGTAAGGTTAAGCTCTGTTAGTTTAGGTTTAATAAGGTTAAGTTCTGTTAGTTTAGGTTTAGTAAGGTTAAGTTCTGTTAGTTTAGGTTTAATAAGGTTAAGTTCTGTTAGTTTAGGTTTAGTAAGGTTAAGTTCTGTTAGTTTAGGTTTAGTAAGGTTAAGTTCTGCTAGTTTAGGTTTAGTAAAGTTAAATTCTGTTAATTTAGTTTTAGTAAGGTTAAGTTTTGCTAGTTTAGGTTTAGTGAGGTTAAGATCTGTTAGTTTAGGTTTAGTAAGGTTAAACTCTGTTAGTTTAGGTTAAGTATGGTGAAGTTCTGTTAGTTTAGGTTTAGTAAGGTTAAGTTCTGTTAGTTTACGTTTAGTAAGGTTAAGTTCTGTTAGTTTAGGTTAAGTATGGTGAAGTTCTGTTAGTTTAGGCTTAGTAAGGTTAAGTTCTGTTAGTTTATATTTAGTAAGATTAAGTTCTGTTAATTTAGGTTTATTAAGGTTAAGTTCTGTTAGTTTAGGTTTAGTAAGGTTAAGTTTTCTTAGTTTAAGTTTAGTAAGATTAAGTTTTGATATTTTAGGTTTAGCAAGGTTAAGCTCTGTTAGTTTAGGTTTAGTAAGGTTAAGTTCTGTTAGTTTAGGTTTAGTAAGATTAAGTTCTGTTAATTTAGGTTTAGTAAGGTTAAGTTCTGTTAGTTTATGCTTACTAAGGTTAATTAAGTTCGGCTAGTTTACGTTAAGTTTGGTTTAGCTGAGTTAGATTATTCTCTGTCAGTAAGAAAATTAGCGAATCTTGACACACTGCAAAGGGAGTTAACAAAACAAATGACGAGCACAACAAATTTGCCAGAAAATCATTATTAAACACTCGTTAAACAGTCTCTTATTTGATTGAACAAACCCAAAATAACTGTCTGTTAAAAGGTTAGGCTGACTTATAAGAATATACTAGAAAAAAAGGCCTCCTTCCATACCCAAAACATTAGAGGCAGAAGCGCAAATCCCTACAGAAAAATGTTGACAATTTGAGCATTTGCAACCAAAAATTGATCATTGAATTTTATTTACAGACTGTGTGGGGAAATTTTGAAAATAAAGATAAGACAGGGAGAAAATTATATGACCGTAATAATCCACAAGAATGTTATAAATGCCTTAGTAAAAATAAAGCATAGGTCAGCCTAGAAAAGATTTATATATGCTTACAAATATGTAAATAGTGAACTGCTACTGCTATGTGGATGATAAACTGCTACAGATACGTGAATAGTGAACTACTACAGGTATGTAGATAGGACGAACGAGTATGTTAGTCCAGTACTGGAATATGCAGTAGTGTTGTTGTAAAGCAGTATGGAAAAGCAGATAAAAATCGATGAGATTCAGGGATGTCCAGCTGAAAGGACCAATGAAACGAAATATGAGAAAACAAATGATCAGGAGAAATGATAACGTCTAAAATGAGAAATATTTTCATCTTGAAAATTTAACGAAAATCAGAGGGAAATCAGACGGCAGCTGAGAGCTTGTAGACGCTGGTTATATCACAGACTTCCTGTCGTATGTTTACAAATTCTAGCGGCATTTTTATTTTTGTTATTAATGTTATTAGAAAGAACGCAGTGCAGAATACATTTTACACCCACACTTGAATGTTTCCTGTCTGGAGTTCTCTTACACGTTGGCATTTTGCCCAAGGATGTTACTCCCAGAAGGTGACTGTTTTCCTGAATGTCACTTCTCCAGCCTCCTCACTGCGCTTCTCCATAACTGCAAACCTCGCCACCTATCCTCCTTGCCACCTAAACTCGCCATCTATCCTCCTCGCCACGTACACTCCTCACCATCTACCCTTCTCGCCACCAACCCTCCTTCTCCCCACCTACACTCCTAGTTCTGGTCTTCCACTCACACACTTTCACACTACTTGCTCTGCTCTTTTTAATTTCACAGCTTGCCAGGGTTGAGAAGGGGGAAACGGAAAAGAGGAAGACGGAAGGGGCAAAAAAAAAAAAAAAAAAAAAAACAGTCTGAACGAGAGTGATGAAGATGGCACACTGGGTACCATCTTTGTCTCTCTCTCTCTCTCACACACACACACACACACACACACACACACACACACACACACACACACACACACACACACACGCACGCTCAACTCTCCAAAACATTAAATTCTTTACTCGCTTAAAGAGCGACTATCAACGAGCGGACACTTAATCGATGACACATTGCTTCCATTCGAAAACTGGACCAGTCTGTTAATCTTCGACTCCAGATCAAGACTCACTGACTCTCCCATCTCTGACGTTGTTAATCAATGCTTTCACTCTATTTATATGTGATGCTGCCGGCATGGTGGAAGCTAAGACGTGTGCCCATGTGTCCTGATCTCTCTAGGAACGCTAAATAAATAAAAAAAAGTCTATTACCATGGCTGAAACAATTCACCCAAACCTCACAATTAGAAGAGGAACCCTGTGGCAACGTTTCGGTCCGTCCTTGGACCACTGTCAAGGCACTAATGTTGTTCAGGTTAAGATATGCTGTGTAGATAGAAATGACACCCATGTATATTTCAAGATGTTTATTAAGAAAACGTTTCGCCAGTCCTAAGAAGTAGCTACGTATGGCAAAATGTTTTCTAAATGTGTCTCAAACAGTAATGGTGTATTTCATCCCCATACTGTTGGTATTACCACACCTCTTCTCCAAGCTAGGATACACTAGTCTAGGTTTCGTTGGTTAAACTACAGTTAATTCAAGATGGGAAAAGAAAGGAAAGGCAAATATAGTTAATGGAAAATAGACAGGTTAAAAATATAATGCTTGCATATTTTCTTATATATGTTAAAAGAAACACGAAATATGATATGATATTTCACTAATTTTTTTATTAAGTATGAAAAGGACCTTAAAAACTATAGTGAAGATTATATAAATGTTACTTTGCTCACACTCCAACAGCACGTCAAGTATTAAAAACCATTCGTCTCAATTCACTCCTATCAAACACGCTCACGCACGCCTGCTGGAAGTCCAAGCCCCTCGCACACAAAACCTCCTTTACCCCCTCCCTCCAACCTTTCCTAGGCCTACCCCTACCCCGCCTTCCTTCCACTACAGACTGATACACTCTTGAAGTCATTCTGTTTCGCTCCATTCTCTCTACATGAGGTGGTTCGGACATGTAGAGAGAATGGAGCGAAACAGAATGACTTCAAGAGTGTATCAGTCTGTAGTGGAAGGAAGGCGGGGTAGGGGTCGGCCTAGGAAAGGTTGGAGGGAGGGGGTAAAGGAGGTTTTGTGTGCGAGGGGCTTGGACTTCCAGCAGGCGTGCGTGAGCGTGTTTGATAGGAGTGAATGGAGACGAATGGTTTTTAATACTTGACGTGCTGTTGGAGTGTGAGCAAAGTATCATTTATGAAGGGGTTAAGGGAAACCGGCAGGCCGGACTTGAGTCCTGGAGATGGGAAGTACAGTGCCTGCACTCTGAAGGAGGGGTGTTAATGTTGCAGTTTAAAAACTGTAGTGTAAAGCACCCTTCTGGCAAGACAGTGATGGAGTGAATGATGGTGAAAGTTTTTCTTTTTCGGGCCACCCTGCCTTGGTGGGAATCGGCCAGTGTGATAATAAAAAAAATAATATATATATATATATATATATATATATATATATATATATATATATATATATATATATATATATATATATATATATTACCAAACTGCGGCAGACCAGGACTCGACCCTACGAACCTTATACCGCCTCCAGAGACTGCATAATGTACGCATCGCCTTACCACTTGAGCCAGCGATCCTACAAGAATCACGCATGCAGCAAACCTACATGTCAGTCAAGGAGCTTAATTTATCAACTAAATCTATGTTGTTTTTAACATTAAAGTTAGAAATTTTGCCAACAATAGGGCTCAAAACGTCAACAAGCCATTTGGATAATTTATATGAAACTGATCCTATGGAGCTAATAATTGGTCTGACTGAATTTCCTGGTTTGTGTGTCTTTATTAGTCCATACATGTTAGGTAAAGATGGATTAGTGGAAGTAAATTGTTTGACTAATTCATATAATTCATCAGTTTCATATAAATTATCCAAATGGCTTGTTGACATTTTGAGCCCCATTGTTGGCAAAATTTCTAACTTTAATGTTAAAAACAACATAGATTTAGTTGATAAATTAAGTTCCTTGACTGACTTAAATGAGTTTAACATGGTTAGTTTTGATGTTACTTCCTTGTTTACGAAAGTTCCTATTGATGATTTACTAAGTTTCTTATCTGAAGAGCTCGTTAATTATGATTTACCATTGCCAGTTCCTACTATAATTAAACTTATTAAACTTTGCATTGTTGATGCAAAATTTGTATTTAATGATAAGTTTTACACTCAGAAGTTTGGTATGAACATGGGAAATCCTCTTTCACCTGTTCTTAGTAACCTATACTTGGAATTTTTTGAAACGAGGCTTCTTGACACAATCCTCCCTAATAAAGTTAAATGGTTCAGATATGTTGATGATATTTTGTGTATTATGCCCAAGAATGTAGATAAACACCATTTCCTTGGTAAATTAAATAGTTTAGCCCATTCTATAAACTTTACTGTTGAGTTTGAAGAAAATAACTCACTGCCTTTTCTAGATGTTTTAATTATTAAGGGTAATAATGAATTCAAATTTAAAATTTACAGAAAACCTACAAATAACTGTTCCTATGTACACTATTATTATTCACATCAAGATAGAGTTAAACTGTTTGTTTTCTCATCAATGCTTTTGAGAGCTTTACGTATTTGTAGTCCAGAGTTCATAGATGAGGAAATATCCAAAATTTATGAAATAGCTAATGATTTGAAATACCCAAGAAACGTAACTGATAAATCTTTTAAAATTGCTAGAAATACTTTTCACAATCCAAAAAGGGACAACCAGCCTTATTCAACTATAAATATGTTGGTTCTCCCTTACCATGAAAACTTGGTTGATATGCCTTCTCTTCTTAAGACTTTTATTATCAAAGTTGTATTTAAAAATCTTGATACAGTAAAAAAACTTTTGATAAAGAATTCCCCCCAAAATGCTGACGGATGTGTCTATAAGATTCCTTGTAAAATTTGCGATGAAGTTTATTACGGTCAAACTGGTAAAAGTCTCGAACTAAGATTAAAACAACATAAATATAGCATTAGAACTGGACAATATTCCAATGATCTATTTATTCACGTGAGAGATTTTAACCATCCAATTGATTTTCAAAAAGTTGAGAAAATTGTATCAAGCAAGTCCATGGTCGACAGTTTTGACAATAATATGAATATTTCCTTTGGTTTATATAAATTAGATCCATTTATAATTAATAGAATTTGGGAAGAATTTAATAATACATTGGACAAATAATAAATTTTAAAATTCTTAATTCTTGGGTAGAATAGTTTGTTGGGTTGTGTGAAGGACCTGTCTAGTCGGACCAGCGGGCCTGCTGCAGTGTTCTCTTTCTCATGAGTCGCGCGTCAGGTGTTGCTTTGTTGTGGGATGTGATAGTGAGGTGTGGTCTAGACCCTTTATATGCCTTCCTCTGATGCATTACTCTTATTGTTCCTTGATAATGTGAGTAGTCACGAAAGCGCTTGGAATTTCTCTATTCTTTCCTACATCATATCTTGTATACTTATTTATCCTCTTTTTCTTAAAATATGTATTACCTATAAATAAACCCCTTTCTATACAAAGTTCAATATATATATATATATATATATATATATATATATATATATATATATATATATATATATATATATATATATATATGTCGTGCCGAATAGGCAGAACTTGCGATCTTGGCTTAAATAGCAACGCTCATCGTGCCATATATGACAAGTGAAAATTTGTGTATGCAATAATTTCACCAAAATCATTCTGAACCTAACGAAAAAAATATATTTCACTGTGTTTGTTAAGTATTAAATTATTGTAAACAAATCTAAAATATATTTAGTTGGGTTAGGCTAAAATAAATTGCGCTTGTTATAATAAGGTTAGGTAAGTTTTCTAAGATTCTTTTGGAGCAAAATTATAAATTTTTACATTAACATTAATGAAAAAAATATATCTTTAAACGTATAAGAGAAAATTTTAGAAAGGACTTAATTTTAAATGAGTTCTTGCTAATTGACCAGTTTTACATATTCGGCACGACATATATATATATTATATATATATATATATATATATTATATATATATATATATATATATATATATTATATATATATATATATATATATATATATTGAACTTTGTATAGAAAGGGGTTTACTTATAGGTAATACATATTTTAAGAAAAAGAGGATAAATAAGTATACAAGATATGATGTAGGGCGAAATGATAGTAGTTTGTTGGATTATATATTGGTAGATAAAGGATTGTTGAGTAGACTTCAGGAAGTACATGTTTATAGAGGGGCAACAGATATATCAGATCACTTTTTAGTTGTAGCTATACTGAGAGTAAAAGGTAGATGGGATACAAGGAGAATAGAAGCATCAGGGAAGAGAGAGGTGAAGGTTTATAAACTAAAAGAGGAGGCAGTTAGGGTAAGATATAAACAGCTATTGGAGGATAGATGGGCTAATGAGAGCATAGGCAATGGGGTCGAAGAGGTATGGGTAGGTTTAAAAATGTAGTGTTAGAGTGTTCAGCAGAAGTTTGTGGTTACAGGAAAGTGGGTGCGGGAGGGAAGAGGAGCGATTGATGGAATGATGATGTAAAGAGAGTAGTAAGGGAGAAAAAGTTAGCATATGAGAAGTTTTTACAAAGTAGAGGTGATGCAAGGAGGGAAGAGTATATGGAGAAAAAGATAGGTTAAGAGAGTGGTGAAGCAATGTAAAAAGAGAGCAAATGAGAGAGTAGGTGAGATGTTATCAACAAATTTTGTTGAAAATAAGAAAAAGTTTTCGAGAGAGATTAACAAGTTAAAGAAGCCTAGAGAACAAATGGATTTGTCAGTTAAAAATAGGAGAGGAGAGTTATTAAATGGAGAGTTAGAGGTATTGGGAAGATGGAAGGAATATTTTGAGGAATTGTTAAATGTTGATGAAGATAGGGAAGCTGTGATTTCGTGTATAGGGCAAGGAGGAATAACATCTTGTAGGAGTGAGGAAGAGCCAGTTGTGAGTGTGGTGGAAGTTTGTGAGGCAGTAGGTAAAATGAAAGGGGGTAAGGCAGCCGGGATTGATGGGATAAAGATAGAAATGTTAAAAGCAGGTGGGGATGTAGTTTTGGAGAAGTTGGTGCTATTATTTAATAAATATATGGAAGAGGGTAAGATACCTAGGGATTGGCAGAGAGCATGCATAGTTCCTTTGTATAAAGGCAAAGGGGACAAAAGAGAGTATAAAAATTATAGGGGGATAAGTCTGTTGAGTATACCTGGTAAAGTGTATGGTAGAGTTATTATTAGTGAAAGAATTAAGAGTAAGACGGAGAATAGGATAGCAGATGAACAAGGAGGCTTTAGGAAAGGTAGGGAGTGTGTGGACCAGGTGTTTACAGTGAAACATATAAGTGAACAGTATTTAGATAAGGCTAAAGAGGTTTTTGTGGCATTTATGGATTTGGAAAAGGCGTATGACAGGGTGGATAGGGGGGCAATGTGGCAGATGTTGCAGGTGTATGGTGTAGGAGGTAGGTTACTGAAAGCAATGAAGAGTTTTTAGGATAGTGATGCTCAAGTTAGAGTATGTAGGAAAGAGGGAGATTGTTTCCCAGTAAAAGAAGGCCTTAGACAAGGATGTGTGATGTCACCGTGGTTGTTTAATATATTTATAGATGGGGTTGTAAGAGAAGTAAATGCGAGGGTCTTGGCAAGAGACCTAGAGTTAAAAGATAAAGAATCACACTTAAAGTGGGAGTTGTCACAGTTGTTCTTTGCTGATGAAACTGTGCTCTTGGGAGATTCTGAAGAGAGGTTGTAGAGGTTGGTGGATGAATTTGGTAGTGTATGCAAAAAAAGAAAATTATAAGTGAATACTGGAAAGAGTAAGGTTATGAGGATAACAAAAAGATTAGGTAATGAAAGATTGGATATCAGATTGGAGGGAGAGAGTATGAAGGAGGTGAATGTATTCAGATATTTGGGAGTGGACGTGTCAGCAGATGTGTCTATGAAAGATGAGGTGAATCATAGAATTGATGAGGGGTGCACTTAGGAGTCTGTGGAGACAAAGAACTTTGTCCTTGGAGGCAAAGAGGGGAATGTATGAGAGCATAGTTTTACCAACGCTCTTATATGGGTGTGAAGCATGGATGATGAATGTTGCAGCGAGGAGAAGGCTGGAGGCAGTGGAGATGTCATGTCTGAGGGCAATGTGTGGTGTGAATATAATGCAGAGAATTCGTAGTTTGGAAGTTAGGAGGAGGTGCGGGATTGCCAAAACTGTTGTCCAGAGGGCTGAGGAAGGGTTGTTGAGGTGGTTCGGACATGTAGAGAGAATGGAGCGAAACAGAATGACTTCAAGAGTGTATCAGTCTGTAGTGGAAGGAAGGCGGGGTAGGGGTCGGCCTAGGAAAGGTTGGAGGGAGGGGGTATAGAAGGTTTTGTGTGCGAGGGGCTTGGACTTCCAGCGGGCATGCGTGAGCGTGTTTGATAGGAATGAATGGAGACAAATGGTTTTTAATACTTGATGTGCTGTTGGAGTGTGAGCAAAGTAACATTTATGAAGGGATTCAAGGAAACCGGCAGGCCGGACTTTAGTCCTGGAGATGGGATTTACAGTGCCTGCACTCTGAAGGAGGGGTGTTAATGTTTGCAGTTTAAAAACTGTAGTGTAAAGCACCCTTCTGGCAAGACAGCGATGGAGGGAATGATGGTGAAAGTTCTTCTTTTTCGGGCCACCCTGCCTTGGTGGGAATCGGCCAGTGTGTTAATAATATATATATATATATATATATATATATATATATATATATATATATATATATATATATATATATATATATATAGAACCATAATTCGGCTATGATGAAAGTCCTACTTATGCGGGTATTAACCAAGGAATCTGAGGAGGTACTGGGGAAGGAATAAACATCTTGAAGGAATGCTTAGTTTGTCTGTAAAAACCTTCATGTTAATAACAATAAAAATTATTATACTGTGGCTTGAATAGTTCACAAAAATCCCACATCGTCACATTTCTTTGCTGACACAATTCACAACTAACCCACACAAGGTCACACTACTATGGCTAAGCAATTTACACCTGAGCCACGAAAGTCACAATATCGTGAATAAAACATTTCATAACCCACAATCACAACAACGTGGGTAAAAATATTTCACAACTAACCCACAATACTGAGAGAAAACATTAAATGACCTTTCAGCATGAAGCCACAATGCTGAGAGGAAACAGACGACATTCCTGAACGAAAATTTTGAATTTTCCTCACGCAATTGTTTGCAAGTTGTGAATCTTTAATACGGCGTTTAAGTTTTAGTGTTCAGAATATACGAGATATGATTGGTAGGGAATATTGCTGTCCGGAGGCTCATATGAACAGTGATGCCTGCGCAGTTAATGCAAGATAGCTACTGAACGAATGACTGTGAATGTACTCTTTTTTGGGTGACCTTACTTTTGAGGGAAATACCTAATGTTTACATAAAAAAAATCTTGTATGCTAATACTATTGATGGAGAAACTTGAGTATGATGTTCATGAGTTTTTATGTGATGGTGTATTAATTGTATAATAATAATAATAATAATAATAATAATAATAATAATAATAATAATAATAATAATAATAATTAATAATAATAATAATAATGATGATGATAAAATAGACATTGAAAATTGATTAGTAATTACTATTATTATTCAGTAGATTTTTGTGTAATTGTATTCAAAAAGCATTATCATATTTTCGAGTCATGGTATTTTGGTATCAGGATTGTTGGCCCGGGCTGAGCCACCTGACACGAGCGTGGTCTGTGAAACGAATGACTTGGCAAGGATGGTGGTGGTGTAGGTGCTGGTGGTGTAGGTGCTGGTGGTGTAGGTGTTGGTGGTGTAGGTGTTGGTGGTGTAGGTGCTGGTGGTGTAGGTGTTGGTGGTGTAGGTGTTGGTGGTGTAGGTGCTGGTGGTGTAGGTGCTGGTGGTGTAGGTGCTGGTTGTGTAGGTGTTGGTGGTGTAGGTGTTGGTGGTGTAGGTGCTGGTGGTGTAGGTGTTGGTGGTGTAGGTGTTGGTGGTGTAGGTGCTGGTGGTGTAGGTGTTGGTGGTGTAGGTGTTGGTGGTGTAGGTGCTGGTGGTGTAGGTGTTGGTGGTGTAGGTGCTGGTGGTGTAGGTGCTGGTGGTGTAGGTGTTGGTGGTGTAGGTGCTGGTGGTGTAGGTGCTGGTGGTGTAGGTGTTGGTGGTGTAGGTGCTGTTGGTGTAGGTGCTGGTGGTGTAGGTGTTGGTGGTGTAGGTGCTGGTGGTGTAGGTGTTGGTGGTGTAGGTGCTGGTGGTGTAGGTGCTGGTGGTGTAGGTGCTGGTGGTGTAGGTGTTGGTGGTGTAGGTGTTGGTGGTGTAGGTGCTGGTGGTGTAGGTGTTGGTGGTGTAGGTGCTGGTGGTGTAGGTGCTGGTGGTGTAGGTGCTGGTGGTGTAGGTGCTGGTGGTGTAGGTGCTGGTGGTATAGGTGTTGGTGGTGTAGGTGTTGGTGGTGTAGGTGTTGGTGGTGTAGGTGCTGGTGGTGTAGGTGCTGGTGGTGTAGGTGCTGGTGGTGTAGGTGTTGGTGGTGTAGGTGCTGGTGGTGTAGGTGTTGGTGGTGTAGGTGCTGGTGGTGTAGGTGTTGGTGGTGTAGGTGCTGGTGGTGTAGGTGCTGGTGGTGTAGGTGCTGGTGGTGTAGGTGTTGGTGGTGTAGGTGTTGGTGGTGCTGGTGCTGGTGGTGTAGGTGCTGGTGGTGTAGGTGCTGGTGGTGTAGGTGTTGGTGGTGTAGGTGCTGGTGGTGTAGGTGTTGGTGGTGTAGGTGCTGGTGGTGTAGGTGCTGGTGGTGTAGGTGCTGGTGGTGTAGGTGTTGGTGGTGTAGGTGCTGGTGGTGTAGGTGTTGGTGGTGTAGGTGCTTATGGTGTAGGTGCTGGTGGTGTAGGTGCTGGTGGTGTAGGTGTTGGTGGTGTAGGTGTTGGTGGTGTAGGTGCTGGTGGTGTAGGTGTTGGTGGTGTAGGTGTTGGTGGTGTAGGTGCTGGTGGTGTAGGTGCTGGTGGTGTAGGTGCTGGTTGTGTAGGTGTTGGTGGTGTAGGTGTTGGTGGTGTAGGTGCTGGTGGTGTAGGTGTTGGTGGTGTAGGTGCTGGTGGTGTAGGTGCTGGTGGTGTAGGTGTTGGTGGTGTAGGTGTTGGTGGTGTAGGTGCTGGTGGTGTAGGTGTTGGTGGTGTAGGTGCTGGTGGTGTAGGTGCTGGTGGTGTAGGTGTTGGTGGTGTAGGTGCTGGTGGTGTAGGTGCTGGTGGTGTAGGTGTTGGTGGTGTAGGTGCTGTTGGTGTAGGTGCTGGTGGTGTAGGTGTTGGTGGTGTAGGTGCTGGTGGTGTAGGTGTTGGTGGTGTAGGTGCTGGTGGTGTAGGTGCTGGTGGTGTAGGTGCTGGTGGTGTAGGTGTTGGTGGTGTAGGTGTTGGTGGTGTAGGTGCTGGTGGTGTAGGTGTTGGTGGTGTAGGTGCTGGTGGTGTAGGTGCTGGTGGTGTAGGTGCTGGTGGTGTAGGTGCTGGTGGTGTAGGTGCTGGTGGTATAGGTGTTGGTGGTGTAGGTGCTGGTGGTGTAGGTGTTGGTGGTGTAGGTGCTGGTGGTGTAGGTGCTGGTGGTGTAGGTGCTGGTGGTGTAGGTGTTGGTGGTGTAGGTGCTGGTGGTGTAGGTGTTGGTGGTGTAGGTGCTGGTGGTGTAGGTGTTGGTGGTGTAGGTGCTGCTGGTGTAGGTGCTGGTGGTGTAGGTGCTGGTGGTGTAGGTGTTGGTGGTGTAGGTGTTGGTGGTGCTGGTGCTGGTGGTGTAGGTGCTGGTGGTGTAGGTGCTGGTGGTGTAGGTGCTGGTGGTGTAGGTGCTGGTGGTGTAGGTGTTGGTGGTGTAGGTGCTGGTGGTGTAGGTGCTGGTGGTGTAGGTGCTGGTGGTGTAGGTGTTGGTGGTGTAGGTGCTGGTGGTGTAGGTGTTGGTGGTGTAGGTGCTTATGGTGTAGGTGCTGGTGGTGTAGGTGCTGGTGGTGTAGGTGCTGGTGGTGTAGGTGTTGGTGGTGTAGGTGTTGGTGGTGTAGGTGTTGGTGGTGTAGGTGCTGGTGGTGTAGGTGTTGGTGGTGTAGGTGCTGGTGGTGTAGGTGCTGGTGGTGTAGGTGCTGGTGTTGTAGGTGTTGGTGGTGTAGGTGCTGGTGGTGTAGGTGCTGGTGGTGTAGGTGCTGGTGGTGTAGGTGCTGGTGGTGTAGGTGTTGGTGGTGTAGGTGCTGGTGGTGTAGGCGTTGGTGGTGTAGGCGTTGGTGGTGTAAGTGCTGGTGGTGTAGGTGCTGGTGGTGTAGGTGTTGGTGGTGTAGGTGCTGGTGTTGTAGGTGTTGGTGGTGTAGGTGCTGGTGGTGTAGGTGCTGGTGGTGTAGGTGCTGGTGGTGTAGGTGCTGGTGGTGTAGGTGTTGGTGGTGTAGGTGCTGGTGGTGTAGGTGTTGGTGGTGTAGGTGCTGGTGGTGTAGGTGCTGGTGGTGTAGGTGCTGGTGGTGTAGGTGTTGGTGGTGTAGGTGCTGGTGTTGTAGGTGTTGGTGGTGTAGGTGCTGGTGGTGTAGGTGCTGGTGGTGTAGGTGCTGGTGGTGTAGGTGTTGGTGGTGTAGGTCCTGGTGGTGTAGGTGTTGGTGGTGTAGGTGCTGGTGGTGTAGGTGCTGGTGGTGTAGGTGTTTGTGGTGTAGCTGCTGGTGGTGTAGGTGCTGGTGGTGTAGGTGCTGGTGGTGTAGGTGCTGGGGGTGTAGGTGCTGGTGGTGTAGGTGCTGGTGTAGGTGCTGGTGGTGTAGGTGTTGGTGGTGTAGGTGCTGGTGGTGTAGATGCTGGTGGTGTAGGTGCTGGTGGCGTAGGTGCTGGTGGTGTAGGTGCTGGTTGGTGGTGGTTGGTGTTGGGGGTGGTGGTGATGGGTGTTGTTGGTTGCTGGTGGCATAAATAGTAACGATAATAATAATAATAATAATAATAATAATAATAATAATAATAATAATAATAATAATAATAATAATAATAATAATAATTATTATTATTATTATTATTATTATTATTATCCGATTTTTTTTTGCAAATATTTGGGTTGAATTCGATTAGCCAATTGAGCCACGAAGGAGAGATGATAACTTAAACATGTGCAACATTTGGGTATCTATGTTTTGTAGACATTTTGCCATCCAGTGGATTTATTAATACAATACATGGACATGATATGAAATCTGCAGAAATATGTACAGATGTCAGTAGAATACAGTAGAAGACAATGTAATCAGCTACTGCTCCTGCTGCACCTACTGCTCGTACTGCACCTACTGTTTCAGCTGCACCTACTGCTCCTATTGCACCTACTGCTGTTGCTGCGCCTACTGCTGCTGCTGCACCTATTGCTGCACCTACTGCTGTTGGTGCACCTACTGCTGCTGCTGCACATACTGTTGTTGCTGCACCTACTGCCCCTGCTGCACCTACTGCTCTTGCTGCACCTACTGTTTCAGCGGCACCTACTGCTGCATTTGCTCCTACTGTTTCAGCAGCACTTACTGCTGCATTTGCTCCTACTGTTTCAGCAGCACCTACTGCTGCCTTTGCTCCTACTGTTTCAGCAGCACCTACTGCTGCATTTGCTCCTACTGTTTCAGCAGCACGTACTGCTGCATTTGCTCCTACTGTTTCAGCAGCACCTACTGCTTCATTTGCTCCTACTGCTGTTGCTGCACCTACCGCTGCTGCTGCACCTACCGCTGCTGCTGCACCTACTGCTATTGGTGCACCCACTGTTGCTGCTGCACATACTGCTGTTGCTGCACCTACTGCTCCTGCTGCACCTACTGCTCCTGCTGCACCTACTGCTCCTGCTGCACCTACTGCTCCTGCTGCACCTACTGCTGCTGCTGCACATACTGCTGTTGCTGCACCTACTGCTCCTGCTGCACTTACCATTTCAGCTGCACCTACTTTAAGGGGGCTTCAAGGGCTGAAAGAATTTTAGGGGGTGAAGTCCCCACAGCTTTTTCTTGGCGCCGCCACTGTAGGTCAGGTTTGATTAGGATGTCGGAGAGAGGAGCTTACGATGATGATTCGGTCCGGCTTGGACCATTTACAAAGTCACACTAACACAAGAAAATGAGGGAGCCAGTACATATAAATGGTCCAGATCAAAATGTAAGCTTCTCTCTCCTTTGTACGGGTTATTTATGTATTGATCCAGTCACGGTATTGTGCCTTTTAATTCTTTCTTGATTAGATTAGTTAAGAAGTACTTCAGTTAACGTATATTAACCCACATTTCCCTATAACTAGCAGTCAATAACGAAAACAACCGGTTGCTGTCATCTGGCAGCACCAGGCGAGGGAGGCCAGGCTTCGTGCGTGCGTTTACTCCCGAACGAAAATTGAGGATGGGTTACATCCGGAGCGTAAAATAACGCGTCAGCGAGGCATACGAGAGGAAAAATGGCCGAGAGGCAGAGTAATCGGAAGCCAGATCGACCGAACAGTGACTGTAACTGATGAGGGCAGACAACGTTGGAAAATAAACGAGAGGGAAAATACAGTGAAGCAAGAATATCAGACAAGCAATTTAACTGGTAAGGGGGAAAAACAAGATAATGGGGGAATTATAATTAAAATATATGAAGTCACGCAATTTTTTCTGGAGTTTTGTGACCTCTTGTGTAACCCCTTATGTAACCCCTTTTGTGTGATATCTTGTGTGACCCCTTATCTTGTGTGACCGCTTATCGTGCGGGCTGGTTGTGAGGCTCTCTCTAGGTTCAACATTTGGATGACTTTCGTCTTGTGAATTCATTGGATTAAGCTTCAAAACACACACACACACACACACACACACACACACACACACACACACACACACACACACACACACACACACACACACACAAACACACATATCCTCTCTCTCTGCTCCCCCGACTCTCTTCAACATTTCCCCAGTCTCCTTCAACCCTGGTTTTATTGTCCGTCTCCCTTCCTCTATCTTTCCCTCTCCCTTTCTCCCTCTCATCGCTTTTCTCTTTCCCCTATCTCCGCTCTCCCTCTCTACTTAATCTCCCCTTTCACTCCTTGCTATTCTCTTCATTCTCCTTGATTTTTCCCTCCCATTCTTTCTCCTTACTTTCTTCCCTCTTTCTCATTTTCTTCCCATCTCCACCTCTCCCTCCTCTTCGATTAATCTCCTCCCCATCATTTTCTTTACCTTAATTTATATCTCCTCTTCTATGCCCTCTCTCTCTCATTCCTCCCCCCCCCCACTTCCTCATTACACACATACACACACACACTTCGACCATACAGAAAGGTCAGGTGTCTATCGACAAGTGCCTTTGACAAGTGGTGACTACTACTGCTAGTGATCTAAGGCACTATTTCCTGCTTTACCATCATCTTCACGCTTTTCCTCACGTTATCCTTGCTGCTGTGATCTTTCCTCGCTGCACAGTCAAACACATTTTGTAGTGAAGAATAAAAAACATAAGGGACACAGCAAGACGCGTGAAGACGCATTTCGTCACTTCTAGGAGAGGACTGTACGATTTTTTTTTCTATTCACGTCAGGATTTCTTCCTAAAATCGTCTGTTGTTGCCTTCCATTTCTGGACCTGTCAAGGGTTGATGTTGATGCGAGGAGGAACCTTGTTGACAGAGAGCTTTATTGGTCGCTGCCTTGATTTATGTTACGGCCAAGTTTAGTTGGTGTATCGCTGGCGATGCTCGCTGGTCTTTTCCTTGCTCCTGCCTCTGATTTATACGTTTATATCACAAGGGAATAAAATGTCATGTATTATCGTATGATTTCTTTTTTGGGGGAGGGAGAAATTATTCTTCTGGTTGGATCCACCGTCATTTGATGCATATCCTGTAAGGTTCGTTCTCTCTATATATCCTTTTATACGCGTCGTCGTCGTCTTCTTGCTCTTCCATTTTCTCCTCCGCTAAGAATGCATCCTTAGATCTACACCAAACTATAAAGACTTGTTCATCATAGCAAATCGAAGACCATGATTGCTGCATAGTAGCAATTTTTGTTCCAATGTTTTGTTCCAGTGTTTTGAGAGGATTATAGTACCCAGTATAGCGTCGAGACATGTAGGTGAGTATTCGGCACGTACAAGAACAACCACCATTCCTTGAGATATCTTTTTCAGTTGTAGGGATGATAACCAATTCCATCTACAGGTGGTATACAACCCTTCATTGCCTGGTGACCCTGAGATGCGTTGTGGCATTCTGATTTATTAGGGCAGAACTAAGGGCAGGGGATGATTTGTAAATTTTTAGTTTAGGAACTTGGTAAAGGAAGCGTATTAATCACACAAATATTTTCTGAGACTCACTTCTTTCCCTATTATAAATGTGGTTGGTACTAGCCGTGGTAATGCAGGACTTCAGCAGAAGTACTGATGAATTAGACATATGTGCAACACCTGGGTATCTTTCGTATGAAGACGTGTCGCCTACCAGCAGCTTTATCAATTCAATACAGAGATGATATACTGCACAAAAGGGTAGATAAGTTTCTCAGTCGTCTTGCAGAGCTATACATAGAAGACGGAGAGAGATGAGGTAATCAGTCCCTCAGCCTAGAATCCAAGTATTGCGCATGTCTTATTTATCAATTTGTTGGTACTGTATACTGTTAAAAAGAAATAAAAGTACTGGAGTTTGTGAAGTTTATTGTTTTTTGGACCAATAGTCAAGGGTTTACTGTGAGTCGGGGATACCTTTCTCATTGGCGTCAAGAATATATCTTAGTTAAATAAGGAAGTATACCAATCATTAGTCAGTGGTACAAACTTCTTATTTATTTACTCCCTGTGAAATTATTTGTACCGCTGAATTCGTTGAGAAGAACTAGGCACCGCGTAGGTCGAACGCTCAGTGAACGGACGATCGACTTCGACCACCCCTTTTACTGGTTGTAAATACATACCATCAACAATAGAGCGAAACGTTGTCAAGAAAACAACTAACTGTGCACTTTTCTTCCTCACTCCTTGTTGTGATTGACCTCCCCCCCAAACACAAATCTAATTTACGATAAACTATGAAAACGTAATACAAACATGTAACAATCTACAGGTTGGTCGGGAGTCGAACTGTTTATGAACCTTCGTAAATGATACCGAAGAACTGTAAAAAAAAAAAAAAAAAAAAAAAAAAAAAAAAAAAAAAAAAAAACCACGCGAGAGAAGGTTCCAGGAGCGAAACGTTTTGTAATAAATATGTCCTAGTGTTTGCTCCTGTGTCTTTTTAAATCACTCGAACTGGGGGTCTCTCAGGTGATACATTTATCCAGGCATCAAACTGACCAACTTCATGGCATTTAGTTCACTCTGAGGAGTTCACAACAGGTTAACCATAAAGCTTAACTATGCTCCACGTGCTGTCAAGTTGATATTGCAAAGACAGCCTTGAATGTGTTGCTAGCGAGTGAAATATTCAAAACCCAATTAGCGCAGAGCCTCAAGCGTGCCCGGCTGAGGGTTAGGTAAACACAGGAGAATTTTTCAACTGTTGGAAATTGTAGTCTAAGACGTGCAGAGATTTTTAAGTCTTGTCAGCGCCACTGTGACCTCGGTCGAGTGTGACCTCCGGCGAGATAACTTCATATAGAAGGAAAATGTGTATGAAAAAAGAGAAGACAACTTTGTTTCTTCCGGCAATATGGACAAACAAGAGAACAAAAGAGAAGAACGCGAGGGAAGAACAGAGGACAGTAAGGAAGATCAATGTGAAGAATGTAAAACTATATGTAAAAGAGGAGGTAATCAGTCCCTCAGCCTTGGAGTTGGTGAAGAAGATTAATAGAGAAACACAATGGAGAACAAGAGGGGAGAACAAGCCTGAAGTACACTTGGGAAGAACAATAGGGAAAGAACAACAGGAAAGAACAACAGGAAAGAACAACAGGAAAGAACAGCAGGAAAGAACAACATGCCGTAACTTTAAAATAACAAATAAAGAAATGCGGAGAGAATATTATGACTTACTTGTATGAAGACTCATCATTAAGAATAATCTTCCTTCGGTACTACATTTCGCTCAGGTAAGATTTAACACCGAGCGAAACCAAGTCACAAAGTTGATTTTACACATTGTGTATTTCTAGCCCCCCCCCCCAAAAAAAAAAAAAAAACGGTAGTGCCTGGAAATAATTCCTTCAGAGAGAGAGTTCTAGGTGACTTTAAATGAACCCAGAAAAAGAAATAGTGTTAGCTTAAACCACAGCAAATTTTAAAATATATTGTAAGTGTATAATAAAAGGAAACCACGAGCATAAGCTCCTTTCTTAATTTTTCTAATTAATTCCTCGCTGTTCCGTCGCCAGTCAAATTTAGAAGAGTTTAAAATGCCGAGGCTGGTCTCTAAGGCTGACAAACGTCTCCCAGGCCGTCTTGAACCTCGCTGGGATTCTTGTATACTGTGGAGGCCGTTTGTGAGGCCAAGACTGAATTTTAATGTGCATCTTACGTGAGTGAGGTCTTAATGGGACTCCCCATTCCCTGCCGTCTCCACCATCACCACTACTACCAACCACTATCTCCAACACCACCATTACCACTACCAACCACTAGTGCCATCACCACCACCACCACTACTACTACCAACCACTACTGCCATCAGAACCACCAACGCTATAACAAGATGACAATGGATTCAAGTTGGAGAAATGTATACTTGAAAAGGATATAGGAAAGCTCTGGTTTGGCAATAGAGTTGTACTGAGTAGAACAAGCTCCCAAGTATCGTCAGTGAAGCGAGAACCTTGATTAGATTTCAAAATAAGGCACATTACCAATATATTTTGACCCTTAATACTTTTATATACTTATCGTCACATCAATACATGAGCGACATCGTTCAGAGAAGAATGTCCGCTACGCAACCCGCAGTGCCACACCTCTACACTTAAATTACAATTATTAGCAGGGAATTGGGTCACGTGTTGAGTGCCAGAGATACAATCACTGCTGTTGGCACTGACGATGTCATATCAATTCTCGCTTGGTGCCACGAAGGAGTGCCTCCGTTTCCTTAATGGGCGATACAGATAAGAGTTCTTGTTGCCAGTGGTTTGGCACCTGACTTGCGAATCAGTGAGTGAATCGTGTAGATGTCACTGACCTAAATACAGTATTCTCAACACTTAATAAAATGCAGTATACAAAGCACTCACTCAAATAAAATATCCTCACTTAAATACAATCTCCGTAACTGACATGCTCTGAGTGAATTACGTCATACGTTATATTCGGTGAGTAAAATGCATTAAATTTGCCACTGACTGAGTGAATTGCGTCACACCAGTTACTCAATAAGTGAAATGAGTTATATGTGACAATGAGTGAAAAATATCATCCTAGATATTTGGTGACAAACTATTCAGTAATCTAAATGCACTGTACCCGACTCACAATAAGTGTGTCGACATTTGCCGAGTGTGTCGACACACACTCTAGGTGTCGACACTCGCCGACCAGAGCAAGTTATATTCAACACTCAGTGATATATATCTTTCTGGAGATTTCACCGACAAACTCTTTCTTAATCTAGCACTGTGTATACCTGTGGACATTAATTACATAGGAGAGTGTTGAAATATACAGCAGTTAAATGTCACACGTGAAAACATATAAGGAATTATTTACAAATTATACAAGTTCTATATGTATTATACATAACAGTAAATTGCAAAAAACAAAAAAACAAAAAAATATCATCCAGTCTACTGGGGAAATATGAAATGTTGTAAGATGCCTCAGGCAATGGAAGAAAATGTATTGATATGTAAATATAGAGAATATTTTGGCATCTATCTATATATTATATATATATATATATATATATATATATATATATATATATATATATATATATATATATATATATATATATATATATATATATATATATATGTCGTGCCGAATATGTAAAACTGGTCAATTAGCAAGAACTCATTTAAAATTAAGTCCTTTCTAAAATTTTCTCTTATACGTTTAAAGATATATTTTTTCATTAATGTAATGTAAAAATTAATAATTTTGCACCAAAAGAATCTTAGAAAACTTACCTAACCTTATTATAACAAGCGCAATTTATTTTGACCTAACCCAACTAAATATATTTTAAATACGTTTACAATAATTTAATACTAAACAAACACAATGAAATATATTTTTTTCGTTAGTTTCAGAATGATTTTGGCGAAATTATTGCATACACAAATTTTAGCTTGTCCTATATGGCAAGATGAGCGTTGCTATTTAAGCCAAGATTGCAAGTTCTGCCTATTCGGCATATATATATATATATATATATATATATATATATATATATATATATATATATATATATATATATATATATATATATATATATAATGTCGTGCCGAATATGTAAAACTGGTCAATTAGCAAGAACTCATTTAAAATTAAGTCCTTTCTCAACTTTTCTCTTAAACGTTTAAAGATATATTTTTTCATTAATGTTAATGTAAAAATTTTTAATTTTGCACCAAAAGAATCATAGAAAACTTACCTAACCTTATTATAGCAAGCGCAATTTATTTTAACCTAACCCAACTAAATATATTTTAGATTTGTTTACAATAATTTAGTACTAAACAAACACAATCAAATATATTTTTTTCGTTAGGTTCAGAATGATTTTGGCGAAATTATTGCATACACAAATTTTCACTTGTCCTATATGGCAAGATGAGCGTTGCTATTTAAGCCAAGATCGCAAGTTCTGCCTATTCGGCACGACATTATATATATATATACATTTATATATATATATATATATATATATATATATATATATATATATATATATATATATATATATATATATATATATATATATATACTGGTCAATTAGCAAGAACTCATTTAAAATTAAGTCCTTTCTAACATTTTCTGTCATACGTTTAAAGATACATTTAGAAAACTTACCTAGACTTATTATAACTAGCACAATTTAATTTAGCCTAATCCAACTAAATATGTTTTAGATAAGTTTACAGTAATTTAATAATAAACAGACACCATGAAATATTTTTTTTTTCGTTAGATTCAGAATGATTTTTGCGAAATTATTGCATACATAAGTTTTCACTTGCCTTATTCGGCAAGAAGAGCGTTGCCACTTAAGCCAAAATCGCAAGTTTCACCTATATGGCACGACATTATATATACAATGAACTCTAATATATTTATAAAGTTCGTGTGCATAGTACGATTTTTTTCTTTGTAAATGTGACTGAAAATATTTCATCCGAAATTGAATAACGGATAGAAAGGCCTTCATAGTGAGTGATATTCAATGGTACATCCACTTTTCAATTGCACTGGCAAAAAAAAAAAATCGCACTATGTTGTATAACTTTCTAAGACTTCTGTGTATATCATGTTGCTGTGTTAATATGACAGCTGTGCATATCATGTTGCTGTATTAATATGACAGCTGTGCATATCATGTTGCTGTATTAATATGACAGCTGTGCATATCATGTTGCTGTATTAATATGACAGCTGTGTATATCATGTTGCTGTATTAATATGACAGCTGTGTATATCATGTTGCTGTATTAATATGACAGCTGTGTATATCATGTTGCTGTATTAATATGACAGCTGTGTATATCATGTTGCTGTATTAATATGACAGCTGTGTATATCATGATGTTGTATTAATATGACAGCTGTGTATATCATGTTGCTGTATTAATATGACAGCTGTGTATATCATGTTGCTGTATTAATATGACAGCTGTGCATATCATGTTGCTGTATTAATATGACAGCTGTGTATATCATGTTGCTGTATTAATATGACAGCTTTGCATATCATGATACTGTATTAATATGATAGCTGTGTATATCATGATACTGTATTAATATGATAGCTGTGTATATCATGATACTGTATTAATATGATAGCTGTGTATATCATGATACTGTATTAATATCACTGCTGTGTATATCATGATACTGTATTAATATGATAGCTGTGTATACCATGATACTGCATTACTGTGACAACTGTGTATATCATGATACTGTATTAATATGACTGCTGTGTATATCATGATACTGTATTAATATGACTGCTGTGTATATCATGTTGCTGTATTAATATGACAGCTGTGTATATCATGTTGCTGTATTAATATGACAACTGTGTATATCATGATACTGTATTACTGTGACAACTGTGTATATCATGACACTGAATTACTGTGACAACTGTGTATATCATGATACTGTATTACTGTGACAACTGTGTATATCATGATGCTGTATTACTGTGACAACTGTGTATATCATGATGCTGTATTATATAACAGCTGTGTATATCATGTTGCTGTATTAATATGACAGCTGTGTATATCATGATACTGTATTAATATGACTGCTGTGTATATCGTGATGCAATATTAATATGATTGAATAGTGGTTCTCTCTCAGTTGAGCTATAACTCGTGGGCCAATTGTGAATATGCTCCAGTGATTTTCAAGGTTTTTGCGTTACAGCTCCTCGTTTTTTAAAGGCTGGTGCGATACAGCTTCTGCACCTTCTGAAAGAATGTTGAGGTACTGTTCCTGGCTTATTGAGAGTTTTGAACTGCAGTTCCCCCTCACTTGATTGTCCTGGGAGCAGAGGCGCATTGCGCATAGTGTTCCAGCTACTGCTACTGCTGCTGCTCCTCGGATATTACTACACTGCATTTTATGGTGGTCCAGAAAGCCCAGCAGTCGTCGTGTCTCCCTCTTGCGTGGTTGTCCTACAAGGCGAAGCATTCTTTAAAGGCTTGGTAGTTTAATCAGTGTGCATAAATTTCTGGGAGAAGTCCCGTGTGAGATGTCCTATCTTGTGGCGAAGTCTTGTCACGTCTATGACCAGCAGCAGCGTGACTAAGTCGTATCTAGATAGATAGATAGATAGATTGATAGACAGACAGATAGATAGAGAGAGAGAGAGAGAGAGTGTGTGTGTTGTACTACTGCTACTGTACACAAGTATATCCATTCAAGGTCTAGAGAACTTAATGAGAATCTTCTCCAGCAGAGTATTGCCAAAATAAATTGTGGTACGTCCCTTACGCGAGGAACATTACTCGTCTGAGCGTGTAAACAAGAGCAACACTTTGAGACCTTTTTAGACAAATTAAATCCTTTGCATCATTCCTAACCTTCATATTGGAATTTGAAATCTTATGCATAATTCCCTTTCACTGATAATTAAATTAACCGGGTCAAATACACAACGGTGTATAGAAAAGACGTGTATACATATATACATACGTGTATACAGGTATGTAGTTACTAGATTTTTTATGATCAGCAAGTAAAAGTCAGTACAATCGGCCGAGTGTGTGACAGCCTATTTTGTATGTGTCCCACTTTCACTGCAACTTCTCTACGATTCTTAAATGAAATTAGGTTGTGTAAAATTTAATGATTTTGTACCAAAAGAACCCTAGGAAACTTACCTAACCTTATCATAACATGCGCATTTAATTTAACCTAATCCAACTAAATATATATATATATATATATATATATATATATATATATATATATATATATATATAAATATATATATATATATATAATATATATATATATATATATATATATATATATATATATATATATATATATATATATATATATATATATATATATATATATATATATATATGGGAATATTAAACTGTCGCCATAAACAAGTGGGCGTCACGTTTTCGGGAACAACAAGGCAACAGACTTCATTACTCTGGGGATTATGTAAAACTTGGTAGAGTAGGGAAGAGGTAGGTGGAGGGTAGGTGGGGAGAAAGTGGGTGGGGAGTGGATAAGCGGGGAGAAATGGTGAAAGTAGGAGGCGAAAGGAAAAGATGGTAAGCAGAAAGGGGAAAAAAGAAGGGAAGATAGGTGGAGGAAAGATGCGGGGAAAAAGTACTGCGATTAAACGGTAAGAAGGAAATGGAAAGGTGAGGACGGATAAAGGGTGAGGGGGAACGAAGAAAAGAAAAAGCTAAGAAATGGGATGAGAGCGAATAGGTGCTTTTTTCCAGTCTACCTTCCCCTCCTCCTCCTCCTTCCCTTCCTCCTCCTCCTTCCCTTCCTCCTCCTCCTTCCCTTCCTCCTCCTCCTTCCCTTCCTCTTTCTCCTTCTCCTCCTCTTCCGCAGTTATGGACGAGAGGACATTTAATTTCTTTCTGGTGAAGAGTTAATCCCTGTGAAAAAGATGTAGGGTAGAGGGGGAAGGGTGTGGGAGGGCGTGTGAGAGACGAAAGTAGGGAGAACGTGGGAGGCAGGGAGATGGGGGTAGGTAGGGAGAAGGTGGGAGGTAGGTAGGGAGAAGGTGGGAGGTAGGTAGAGTATGGGAGGAAGTGAATTGGAGTGTGAAAGAATTTGTGTGTGAGTAGAGTAATGAGGGTATAAAGTTTTACGTAATTCAGAGACTGAAAAAGCGTTTCTAGTTTACCTGGAGTTTACCTGGAGAGAGTTCCGGGGGTCAATGCCCCCGCGGCCCGGTCTGTGACCAGGCCTTCCTAGTGTGGGAAGAGGAGTATCAAAAGTGAGCGAAACGTTCTGTAATAAAGGCCTGCCCTACTATAAGTATCTTTATATTTGCGTAAGTCAATCGCCAACGTCACGTTTCTGTTAGACCCCTCGTGGGGGTTTTGTGCTCATTTAGTGATTGTCTGCGTACAGCTGTACGCAAACAGTCTGCACTTAGGAGAGAAAAGCTTATGACGACGTTTCGGTTCGCCTTGGACCACTGACAAGTCACACTGGTCAAGGGTCCAAGTCGGACCGAAACGTCTTCATAAGCTTCTTTCTCCTATGTGCGGGTTCTTCGTGTACTGTTCCAGTCACGGTATTGTGCCTTTTCCGTTCTCTATGCAGCTGGTCATTCACAGAGCTAATACACTTCAGGGGAAAGAGTCCCGTTTCAGCTGACAAACAAAACACCGCCATCATGGTCAGAACTAAGGTTGGGAGAAGAGCTTACATGCTTTAGCAAAAACGGGGGGAGGAGGGGGGGGGGGTGGCGCATATAACTCAAGACAAAAAATTGAAGAGGAGGTGTTGGGATTGCAGTAAAAGGCTTGGGTATCGTGGATTGGTGCCAGAGATGAGAACGCTTCTCACTTCCAGCCGGCAATGCTCGATAGAATTTCGATACTGCCGCTTTTTCACCGACGTGCGGCAGCTGGAGGCGACGACTTGAAAATAATGTGACGCCTACAGGTGTATTGGTCCATGGCAGGTGCTGCCTTGGCTGTCTTCAAGGTCCAGGCGGTGATATGGCAAATTATCCCAGCCGGCTGAAATGGACGAGTCTCTTGTTTGTGAATGATTCCATGGATCACCTTCCCCGTGGAACCGTCATAAAAAAACGTAACCTTGAACTTCAAATATCTTAGAGGAAAGAAAAAGATGAGAACCAGCGAAAGGATTTTTGACCAGAGAAAATGGCAGAATAACAAACAACAGAAGATTAAGTCTCCTTAAATGGAAAGGAAATAACGAATCAGTAAGAACAGTTAAAGAACACATGAAAATGCAAAGATAAGTGTATACTGAATGAAAGAAGGATATAAATATTTCTCTGAGATTTTACGTGTTCATGAGACAGAAGGAAAAGATAAGTAATCTTCAATCATAAACATTCCAAGATTTATATAAATCTCTATGAATACGTCTGTGTAAATCTTTTATATATATGTATAATAGGTTTATACAGATATCTGTATAAATGTTGTGTATATCTGCTTCTTAGCAGTTGAAAGTTTATAATATACATTATAATATACATTTATAATGCAATATACAATATACATTAATGGTGATGTGGCTTGAATGTATTTCCAGTGGTTTTGGGACCAGAATCTAGAAATAGAATTTCAATTTATATGAAATAAATAAAGTTTTACAATTACATGTTTTATCAGAGTTCTAAAAAATCTCATCATTCAAAAGCTAAATTTTATTTTATTTATATTTTTCCGAAGTCGAAAAATGTTACATAGTTAAATGCTGCACATAAACACCATGATAAATTTCAAGATGGCGGGGACAGTATTGAAATCAGAAATACAAACCAAATCGCAATAACACCAATGTAAACAAACCACGGAACGGGTAGGGGGTTTGAAACCATGGCCAGTGAATCTTAAAACTCACAGGCCAGAAAAGATTAGAACTCACTGGCCATGAGTTCAAGTCCCCACCCGTACCCTGATTTGAGTTTTGATCTTATGCTGAGGCAGGAGACTTAGAAGTCCAGGAACTGAAGGCTGGGAGAACATTTTAAATGCTAATAGGATCAGCTGCTGAGCTTGTAGATAAAGAAGGCCAGGCCTGACGATCTTCCCTTCAGGTATTTCAACAGTTGATTTAAATATTTTGATGCTGAATTTATATCATATATTGGATTAGTAGTAGTAGTAGTAGTAGTAGTAGTAGTAGTAATAATAATAATAATAATAATAATAATAATAATAATAATAATAATAATAATAATGTTAAATTTACAGGCTAGAAGCTGTTATCTCAGATCATTGCAAGGTCCAGTACTGTCTAAAGTAATCTGTCACCTCCTTGAGATGCTACCAACAGCAGTCACTCAGTTATCTACTAACTTCTAGGCGAAAATGACAACAGGTTTAAATTCTTGATTTGTTTACACTGAAGGTCCCAGATTTTAAACCTGATCCTCGTTTGTTTTAATTAGATAAACAACGAAAATAGCCGAGTGTAGGGAACGAAACGTGGAAAGGTACACGTTTCTGGGTTCCAAAGTTCTGGGAGGGGAAAAGTAGATTCGATAACGAGCAGTCTGAAAGACACTGCCACAAAACCACCTTCGTGACTTGAAAAAAAAAGGCCAACTGGTTTACCAATACCTCGCAGAAGCTGGCGAGTTAACTTTTGAAATATTCCTTTGAATGGCCGCCAGACCGCAGGCGGCTCAAGAGCTTGTCGATGAAATGGAAGTGATATCTGGAGAATCTGAGCATTCCGAGGGAAGAGAGAGAGAGAAAGAGAGAGAGAGAGAGAGAGAGAGAGAGAGAGAGAGAGAGAGAGAGAGAGAGAGAGAGAGAGAGAGAGAGAGAGAGAGAGAGAGAGAGAGAGAGAGTCATTTACTCCTAGAATAAGTCTGGAACATGTTCGTACAGCAAAATGACATCAACGAAATAATATCAGTTGAAATTGCTGGCTCACAGTTGGCTTCAACTTCATCCTGTTCCCTGTTTGCATGTTTGTATGTCTCATAATGATAAAAAGGGCTTTCAAATGAGCTGATGTGGGTAACAGCCCTTAGCTTATAAAGTTAGAAATTGCCTAACTTTGTAAAACCTTGTGTAAAAGAGAGAGAGAGAGAGAGAGAGAGAGAGAGAGAGAGAGAGAGAGAGAGAGAGAGAGAGAGAAAGAGAGAGAGAGAGAGGAGCGTGTGTTCACGTGAAAGACAGGTAGAGTACTTTCAGTTAGCACACTCAGGCTATCTACTAAGAACTTTCCACTTCTCTACAGAGCAGTATTTCTTAAAGTGCTCCACCGCTTTGCTTCCTCAGCGCTGCCAAATCCTCCTCGTCCTCTAACCATCATCAAAGAGTAAATTATTCGCATCATTATACTTATCAAGGACCCCAATGGAAATAAGTCACTTTGACTTTTTTGGATTATCCCAGGTAATTTACATTATGTATGATAATGGTACTTATGTGTACCTGCCTAAGTAAACTTGCTTGTTTTACAGTAGAAATTACTGAAATTCAGATAATCTACGAAACAATACGTTGTCTAATTAATAAAGAAAGAAACAAGAGACGACTTTTATTTCAGCAAAACAATGTACCTAATTAACGAATAATTAAAGAGGGTTATAATGAACCAAAAATAATGAGAGGAAAAAAATCTTGGATTTTAGAATTTCATTCGAATTATACAACAAAATCTGACTTCTTCAGTATCCTCACGAAAGAAATCCAAATGTAAATAATCCATCGAATACAGACGGATTTTGTTGATGGCGTCTGCAGACGTCAACTTTAAAAAAAAAAAGAAAAATAGCATCCGTGTTGGTATTCTGGATACAAATCTGGAAAAAACAGGAAACATATGCATAAAAAAAGAGTAATTCACTATAACCTCCCTGCCAGGAGCTGTGCCTCGACCCCTGCAATCACATATAGGTGGGTACTCAACAACTGACCACGTTGATGAAGCATGTACAACATTTAGGTACCTAAATGTTGTACATGTGACTTACTCATCAACACATACCAGTGTGAAACGAATCAGTGGCCTTCATTCAACTATATCTGGATGTGAAGCGTATGAGCGCCAGTGCAAGAAAAATATGAAATAAATAAGGCAAAATTAGCTTATTGTAAACGAGAGACAAATATTTATAAAATCACTCAATATTTACCGAAACATTCTACTACATTAGCATATTATAAACATCTCCAGAAAGGTTAGATTTTAGCCGTTTTTTATGCCGAACCCAGACACATTACAGTTATTATCAACAGCTTGATAAAACTCCTGGAGAGCGAAACGTTGCCACAAAAAATGTCACATTAGTTGCACTTGTGATTTTTTACTAAACAGTTATTATCAAAATTGTGCTTGCGTGGGGAGTGGTACGTTCCAGCTCTTGGCCCTGGCTCTATTTTCATATATGTGGCAAGGATTACTTTATTTAGTATATTGTTTACAAGTCATTTCTGTTAATTCCAGGACTCGTTTCGTAGAGAATCTCTAGACTTTCCCTAGTTCCTTTAAGATGACAGCTGCAAGGTGGTGTGTGTGTGTGTGTGTGTGTGTGTGTGTGTGTGTGTGTGTGTGTGTGTGTGTGTGTGTGTGTGTGTGTGTGTGTGTGTGTGTGTGTGTGTGGGCGTGCGTGCACTCTCTCGCCTAATTGTTATCACCTAATTGTGGCTGCTGGGGTCAAGACATTGCTCCTGGTCCTGCTTCTTCACTAGTCGTGTGAATGTATTACCTCTCCTCTTGTGGATTGTCAGATTTCACTCACTTTTAGCCTAGAGGGCCTTGTCATACCTCCACTTAAAGCTATGTATGGAGTCTTCCTTTAGCCTTTCCTTATCATTCCTAACAATGAACTGTTTATCACCAGGCAGAGCGTCGTGGCAAGACAAGGCTGTATTCAGGCTCCTCTCCCTCCTTCCACAGCTAATTTGCATACATTTGTGCCTCACGTAATCCGTATTATGTAGATATCGTGGTTTAAAGGCAGTCCCAGAGGCAGACGCTGCCTGATCAATGGCCCCATCCTCGCCTAGTTACTCAGACCACTGAGTGAGACCGATAAGCAGGTGCCGCTAGCGCATTCTCATGTGTGGAAAGAAACCCTCCCATTTTCCTCATATAAAGTGATAGTTTCTTGCCACCTTGCACCATAGGACCGAAAATATCCACCTCCGCATTGATGATAGTACACACCACCTTCTAGATTTAGATTTTTAGATATTGCCATCGAAGTGGCTAGTTTATTGTG
This sequence comes from Cherax quadricarinatus, assembly GCF_038502225.1. Taxonomy (NCBI): domain Eukaryota; kingdom Metazoa; phylum Arthropoda; class Malacostraca; order Decapoda; family Parastacidae; genus Cherax; species Cherax quadricarinatus. The sequence continues at coordinate 52,163,724 of NC_091295.1, forward strand.
CACTTCATATCCATCCTGTGGACGGTAGCGCAAGAGCATATGGATACACAAAAAAGCCTAGGAACTAGGCCCCAAAATGGTTTACAGGAGTAGGTCTGGATTCATATCTACAGTTCACTTATCTGTTACAAACAAATTTAGGAAATTTGCTTAACATATCTGGTGTCTTATTTTCATCAGCGTAGCAAGACAGTGCTACCTTGTTGCCATATTCCCAACAGCACCACTGAAAAGTGTGTTTATGAGAATCATGTGGGTTTCAAATGACGCAAAAACGACTGAAACCTCAATTACCGTGTGTGTGGCGGCTACTGCTGTTAGTGGTGGCAGTAACCTGGCCTCCAGCGGTGGTAATTATGCCACATCCTGACACCCAACGTAACTAAAGACTTGATGAATGATTCAGAGAACCGACAAGTTGATAAATTGGACATAGACGCAACACTTGGGTATCTTTAGGTAATCAGTACCTCAGCCTGGAATCGATGCAATTAATCCACGAATCTTGATGAGAATGCAGCTTATGTATTGGACTAATGAAGCAACTGTGTCGCGAAAAGTTATATGATACCCAAGTGCTGTACAAGAGTCTAATTTATCAAGCAGAGACCTACCACAACCCTGATATCCATCGTAACTAAAGACCTACAACAACCCTGACATACATGTCATTTCTGCCATTGAAGAGGTCCCAGTTATCAATGAATACCGCATTTTCCATCGTAACTAAAGACCTACCACAACCCTGACATCCATCGTAACTAAAGATCTACCACAACCCTGACATCCATCGTAACTAAAGACCTACCATAACCCTGACATCCATCGTAACTAAAGACCTACCACAACCCTGACATCCATCGTAACTAAAGACCTACGACAACCCTGACATCCATCGTAACTACAGACCTACCACAACCCTGGCTATCCTTCGTCAATAATAGTTTCAAAGACACCTTTTTTTTTAACCCTCACTGAAAAACATCTATTCACACGCGACCTGTAAATCACTTACACGACTTCGATTAGATAATTTTATTTTGCGGTGGTTCTTGGCGCTGGCAACGTTTGAGCTTTTGATGGAAACGTTTATTTTTGATAAGAAACGTTGGCTTTTGGTGAGGTTGCAACGTCACATTATTTATTAAACAGTGTTAATAAACAGAAGAATCACTCACAAGACACTCAAAAGAATTTGTACTCGTCTGGTAAGGAGATTATAATATATATATATATATATATATATATATATATATATATATATATATATATATATATATATATATATATATATATATATATATATATATATATATGCAAAACAACCACTCTGAAAGAATAGAGAAATTCCAAGCGCTTTCGTGACTACTCACATTATCAAGGAACTATAGTTCCTTGATAATGTGAGTAGTCACGAAAGCGCTTGGAATTTCTCTATTCTTTCAGAGTGGTTGTTTTGCATATTCTGAAATCACCTGTTTACTGTGATCTTATTGCATATATATATATATATATATATATATATATATATATATATATATATATATATATATATATATATATATATATATATATATATATATATAGTGAGGACAGTGGGGGTCCTGGGAGTCTGCGGTTCTACATACGTGGTATTTTCCACTCGAATTTCAACATTTTTCAATATGCAATACTCTACGTACAGCCTTTGTTTTGCATGTTAATTTTACACTTTGATACATTGATATTCAAAGTGTGTGAGGGATGTGTTGTCGGGACAAATTTTCAGCAGCTCATTGTACTAGTCTTCTGCAATACACTGTTCTGTATTCATCTGATATCGATGAAATGTTTTTTTTTTGTGTAAACACAACCCTAGCTGTACTGTGTGTGTGTGTGTGTGTGTGTGTGTGTGTGTGTGTGTGTGTGTGTGCTTTGCAGCTATGGGGTGCCTTGATGCTGTTGAAGGGCCCTTGAGTCAAGGATTTTGAGTTACTCACTACTTTTCATGGCTCAAACGAATGTAAATAAACCATACCACGGGCAGGGATTGAACTCATGGCGAGCGAGTCGTATAGCTCCAGGCCAGCCAGGCTTACACACTGGCCTGAGGTTTTAAGACACCCCCGCCACGAGTTCAATCCCCGCCCATGGTATGGTTTCCTTATAGATTTAACACTTTCCCCTAACTATACATAATGATAATAATAACCATATTATAACTAAAAGTAATAACAGCAGTAAACACAATACAACATGACAATACTACTACTACTATTAATAGTAATTTTAATAATAATAATGATGATAATAATAATAATAATAATAATAATAATAATAATAATAATAATAATAATAATAATAATACAGTCTAAAAAGTAATGAAACTATGACAAATAAGATTAACATATCAGCAAAAGTTGAAGTTTGACTATTTTAATAATTTAATAACTCAATAATAATTTAATAACTTTAATAATTTCGGTAAAGGAAAAATTTCATAACAATGACTCGAGATTTGAAATTCCACATCGAAGGAATAATTTAAAGAATACAGAATACCTGAGTCCCAGTCCGTATGATAAATAAAATACGTAATAATTTCTTTACTTGCTTTTATAAAGTTTAGTTTTGTTCAGTTTTGTTAAAGTTATGCCTGTTAAAAATATTTTATATGTATATTTAATCGACCTCACGGGGTGAATCGTGAGGTGAATCATCAAAGGGCGAATCAACTGGCGAATCAAGGGGCGAATCAGGGGATGAATCAAGAGGCATCATCAAGGAAATGGAGCTACCCTTCCCTCAATGAAATGTAAGTGCTTCTTCGTACTACTACTACTACTACTGCTGCTACTACTACTACTACTACCACCACTACTACTACTACTACTAATAATAATAATAATAATATCAGCAATAATAATAAAAACAATAACAATTATAATAACAACAACAATAATAATAATAAAATTTAAGTACGTCATTGCACGTTCTAAGAAAGGTATCCCCATATTGCATAGCCACAGTCCCTCATACCTCAATGCATGCAACTGCAGTACTGCAGAGTGCACCATAAATTCGTGATGCAATTAAATATCAGCACTGAAGATGTGAAGGAAATCAGAAGAGACAATCACAAATCATTATATAATAATAATATCTTTATTTACTACAAGTACATGTACATGGTATACAGGCTAATACCACAATTCCGTAAATTGAAATGACAAATCTGGACAAACACAAACCAAATCTCGTTCAAATCTTCCATTAACAAACACTGAAGCTAAATTGAAGAGGCATTCTCTCGTTATCTCAGTCTTATATCCTGTAAACAGGAAAAATCTATCTTCATTAAATTTGAAAACACCTTAGAATGAGATTATTTTTCGAATTCCCTATAACCTCTTGCAACTTCGGTCACAGATCGCGTGGACACGCCAAGTGTTCCAGGAATCTAATCCTCGTTACGTTATATAAGCGATGAAAGTTTGAAGCTGAGTGGGTGAGGCGTTCTCGAGCTATGAACAAAACAGGAAACAACAGTTGGAAAAAGGAAACAAAAATCAGGCAACCTCTTAAAAGTTCCTCTTACGAGATTACATAATAATAATAATAATAATAATAATAATAATAATAATAATAATAATAATAATAATAATAATAATAATAGAGGTTGTAATAGTAGTAATAATAATAATATTGACAATAACAATATCCAGCTCTTGTTGTTGTTGTTTCACTTTTATTACAATTATGCAAATACGTCCTCATATATGAGCTGACCCCAAAACTTTTGTCGTGGGTGGAATTAAAAAAGGATTTATAATTTTTTATAGAGATGCAACAATTCTGCAAGCTATTTTGTAGTGTATATATATATACATAATATATATATATACTATATTAGAATAGTAAAAACGCTAATAAAAGTACTAGTTTTTACTGAAGTAGTGGAAGCAGTAAGAGTTGTAGTAGTTACATTAGTTCTTGTATTAATAGTAGATAAGGTAGGAGTAGCAGCCGTAATAATAGCAGTTGTAGCAGTAGTAATTAAATTGTAGTAGTGGTAACAGTAATGATAGTGGTAGTCACAGTAGAAGTGGCATCCACAACAGTAGTAACAGAGGTTCTTCCAGTAGTTCTAACCGATTAAATATCCGTGAAAATTACAAATTCAAATAATGTTTCTTCAGCTACATTTTTAAGAGGACAACGTAGCCATGGAGAATATAAGGTGAGGAGAGAACTTTCTCCTAACCAGCCTAAACTTCTCTCTACAGAAATGAAATTTGGTGAAGTCTTTATTTTCGAAACGTTTCGCCTACACAGTAGAATTCTTCAGTCTAGTGTAGAGGTGGCTATAAATGGAGACGTAAGCGGTGTAGAGGTAATGATGAGATCAATCATTTAGCCTTGAAGTACTTGGAGATGGTCAGTCCCTCAGCTTTGAGAAGCGTCCAGCTCCAGAGTCTCGGTCAGTGTTAGACTGTATTTAATCCTTTGCAATGTACTTTTCCCATATACTACCTCTCCCTACCTCCCTCCAAACCTCCCTATCTCTCTCTCTCTCTCTCTCTCTCTCTATCTCTCTCTCTCTCTCTCTCAATCATTTTCTTTACTGTAACGTGTAAATTAGGTCGTTAAGTTGGTTAATAGGTAACTGGGCCGCAGTTCACCCTTTGTATCACAGTTGTTACTTGAGGCAGTCACGGCAGACTTAGCCATTACTTATGGCTTAAGCCTTACTATTCCTCAGCTCGCGTTAGTACACACACACACACACACACACACACACACACACACACACACACACGCACACACACACACACACACAGCAGTGACCGACTAACAGAGGGAAAAATAACCAGAAGCAGAATAACAAAATAACACTCTTGGAAGACCTTTAGTTTAGAAGGTCTGGTCCGAGACCGGACCTCCAGGGATTCAATGATGAGTTTCGGGCACTTTACCATCCCCTGTGGGAATAGCAAAGTCTTATTGGCAGTCAGTTATTTGTTTTTTATAGATAGGGTGTCACCGTTTATCAATTATCGCTTTGACGTAATTTTTATCCTCTCCTTCATCGCCTTTACATTCTCATTGTGTCCGTCCTCATTCAGTGTCTCCCTCCTATACACATTCATCGGCAGATTGTCTGGGGGAAGAAGTTTTGATATGGGAGGCAACAGAACGAGGGAACAGAAAGGAGAACTAGGTTGAATGAATCAGAGGGTCGCAAGAAAGAATTCAATCAGGGCAAGTGGAATACAACGAGGCAGTGGAAACTAACTTTATATACGAATTCAAAAGTCAAATGACGAACCCCAATAGCTGGATGAATGTGTGTGTGTGTGTGTGTGTGTGTGTGTGTGTGTGTGTGTGTGTGTGTGTGTGTGTGTGTGTGTGTGTGTGTGTATACTCACCTTTTTGTGGTTGCAGGGGTCGATTCACAGCTCCTAGCCCCGCCTCTTTGCTAGTCGCTACTACTGTGTGTGTGTGCATGCAATCGCCTATTTGTGGTTGCAGGGGTCG
>NC_091295.1:52174240-52359240 GCF_038502225.1 Cherax quadricarinatus
CATCTCTTCCTCCTCTTCTTTATCCTCCTCCTCCATATCCCATAATTCACTGACAGTCTCAGCTCACCTCAAAATATGCGGGTTGGTGGGGAGGTTAATATGTGGGTGGGGGAGGGAGGAGGGGAGAAGGAGGGGGAGAAGGGGAAAGGGCAGGGGGAAGGAGAGGGAAGAGGGGAGAGGGGAATGTTTGAGTAGCGATTTGTTGGTGAACATGGTTTTTGGTAGTGGTGGTGGTGTGTTCGGATACATTATGAAGATAATATTAGACAACCCAGTCTTGTTTTTATCAAAAGAAACCACAGATACTCTAACTTTCCCAAACCACTCGCCCACCCACTTGCCCACCCACTTGCCCACCCACTCGCCCACCCACTCGCCCACCCACTCGTCTTATTTATTGAGTTGTTGGCTTCCTTGGAGACATTATTGAATCTAGAAAATGTCTTAAGTAATAAATACTGATTGCGTAGTGAGAGCGAGAGAGAGAGAGAGAGCGAGAGAGCGAGAGAGAGAGAGAGAGAGAGAGAGAGAGAGAGAGAGAGAGAGAGAGAGAGAGAGAGAGAGAACCAGCTGTACAGCTTCTCTAAATAGTAAAAAATCGACGAAAAATAAACACGGGGGAAATGTAGAAAATGTTACGGCCTGTCTCGAAACATTATCAATTTATAACTAATGATGGTCAGGAACGGTCCGAAAGAGTTCGAAACATCGTCTAACTTTTCTCCCCTAAATGTTGGTTATGTGTGAAATGCTGCCAATAATATTAAAAATTAAACTGTCTGATATTCTTTATTTTGTCTATGTTTCTAAGAATGTTATATTTTCTAGTGAGAGAATTTATTTTCTAGCCGTGGGAATTTAAAATACCTAAATCTGTATTCAGTCTGGATATTTTAGTTTTTGAGATCAGCCTCGCGGAAAATATTGAATTTTGGGGTCAGTCTCGTGAAAAATATTGAATTTTGAGGTCAGTCTAGCGGAAAAATTGAATTTCGAGATCAGTCTCGCGGAAAATATTGAATTTTGGGGTCAGTCTCGCGGAAAATATTGAATTTTGAGGTCAGTCTCGCGGAAAATATTGAATTTTGGGGTCAGTCTCGCGGAAAATATTGAATTTTGGGATTAGTCTCTCGAAAAACAAACAATTTTGGGGTCAGTTTCGTAGTAAACTTTACATCTTTCAAAATTATCGTCGTGTGCTTAAGGTGTGTGAGGGCTCAGTGGTGGCGCTGCTCACTCCAGGGGTTGGTGTCAAGTTGTCACCATAGCTTACGCCGCTGATGCTGTTATCTTTGTGTCTCAAGGGAGGTGCTATGAGGCTTATATTCTAGGCACATTTTTCTTACTGGTTAAATGAGTTCTATTTCCTTCACAAGTTTCCTATGTCTAACCACGGAACGGGTGGAGTTTAAATTCCACCAGTTCTGTGGTTTGTTTGGGATCGTATTTTTACGATTACTTGAGACTACCATTTCTTGTTTTTGTATGTGTGTGTGGGGGGGGGGTATTCGCCTATATATGGATGCATGTGTTGAATCTCAGCTCCTGGCCCTGCCTCTTAACTTGCCGCTTGCTAGTTTCACTCCCTACTCGACTAGTCGTATCTACTGTTGAAACTATGTATTGACTCTGCATCTGTTACTTCTTCCAGGTTATTTCCCTTCCTGACTTCCATGTGTGTGTGTGTGTGTGTGTGTGTGTGTGTGTGTGTGTGTGTGTGTGTGTGTGTGTGTGTGTGTGTGTGTGTGCGTGTGTGTGTGTGTGTGTGTGTGCGTGTGTGTGTGTGTGTGTGTGTGTGTGTGTGTGTGTGTGTGTGTGCGTGTGTGTGTGTGTGTGTGTGTGTGTGTGTGTGTGTGTGTGTGTGTGTGTGTGTGTGTGTTCGTGTGTGTGTGTGTTCGTGTGTGCGTGTGCGTGTACTCACCTAGTTGTACTAACCTAGTTGAGGTTGCAGGGGTCGAGTCTAAGCTCCTGGCCCCGCCTCTTCACTGGTCGCTACAAGGTCACTCTCCCTGAACAATGAGCTTTATCGTACCTCTGCTTAAAGCTATGTATGGATCCTGCCTTCACTACGTCGCTTCCCAAACTATTCCACTTCCTGACTACTCTGTGGCTGAAGAAATACTTCCTAACATCCCTGTGATTCATCTGTGTCTTCAGCTTCCAACTGTGTGCCCTTGTTGCTGTGTCCAATCTCTGGAACATCCTGTCTTTGTCCACCTTGTCAATTCCTCTCAGTATTTTGTATGTCATTATCATGTCCCCCCTATCTCTCCTGTCCTCCAGTGTCGTCAGGTTGATTTCCCTTAACCTCTACTTGTAGGACATACCTCTTAGCTCTGGGACTAGTCTTGTCGCAAACCTTTGCACTTTCTCTAGTTTCTTTACATGCTTTGCTAGGTGTGGGTTCCAAACTGGTGCCGCATACTCCAATATGGGCCTAACGTACACCGTGTACAGGGTCCTGAACGATTCCTTAAGATGGCGGAATGCTGTTCTGAGGTTTGCCAGGCGCCCATATGCTGCAGCAGTTATTTGGTTGATGTGCGCTTCAGGAGATGTGCCTGGTGTTATACTCACCCCAAGATCTTTTTCCTTGAGTGAGGTTTGTAGTCTCTGGCTCCCTAGACTGTACTCCGTTTGCGGTCTTCTTCGCCCATCCCCAATCTTCATGACTTTGCACTTGGTGGGATTGAACTCCAGGAGCCAATTGCTGGACCAGGTCTGCAGCTTGTCCAGATCCCTTTGTAGTTCTGCCTGGTCTTCGATCGAATGAATTCTTCTCATTAACTTCACGTCATCTGCAAACAGGGACACCTCGGAGTTTATTCCTTCCGTCATGTCGTTCACAAATACCAGAAACAGCACTGGTCCTAGGACTGACCCCTGTGGGACCCCGCTGGTCACAGGTGCCCACTCTGACACCTCGCCACGTACCATTACTGGCTGCTGTCTTCCTGACAAGTATTCCCTGATCCATTGTAGTGCCTTCCCTGTTATCCCTGCTTGGTCCTCCAGTTTTTGCACTAATCTCTTGTGTGGTACTGTGTCAAACGCCTTCTTGCAGTCCAAGAAAATGCAATCCACCCACCCCTCTCTCTCTTGTCTTTCTGCTGTCACCATGTCATAGAACTCCAGTAGGTTTGTGACACAGGATTTCCCGTCCCTGAAACCATGTTGGCTGCTGTTGATGAGATCATTCCTTTCAAGGTGTTCCACCACTCTTCTCCTGACAATCTTCTCCATGACTTTGCATACTATACATGTCAGTGACACTGGTCTGTAGGTTAGTGCTTCATGTCTGTCTCCTTTTTCAAAGATTGGGACTACATTTGCCGTCTTCCATGCCTCAGGCAATCTCCCTGTTTCGATAGATGTATTGAATATTGTTGTTAGAGGTACACACAGCGCCTCTGTTCCCTCTCTAAGGTCCCATGGAGAGATGTTATCTAGCCCCATTGCTTTTGAGGGATCTAGCTCGCTCAGAAGCCTCTTCACTTCTTCCTCGGTTGTGTGTACTGTGTCCAGCACCTGGTGGTGTGCCCCACCTCTCCGTCTTTCTGAAGCCCCTTCTGTCTCCTCTGTGAACACTTCTTCGAATCTCTTGTTGAGTTCCTCACATACTTCACGGTCATTTCTTGTTGTCTCTCCTCCTTCCTTCCTCAGCCTGATTACCTGGTCCTTGACTGTTGTTTTCCTCCTGATGTGGCTGTATAACAGCTTCAGGTCAGATTTGGCTTCCGCTGCTATGTCGTTTTCATATTGTCGTTGGGCCTCCCTTCTTATCTGTGCATATTCATTTCTGGCTCTACGGCTGCTCTCCTTATTCTATATTTCTTCAATTCCCTAGCACACTTGGTTTTTGCCTCCTTGCACCTTTGGGTGAACCATGGGCTCATCCTGGCTTTTTCATTATTCCTGTTTCCCTTGGGTACATACCTCTCCTCAGCCTCCTTGCACATTGTTGCTACATATTCCATCATTTAATTAACTGGTTTCCCTGCCAGTTCTCTGTCCCACTGAACCTCGTTCAGGAAGTTCCTCATTCCCGTGTAGTCCCCTTTCCTGTAGTTTGGTTTAATTTGTCCTGGCCTTCCTGTGTGTGTGTGTGTGTGTGTGTGTGTGTGTGTGTGTGTGTGTGTGTGTGTGTGTGTGTGTGTGAGTGTGCGTGTGTGTGTGTGTGTGTGTGTGTGTGTGTGTGTGTGTGTGTGTGTGTGTGTGTGTGTGTGCGTGCGTGCGTGAGTGTATATGCGTGTGTGTGTGTGTGTGCGTGCGTGTGCGTGTGTGCGTCTGTGCGTGGGTGTGTGTGTGTGTGCGTGCGTGTGCGTGTGTGTGTGTGCGTCTGTGCGTGGGTGCGTGTGCGTGTGTGTGTGCGTGTGTGTGTGCGTGTGTGTGTGTCTGTGTATGTCTGTGTGTGCGTGCGTGTGTGTGTGGGTGTGTGTGTGTGTGTGTGCGCGCGTGTGTGTGCGTGTGTGTGTGCGTGTGTGCGTGTGTGCATGTGTGTGTGTGTGCGTGTGTGTGTGCGTGTGTATGTGCGCGTGTGTGCGCGCGCGTGTGTGTTTGTGCGTGTGCGTGTGTGTGTGTGTGTGTATGTGTGCGTGTGTGTGTGCGTGTGTGTGTGTATGTGTGTGAGTGTGTACATGTACTCACCTATTTGTACTCACCTATTTGTGGTTGCAGGGGTCGAGTCACAGCTCCTGGCCCCGCCTCTTCGCTGATTGCTACTAGGTCCTCTCTCTCCCTGCCCCATGAGCTCTATCATACCTCGCCTTAAAACTATGTATGGTTCCCGCCTCCACTACGTCACTTTCTAGGCTATTCCACGGCCTGACTATTCTATGACTGAAGAAATACTTCCTAACATCCCTTTGATTCATCTGAGTCTTCAACTTCCAATTGTGACCTCTTGTGTCTGTGTCCCTTCTCTGGAACATCCCGTCTTTGTCCACCTTGTCTATTCCGCGCAGTATTTTATATGTCGTTATCATGTCTCCCCTGACCCTCCTGTCCTCCAGTGTCGTCAGGCCGATTTCCCTCAACCTTTCTTCGTAGGACAATCCCCGTAGCTCTGGGACTAGTCTTGTTGCAAACCTTTGCACTTTCTCTAATTTCTTGACGTGCTTGACTAGGTGTGGATTCCAAACTGGTGCTGCATACTCCAGTATGGGCCTGACATAAATGGTATACAGAGTCTTAAACGAATCCTTACTGAGGTATCGGAACGCCTCAGGTGATATGCTCGGTGTTATGCTCACCCTCAGATCTTTTTCCTTGAGTGAGGTTTGCAGTCTTTGGCCATCTAAACTACATTGTGTCTGCGGCCTTCTTTGCCCTTCCCCAATCTTCATGACTTTGCATTTGGCAGGGTTAAATTCAAGGAGCCAGTTGCTGGACCAGGCTTGTAGCCTGTCCAGGTCTCTTTGTAGTCCTGCCTGATCCTCGTCCGATTTGATTCTTCTCAATAACTTCGCATCATCTGCAAACAAGGACACTTCTGAGTCTATCCCTTCCGTTATGTCGTTCACATATACCAAGAACAGCACAGGTCCTAGGACTGACCCCTGTGGAACCCCGCTTGTCACAGGAGCCCACTCTGACACCTCGTCGCGTACCATGACACGTTGTTGCCTCCCTGTCAGGTATTCTCTGATCCATTGCAGTGCCTTTCCTGTTATGTGTGCCTGATCCTCTAGCTTTTGCAGTAACCTCTTGTGAGGAACTGTGTCGAAGGCCTTCTTGCAGTCCAAAAATATGCAGTCGATCCACCCCTCTCTCTCTTGTCTTACTTCTGTCACCTTGTCATAAAACTCTAGTAGGTTTGTGACACAGGATTTTCCTTCCCTGAAACCGTGCTGGTTGTCAATTATACACTTGTTTCTTTCCAGGTGCCCCACCACTCTCCTCCTGATGATCTTCTCCATGACCTTGCATACTATACACGTTAGTGATACAGGTCTGTAGTTTAGTGCCTCATGTCTGTCTCCCTTTTTAAAAATTGGGACTACATTTGCCATTTTCCATACCTCAGGGAGTTGCCCAGTTTCAAATGATGTGTTGAAGATCTTTGTTAATGGCTCACACAATATCTCTGCTCCCTCTTTAAGGACCCATGGAGAGATGTTGTCTGGTCCCACCGCCTTTGAGGTGTCAAGTTCGCATAGCAGCTTCTTCACCTCCTCCTTGGTTATATGTACCTCATCCAGCACTTGCTGGTGTGCCCCCCTGTTCTGATTTCCTGGAGTCCTACTGCTTTCCACTGAAAATACCTCTTTAAATCTTGTGTTGAGCTCCTGACATACCTCTTGGTCGTTTCTTGTGAATTCCCCTTCACCCTTCCTCAGTCTGATTACCTGGTCCTTGACTGTTGTTTTCCTCCTGATGTGGCTGTACAACAGCTTCGGGTCAGTCTTTACTTTTGATGCTATGTCATTTTCGTATTGTCTCTGAGCCTCCCTTCTTATCTGTGCATATTCGTTTCTGGCTCTTCGGCTGATTTCTTTATTTTCCTGAGTTCTCTGTCTTCTGTACCTTTTCCATTCTCTAGTACACCTAGTTTTTGCCTCCCTACACCTTTGGGTGAACCAAGGACTCGTTCTGTTCTTCCCATTATTTCTGTTTCCCTTGGGAACAAACCTCTCCTCTGCCTCCTTGCATTTTGTTGCTACATAGTCTATCATTTCTTGTACTGGTTTTCCTGTCAGTTCCCTCTCCCACTGAATGTCTTGAAGGAAGTTCCTCATGCCTGAGTAGTTCCCCCTTTTGTAGTTTGGTTTTTCCCAGCCTATTCCTGCTACTCTCTCCACTTGGAGCTCAACTATGTAGTCGAAGCACAGAACCACATGATCACTAGCTCCCAGGGGCCTTTCATACATGATACCCTCGATGTCCGAACTACTCATGGTGAATACAAGGTCCAGCCTTGCTGGTTCATCCTCTCCTCTCTCTCTGGTAGTGTCTCTAACATGTTGATGCATGAGGTTTTCCAGTACCACATCCATCATCTTGGCTCTCCATGTTTCGGGACCCCCATGGGGCTCCAGGTTTCCCCAGTCAATCTCCTTGTGATTGAAATCACCCATAACTAGTAACTTTGCTCCCCCCATGTGTGCTCTCCTGGCCACCTCGGCTAGTGTGTCGATCATTGCTCTGTTGCTCTCATCGTATTCTTCTCTTGGCCTCCTGCAGTTCTGTGGTGGGTTGTACATTACTGCAATTTTCACCTTATGTCCTTCAGACTGGATTGTTCCTATTAAGTAGTCCTTTTCGCCCGTGCCATCCATTCCTTCCATTTTCTCAAAATCCCACTGGTTTTTAATAAGCAGTGCAACTCCTCCTCCCCCTCTCCTCCCTCTGTCTTTCCTGAGGATTTGGTATCTGGATGGAAAGATTGAATCTGTTATTATTCTGGTGAGTTTTGTTTCTGTGAGTGCTATTATGTCTGGGGATGTCTCTTTGATTCTTTCGTGCCACTCCTCATACTTGTTTGTTATTCCATCTGCATTTGTATACCACACCTTCAACTTCTTTTCTAAGACTGTGGTCTGGGAGGTATATTGGGGTTGGGGTAGTGGGAGACCTGGTAAGGAACTATGGGTTGTTGCTGTGGGGGTGGAGTTTGTAATGTAGTGGGTGGGGGCATTGGATGTGGCATGGGTGTTTTGATTTAGAGTGTTTGGTTGCATTGGGGTTGACCTGGTTGAGAGGCTTCTATAGGAAGTTGTGAGGGAGGCTGCATTTGATCTTCTTCCTGGGTCTGGGATCTCCTGTCTGTCTTCTCCATCCCCTCTCTTTCCTCCTTTCGCCTTTGTACCATCTCTCTCAGTTTCTGCCTTTCTTTTTGTGTTCTGTCACGGTCGAGATACACCTTCCTGTATGCCGGCATGTCCCTTAATCGTGCTTTCTCCTGCAGGATCCTGGTCCGAGTCGCTTCTGCCTTGAAGGTCACTTTCACTGGCCGGGTTCTTTTTTTTACAAACCCCCCTATTCTCCGAAAATTTTCCAGCTGGGTCATGTCGTCTTCTCCTATTGCTTTCATGATGCTTTCAATTGCTTTTTTTCCCCTTGTTTTCTTGCTTCATATGTTTCCCCTTCAACATCCTGGAGCCCATACACAAAGATTGACCTCACCCTTTCATTCTCCCACTGCGTATCCCTGTGTATCCCCTCATTTAATTTGGTTTCCTGCACTGCTGCTTTCCTTTCTTCAGTTTCACTGGCTAATGTACTTGGGCTCAGTGGCCTGTCATTTTCCCTTCTCGGCTTTCCTTGGGCTCTGTTGTTGTCTGTTAGGGCCTCCACATAAAGCTTAGCTCTTTCATTTACTACAGTCTCCTCTGATATAGCTTCCCCATGCAGTTGTGCCCCTTCTTTCCCTACAGTCCCCTTATTTGTGGCTGAGGTAGCAGTCTCTGTTGTCAATCCCAAAATGTTCTTTAGTTCTTTAGGCTGTTTCAGATTTTTCAGTTCCTCTTCTAAACTCTGTATCCTAGCCTCTGCTTTGACATGCACCTCCCACTTCCTGCTTTCCATATCTATCCTCTCTTCCATTCTCATGCTAAGTTCTTCTAGTTTCTTTTCCCATTCATGATCTCTTTTTATGAGCTCTGCTGCCCAATCTTCCTTTGCAGCTTCCTCCTCCTGTCCCTTGGTTTTTCTTGTTGCTCTCTGACAACCCATTTTTGTTTTATCCTGATTGCCTCAGAGTGGGAAACCTATTAGCTCTGTATGTTAGGTTAGTAGTGTGTATGTCAGAGTGTGGGGGGGAGGTAGTGGAGGAACTGTGGCTATTTGGGAGAGGGGTGGGGAGGGGTGGGGAGGGGTGGGGAGGGGGAGGGTGAACGGGGGAGGGGAGTGTGAACGAGGGAGGGGAGGGATCAGGGGAAGAAGTGAGATGTCGGTGGTGAGGGGGGGGGAGTGTATGTGTAAGTCTGGATATGTGTGTGTGTGTGTGTGTGTGTAATTTTGTGTGGAATTATGTGTGGGTTTATTATGTACTGAAAGGTAGGTGGCTTGTGCGTTGTAATGTAGAGTCTCAGTGGTCCTTTGCTGCCCACAACTTCTTGTGACCTGACCCCCAACCTCCTGGGGCTTGACCGGCACGTACTTACAGTGTGTGTGTGTGTGTGTGTGTGTGTGTGTGTGTGTGTGTGTGTGTGTGTGTGTGTGTGTGTGTGTGTGTATGTGCGTGTGTGTGTGTGTATGTGTATGTGTATGTGTATGTGTGTGTGTGTGTACTCATTTAGTTGAGGTTGCGGGGGTCGAGTCCGAGCTCCTGGCCCCGCCTCTTCACTGATTGCTACTAGGTCACTCTTCCTGAGCCGTGAGCTTTATCATACCTCTGCTTAAAGCTATGTATGGATCCTGCCTCCACTACATCGCTTCCCAAACTATTCCACTTACTGACTACTCTGTGGCTGAAGAAATACTTCCTAACATCCCTGCTTTGTCCACCTTGTCAATTCCTCTCAGTATTTTGTATGTCGTTATCATGTCCCCCCTATCTCTCCTGTCCTCCAGTGTCGTCAGGTTGATTTCCCTTAACCTCTCCTCGTAGGACATACCTCTTAGCTCTGGGACTAGTCTTGTTGCAAACCTTTGCACTTTCTCTAGTTTCTTCACGTGCTTGGCTAGGTGTGGGTTCCAAACTGGTGCCGCATACTCCAATATGGGCCTAACGTACACGGTGTACAGGGTCCTGAATGATTCCTTATTAAGATGTCGGAATGCTGTTCTGAGGTTTGCTAGGCGCCCGTATGCTGCAGCAGTTATTTGGTTGATGTGCGCTTCAGGAGATGTGCCTGGTGTTATACTCACCCCAAGATCTTTTTCCTTGAGTGAGGTTTGTAGTCTCTGACCCCCTATACTGTACTCCATCTGCGGCCTTCTTTGCCCTTCCCCAATCTTCATGACTTTGCACTTGGTGGGATTGAACTCCAGGAGCCAATTGCTGGACCAGGTCTGCAGCCTGTCCAGATCCCTTTGTAGTTCTGCCTGTTCTTCGATCGAGTGAATTCTTCTCATCAACTTCACGTCATCTGCAAACAGGGACACCTCAGAATCTATTCCTTCCGTCATGTCGTTCACAAATACCAGAAACAGCACTGGTCCTAGGACTGACCCCTGCGGGACCCCGCTGGTCACAGGTGCCCACTCTGACACCTCGCCACGTACCATGACTCGCTGCTGTCTTCCTGACAAGTATTCCCTGATCCATTGTAGTGCCTTCCCTGTTATCCCTGCTTGGTCCTCCAGTTTTTGCACCAATCTCTTGTGTGGAACTGTGTCAAACGCCTTCTTGCAGTCCAAGAAAATGCAATCCACCCACCCCTCTCTCTCTTGTCTTACTGCTGTCACCATGTCATAGAACTCCAGTAGGTTTGTGACACAGGATTTCCCGTCCCTGAAACCATGTTGGCTGCTGTTGATGAGATCGTTCCTTTCTAGGTGTTCCACCACTCTTCTCCTGATAATCTTCTCCATGATTTTGCATACTATACATGTCAGTGACACTGGTCTGTAGTTTAATGCTTCATGTCTGTCTCCTTTTTTAAAGATTGGGACTACATTTGCTGTCTTCCATGCCTCAGGCAATCTCCCTGTTTCGATAGATGTATTGAATATTGTTGTTAGGGGTACACATAGCGCCTCTGCTCCCTCTCTCAATACCCATGGGGAGATGTTATCTGGCCCCATTGCCTTTGAGGTATCTAGCTCACTCAGAAGCCTCTTCACTTCTTCCTCGGTTGTGTGCACTGTGTCCAGCACTTGGTGGTGTGCCCCACCTCTCCGTCTTTCTGGAGTCCCTTCTGTCTCCTCTGTGAACACTTCTTTGAATCTCTTGTTGAGTTCTTCACATACTTCACGGTCATTTCTTGTTGTCTCTCCTCCTTCCTTCCTTAGCCTGATTACCTGGTCCTTGACTGTTGTTTTCCTCCTGATGTGGCTGTACAACAGTTTCGGGTCAGATTTGGCTTTCGCTGCTATGTCATTTTCATATTGTCTTTGGGCCTCGCTTCTTATCTGTGCATATTCGTTTCTGGCTCTACGACTGTTCTCCTTATTTTCCTGGGTCCTTTGCCTTCTATATTTCTTCCATTCCCTAGCACACTTGGTTTTTGCCTCCCTGCACCTTTGGGTAAACCATGGGCTCATCCTGGCTTTTTCATTATTCCTGTTACCCTTGGGTACAAACCTCTCCTCAGCCTCCTTGCATTTTGTTGCTACATATTCCATCATCTCATTAACTGGCTTCCCTGCCAGTTCTCTGTCCCACTGAACCCCATTCAGGTAGTTCCTCATTCCTGTGTAGTCCCCTTTCTTGTAGTTTGGCTTCATTCGTCCTGGCCTTCCTGCTGGCCTTGTATCTCTACTGTGTATTCGAAGCTTAAAACCACATGGTCACTGGCCCCAAGGGGTCTTTCATATGTGATGTCCTCGATATCTGCACTACTCAAGGTGAATACTGAGTCCAGCCTTGCTGGTTCATCCTCTCCTCTCTCTCTTTTAGTGTCCCTTACGTGTTGGCACATGAAGTTTTCCAGTACCACCTCCATCATCTTAGCCCTCCATGTATCTTGGCCCCCATGTGGGTCCAAGTTCTCCCAATCGATCTCCTTGTGGTTTAAGTCACCCATGATCAGGAGCTTTGCCCTGCATGCATGAGCTCTTCTGGCCACTCTAGCCAGTGTGTCAACTATCGCTCTATTGCTCTCGTCGTACTCTTGCCTTGGCCTCCTGCTGTTCTGTGTGTGTGTGTGTGTGTGTGTGTGTGTGTGTGTGTGTGTGTGTGTGTGTGTGTGTGTGTGTGTGTGTGTGTGTGTGTGTGTGTGTGTGTGTGTGTGTATGTGTGTATGTGTGTGTGTGTATGTGTGTGTGTATGTGTGTGTGTGTGTATGTATGTGTGTGTATGTGTGTGTGTATGTGGGTGTGTATGTGTGTGTGTGTATGTGTGTGTATGTGTGTGTGTATGTGTGTGTGTATGTGTGTGTGTATGTGTGTATGAGGGAGGTATGCAGGGAGATACTGTTAATACATACCAGTAATTCTTGGTTATAAAAAGCGATAATTGCTACTAGGGTCTAAAGCTTCAATAAGTGTCTGCCCTTGTGTGTGTGTGTTAGGGAGGGATGGTTAGGGGGGGGGTAGATCCGTTATACCTCTCTGTTCTGTCTTTCCTAGAAATGCTACACTCTTCGCTTATTGTCTTTTCTGGATTTAAGTATCAATTATTGCTGTTATTATCCTATTCCTTGTTCACGTTTAGAGAGGACTTCCTAGCTTCCTAAGTGTTCTTACTACTAATAACTACTGTAATAGCTTGCAGGAGTGAGTGACCAGAATCTAACAGCGATGCAAGGCCAAGCCAAACCTGCGACATGCAAACCACAATATAGGTGATACTTGGGCTGGCAACGGTCGTGCCAAGTTGCCAGATGCTGATGACGTAGTCGTCGTACGTAGCCTAAATCCCTATTTTGGAGATCCTTCATCCGTGATGATTATAACCACATGTGTTCATACATCCCTCGTTCCTTACGCGATTTCACTTTTCACTTATGATAGTATACACTTCACATTATATACACTTCACTTTATATGTATAATGGCACACAACCTGTCGTGACGTCACTGCTTCAGGCCTACCGCTGCCTAGTAGACCAAAACGTATGGCTAATTTTGGATAATTGATAATTTCAGGCTTTCTCACGACTTTTTCTAACTAATAACTTTAGTTATCACTCGTATTATTGCTCACTGACGATGTCACTACCACTGATTACTGTTAGCAGTCACTGCACCCTTAAAAACACTAGGATTCTCGGAGCCTTGTGTGCCCACGTCTGCACCCACGGTCCCACGCGGTGTGTGTGTGTGCGTGTGTGTGTGCGTATGTATGTGCGCGTGTGTGCGCGCGTGTGTGTGTGTGCGTGTGCGTGTGTGTGCGTGTGTGTGTGTATGTGTGCGTGTGTGTGTGTGCGTGTGTGTGTGCGTGTGTGCATGTGTGTGTACTCACCTAGTTGTACTCACCTAGTTGAGGTTGCGGGGGTCGAGTCCGAGCTCCTGGCCCCGCCTCTTCACTGATCGCTACTAGGTCACTCTCCCTGAGCCGTGAGCTTTATCATACCTCTGCTTAAAGCTATGTATGGATCCTGCCTCCACTACATCGCTTCCCAAACTATTCCACTTACTGACTACTCTGTGGCTGAAGAAATGCTTCCTAACATCCCTGTGATTCATCTGTGTCTTCAGCTTCCAACTGTGTCCCCTTGTTACTGTGTCCAATCTCTGGAACATCCTGTCTTTGTCCACCTTGTCAATTCCTCTCAGTATTTTGTATGTCGTTATCATGTCCCCCCTATCTCTCCTGTCCTCCAGTGTCGTCAGGTTGATTTCCCTTAACCTCTCCTCGTAGGACATACCTCTTAGCTCTGGGACTAGTCTTGTTGCAAACCTTTGCACTTTCTCTAGTTTCTTCACGTGCTTGGCTAGGTGTGGGTTCCAAACTGGTGCCGCATACTCCAATATGGGCCTAACGTACACGGTGTACAGGGTCCTGAATGATTCCTTATTAAGATGTCGGAATGCTGTTCTGAGGTTTGCTAGGCGCCCATATGCTGCAGCAGTTATTTGGTTGATGTGCGCTTCAGGAGATGTGCCTGGTGTTATACTCACCCCAAGATCTTTTTCCTTGAGTGAGGTTTGTAGTCTCTGACCCCCTAGACTGTACTCCGTCTGCGGCCTTCTTTGCCCTTCCCCAATCTTCATGACTTTGCACTTGGTGGGATTGAACTCCAGGAGCCAATTGCTGGACCAGGTCTGCAGCCTGTCCAGATCCCTTTGTAGTTCTGCCTGGTCTTCGATCGAGTGAATTCTTCTCATCAACTTCTCATCAGGGACACCTCAGAGTCTATTCCTTCCGTCATGTCGTTCACAAATACCAGAAACAGCACTGGTCCTAGGACTGACCCCTGCGGGACCCCGCTGGTCACAGGTGCCCACTCTGACACCTCGCCACGTACCATGACTCGCTGCTGTCTTCCTGACAAGTATTCCCTGATCCATTGTAGTGCCTTCCCTGTTATCCCTGCTTGGTCCTCCAGTTTTTGCACCAATCTCTTGTGTGGAACTGTGTCAAACGCCTTCTTGCAGTTCAAGAAAAGGCAATCCACCCACCCCTCTATCTCTTGTCTTACTGCTGTCACCATGTCATAGAACTCCAGTAGGTTTGTGACACAGGATTTCCCGTCCCTGAAACCATGTTGGCTGCTGTTGATGAGATCGTTCCTTTCTAGGTGTTCCACCACTCTTCTCCTGATAATCTTCTCCATGATTTTGCATACTATACATGTCAGTGACACTGGTCTGTAGTTTAATGCTTCATGTCTGTCTCCTTTTTTAAAGATTGGGACTACATTTGCTGTCTTCCATGCCTCAGGCAATCTCCCTGTTTCGATAGATGTATTGAATATTGTTGTTAGGGGTACACATAGCGCCTCTGCTCCCTCTCTCAATACCCATGGGGAGATGTTATCTGGCCCCATTGCCTTTGAGGTATCTAGCTCACTCAAAAGCCTCTTCACTTCTTCCTCGGTTGTGTGCACTGTGTCCAGCACTTGGTGGTGTGCCCCACCTCTCCGTCTTTCTGGAGTCCCTTCTGTCTCCTCTGTGAACACTTCTTTGAATCTCTTGTTGAGTTCTTCACATACTTCACGGTCATTTCTTGTTGTCTCTCCTCCTTCCTTCCTTAGCCTGATTACCTGGTCCTTGACTGTTGTTTTCCTCCTGATGTGGCTGTACAACAGTTTCGGGTCAGATTTGGCTTTCGCTGCTATGTCATTTTCATATTGTCTTTGGCCTCCCTTCTTATCTGTGCATATTCGTTTCTGGCTCTACGACTGTTCTCCTTATTCTCCTGGGTCCTTTGCCTTCTATATTTCTTCCATTCCCTAGCACACTTGGTTTTTGCCTCCCTGCACCTTTGGGTAAACCATGGGCTCATCCTGGCTTTTTCATTACTCCTGTTACCCTTGGGTACAAACCTCTCCTCAGCCTCCTTGCATTTTGTAGGTTGGTAGACAGCAACCACCCAGGGAAGTACTACCGTCCTGCCAGATGACTGTGAAACAAAAACCTGTAACTGTTTTACATGATGGTAGGATTGCTGGTTTCTTTTTCTGTCTCATAAACACGCTAAGATAACAGGGATATCTTGCTACTCCTACTTACACTTTGGTCACACTTCACAGACACGCACATGCATATATATATATACATACATCTAGGTTTTTCTCCTTTTTCTAAATAGCTCTTGTTCTTTTTTATTTCTTCTATTGTCCATGGGGAAGTGGAAAAGAATCTTTCCTCCGTAAGCCATGCGTGTCGTATGAGGCGACTAAAATGCCGGGAGCAATGGGCTAGTAACCCCTTCTCCTGTATACAATTACTAAAAAAGAGAAGAAGAAAAACTTTATAAAACTGGGTTGCTTAAATGTGCGTGGATGTAGTGCGGATGACAAGAAACAGATGATTGCTGATGTTATGAATGAAAAGAAGTTGGATGTCCTGGCCCTAAGCGAAACAAAGCTGAAGGGGGTAGGAGAGTTTCAGTGGGGGGAAATAAATGGGATTAAATCTGGAGTATCTGAGAGAGTTAGAGCAAAGGAAGGGGTAGCAGTAATGTTAAATGATCAGTTATGGAAGGAGAAAAGAGAATATGAATGTGTAAATTCAAGAATTATGTGGATTAAAGTAAAGGTTGGATGCGAGAAGTGGGTCATAATAAGCGTGTATGCACCTGGAGAAGAGAGGAATGCAGAGGAGAGAGAGAGATTTTGGGAGATGTTAAGTGAATGTATAGGAGCCTTTGAACCAAGTGAGAGAGTAATTGTGTTAGGGGACTTGAATGCTAAAGTAGGAGAAACTTTTAGAGAGGGTGTGGTAGGTAAGTTTGGGGTGCCAGGTGTAAATGATAATGGGAGCCCTTTGATTGAACTTTGTATAGAAAGGGGTTTAGTTATAGGTAATACATATTTTAAGAAAAAGAGGATAAATAAGTATACACGATATGATGTAGGGCGAAATGACAGTAGTTTGTTGGACTATGTATTGGTAGATAAAAGACTGTTGAGTAGACTTCAGGATGTACATGTTTATAGAGGGGCCACAGATATATCAGATCACTTTCTAGTTGTAGCTACACTGAGAGTAAAAGGTAGATGGGATACAAGGAGAATAGAAGCATCAGGGAAGAGAGAGGTGAAGGTTTATAAACTAAAAGAGGAGGCAGTTAGGGTAAGATATAAACAGCTATTGGAGGATAGATGGGCTAATGAGAGCATAGGCAATGGGGTCGAAGAGGTATGGGGTAGGTTTAAAAATGTAGTGTTAGAGTGTTCAGCAGAAGTTTGTGGTTACAGGAAAGTGGGTGCAGGAGGGAAGAGGAGCGATTGGTGGAATGATGATGTAAAGAGAGTAGTAAGGGAGAAAAAGTTAGCATATGAGAAGTTTTTACAAAGTAGAAGTGATGCAAGGAGGGAAGAGTATATGGAGAAAAAGAGAGAAGTTAAGAGAGTGGTGAAGCAATGTAAAAAGAGAGCAAATGAGAGAGTGGGTGAGATGTTATCAACAAATTTTGTTGAAAATAAGAAAAAGTTTTGGAGTGAGATTAACAAGTTAAGAAAGCCTAGAGAACAAATGGATTTGTCAGTTAAAAATAGGAGAGGAGAGTTATTAAATGGAGAGTTAGAGGTATTGGGAAGATGGAAGGAATATTTTGAGGAATTGTTAAATGTTGATGAAGATAGGGAAGCTGTGATTTCGTGTATAGGGCAAGGAGGAATAACATCTTGTAGGAGTGAGGAAGAGCCAGTTGTGAGTGTGGGGGAAGTTCGTGAGGCAGTAGGTAAAATGAAAGGGGGTAAGGCAGCCGGGATTGATGGGATAAAGATAGAAATGTTAAAAGCAGGTGGGGATATAGTTTTGGAGTGGTTGGTGCAATTATTTAATAAATGTATGGAAGAGGGTAAGGTACCTAGGGATTGGCAGAGAGCATGCATAGTTCCTTTGTATAAAGGCAAAGGGGATAAAAGAGAGTGCAAAAATTATAGGGGGATAAGTCTGTTGAGTGTACCTGGTAAAGTGTATGGTAGAGTTATAATTGAAAGAATTAAGAGTAAGACGGAGAATAGGATAGCAGATGAACAAGGAGGCTTTAGGAAAGGTAGGGGGTGTGTGGACCAGGTGTTTACAGTGAAACATATAAGTGAACAGTATTTAGATAAGGCTAAAGAGGTCTTTGTGGCATTTATGGATTTGGAAAAGGCGTATGACAGGGTGGATAGGGGGGCAATGTGGCAGATGTTGCAAGTGTATGGTGTAGGAGGTAGGTTACTGAAAGCAGTGAAGAGTTTTTACGAGGATAGTGAGGCTCAAGTTAGAGTATGTAGGAAAGAGGGAAATTTTTTCCCAGTAAAAGTAGGCCTTAGACAAGGATGTGTGATGTCACCGTGGTTGTTTAATATATTTATAGATGGGGTTGTAAGAGAAGTAAATGCGAGGGTCTTGGCAAGAGGCGTGGAGTTAAAAGATAAAGAATCACACACAAAGTGGGAGTTGTCACAGCTGCTCTTTGCTGATGACACTGTGCTCTTGGGAGATTCTGAAGAGAAGTTGCAGAGATTGGTGGATGAATTTGGTAGGGTGTGCAAAAGAAGAAAATTAAAGGTGAATACAGGAAAGAGTAAGGTTATGAGGATAACAAAAAGATTAGGTGATGAAAGATTGAATATCAGATTGGAGGGAGAGAGTATGGAGGAGGTGAACGTATTCAGATATTTGGGAGTGGACGTGTCAGCGGATGGGTCTATGAAAGATGAGGTGAATCATAGAATTGATGAGGGAAAAAGAGTGAGTGGTGCACTTAGGAGTCTGTGGAGACAAAGAACTTTGTCCTTGGAGGCAAAGAGGGGAATGTATGAGAGTATAGTTTTACCAACGCTCTTATATGGGTGTGAAGCGTGGGTGATGAATGTTGCAGCGAGGAGAAGGCTGGAGGCAGTGGAGATGTCATGTCTGAGGGCAATGTGTGGTGTGAATATAATGCAGAGAATTCGTAGTTTGGAAGTTAGGAGGAGGTGCGGGATTACCAAAACTGTTGTCCAGAGGGCTGAGGAAGGGTTGTTGAGGTGGTTCGGACATGTAGAGAGAATGGAGCGAAACAGAATGACTTCAAGAGTGTATCAGTCTGTAGTGGAAGGAAGGCGGGGTAGGGGTCGGCCTAGGAAGGGTTGGAGGGAGGGGGTAAAGGAGGTTTTGTGTGCGAGGGGCTTGGACTTCCAGCAGGCATGCGTGAGCGTGTTTGATAGGAGTGAATGGAGACAAATGGTTTTTAATACTTGACGTGCTGTTGGAGTGTGAGCAAGGTAACATTTATGAAGGGATTCAGGGAAACCGGCAGGCCGGACTTGAGTCCTGGAGATGGGAAGTACAGTGCCTGCACTCTGAAGGAGGGGTGTTAATGTTGCAGTTTAAAAACTGTAGTGTAAAGCACCCTTCTGGCAAGACAGTGATGGAGTGAATGATGGTGAAAGTTTTTCTTTTTCGGGCCACCCTGCCTTGGTGGGAATCGGCCGGTGTGATAATAAAAAAAAATGATAATAAATATTCCATCATCTCATTAACTGGCTTCCCTGCCAGTTCTCTGTCCCACTGAACCCCGTTCAGGTAGTTCCTCATTCCTGTGTAGTCCCCTTTCTTGTAGTTTGGCTTCATTCGTCCTGGCCTTCCTGCTTCTCCCTCCACTTGTAGCTCTACTGTGTATTCGAAGCTTAAAAACACATGGTCACTGGCCCCAAGGGGTCTTTCATATGTGATGTCCTCTATATCTGCACTACTCAAGGTGAATACTAAGTCCAGCCTTGCTGGTTCATGCGTGTGTGTGCGTGTGTGTGTGTGTGTGTATGTGTGCTTGTGTGTGTGTGCGTGTGTGTGTGTGCTTGTGTGTGTGTGTGTGTGTGTGTGTGTGTGTGTGTGTGTGCGTGTGTGCGTGTGTGCATGTGTGTGTGTGTGTGTGCGTGTATGTGTGTGTGCGTGTGTGCATATGTGTGTGTGTGTACTCACCTATTTGTGGTTGCAGGGGTCGAGTCCTAGCTCCTGGCCCCGCCTCTTCACCGGTTGCTACTAGGCCCTCTCTCTCCCCGCTCCATGAGCTTTATCAAACCTCGTCTTAAAACTGTGTATGGTTCCTGCCTCCACTACGTCATTTTCTAGGCTATTCCACTGCCTTACAACTCTATGACTGAAGAAATACTTCCTACTATCTCTCTGACTCATTTGTGTCTTCAACTTCCAATTGTGGCCTCTTGTTTCTGTGTCCCCTCCCTGGAACATCCTGTCTCTGTCCACCTTGTCTATTCCACGCAGTATTTTATATGTCGTTATCATGTCTCCCCTGACCCTCCTGTCCTCCAGTGTCGTCAGGCCGATTTCCCTTAATCTTTCTTCATAGGACATTCCCCTTAGCTCTGGAACTAACCTTGTCGCAAACCTTTGTACTTTCTCTAGTTTCTTGACGTGCTTTATCAAGTGCGGGTTCCAAACAGGTGCTGCATACTCCAGTATGGGCCTGACATACACGGTGTACAGTGTCTTGAATGATTCCTTACTAAGGTGTCGGAATGCTGTTCTCAGGTTTGCCAGGCGCCCATATGCTGCAGCAGTTATCTGATTGATGTGTGCTTCCGGAGACATGCTTGGTGTTATACTCACCCCAAAATCTTTCTCCTTGAGTAAGGTTTGCAGTCTTTGGCTACCTAGCCTATACTCTGTCTGTGGTCTTCTGTGCCCTTCCCCTATCTTCATGACTTTGCATTTGGCAGGATTAAATTCGAGAAGCCATTTGCTGGACCAGGTGTCCAGTCTGTCCAGGTCTCTTTGAAGTTCTGCCTGGTCCTCATCAGATTTAATTCTCCTCATTAACTTCACATCATCTGCAAACAGGGACACTTCTGAGTCTAACCCTTCCGTCATGTCGTTCACATATACCAAAAATAGCACTGGTCCTAGGACCGACCCCTGTGGGACCCCACTCGTCACAGGTGCCTACTGTGATACATCATTACGTACCATGACTCGTTGTTGCCTCCCTGTCAGGTATTCTCTGATCCATTGCAGTGCCCTTCCTGTTATATGCGCCTGATGCTCTAGCTTCTGCACTAATCTCTTGTGAGGAACTGTGTCAAAGGCCTTCTTGCAGTCCAAGAAGATGCAATCAACCCACCCCTCTCTCTCTTGTCTTACTTCTGTTATTTTATCATAAAACTCCAGAAGGTTTGTGACACAGGATTTGCCTTCCGTGAATCCGTGCTGGTTGGCATTTATACTCCTGTTCCGTTCCAGGTGCTCCACCACTCTCCTCCTGATAATCTTCTCCATAATTTTGCATACTATACACGTCAATGACACAGGTCTATAGTTTAGTGCCTCTTTTCTGTCTCCTTTTTTGAAAATGGGAACTACATTTGCCGTCTTCCATACCTCAGGTAGTTGCCCAGTTTCCAGGGATGTGTTGAAGATTGTGGTAAGTGGTACGCACAACATATCTGCTCCCTCTCTAAGGACCCATGGAGAGATGTCCGGTCCCATTGCCTTTGAGGTATCGATGTCCCTTAGCAGTTTCTTCACCTCCTCCTCATCTGTATGTATGTCGTCCAACACTTGTTGGTGTATTCCTTGTTGGTGTCCCCATCTGGTCTGTCCCCCCAGAGTCCTTCCTGTCTCTACTGTAAATACTTCCTTAAATCTCGTGTTGAGCTCCTCACATACCTCTTGATCGTTTCTTGTGAGTTCTCCACCTTCTTTCCTCAGCCTTATCACCTGGTCCTTGACTGTTGTCTTCCTCCTAATATGGCTATACAGCAGTTTCGGGTCAGATTTGACTTTCGATGCTATGTCGTTTTCATACTGTCGCTGGGCCTCCCTCCTTATCTGCGTGTATGTGTGTGTGTGCGTGTATGTGTGTGTGTGCGTGTATGTGTGTGTGTGTGTGCGTGTGTGCATGTGTGTGTGTGTGTATGTGTGTGCGTGTGTGTGTGCGTGTGTGTGCAGGTGTGTGTGTGCGTGTGTGTGCGTATATGCATGTGTGTGTGTTCGCGCGCGCGCGCGTGTGTGTGTGTGTGTGTATGTGTGTGTGTGTGTGTGTGTGTGTGTGTGTGTGTGTGTGTATGTGTGTGTGCGCGCGCGCGCCAACGAGTGCCAGTATTGCTGCTATTTATTAACATGGGAGACAGTTCCTGGTGTTTAGTGCCTGACACCAAACTTTATTGGGAGCCAAACTTATTGCCACACTTGACGCCCCATGTAAAATATTCCCAGACTTGGGAATTCTCATTGTAAGCAAAACTGCTTTTTTGCTCTAGCTCCAAGGATTTGGAGGTATCCCCCATATCCCTTTTCTCGGATCAAACATGAATTCCTTTCATTCCCTAGGCGCTACAAGACCATAAGAATTTAACGCTTCTTTGCGAATGACAAAAATAAGTGAAAATTAAAATACGTCCAACTGTTTCTGACGTATTGACTCCAATTTCACCTCCGTATTTTCGTAATATACAAATATATTTTACTTTATAATTTACGTAATATACAAGAAAATATTTTTTTCCTTATTTGGGTAATATACAAATAATATTTTATTTTCTAATTTGCGTAAGTTACAAACATATTTTATTTTTAAATTTGACTTTATTACTGTGTTAATAATCATTTCAAAATTTTCTTTAAGTTTTGAGGAACGTTTCTTTTGTATGTTTTTGATTTCATTCATTGCCTTCCAAAAAAAAAAAGTGGTTTAATTTTGTAATATACAAAAATAATCTGACTTCTCCCCCCCCGCCCTTTTTTATATATTTATTTCCGTGTTCTATGTTTTTTAATGACTTGCTACATAATAAATTCATATCCCCAGCAGTTTGTTTTTCAATAATGACTGAGTTACTTGTTTGCTTTATTTGTTTTCCTTGTGTCCTTGTTTGCTTTATTTGTTCTCCATGTGTCCTTGTTTTCCTTATTTTATGTCATTCGTGCTTGCTGTTTAACACCTTTACTTCGTCATTCTCTTATTGCTTTTTTGTGTTCTTTGGCGAGTTGCTTTTACACCTCTTTTTTCTTGAATGTTTACTAATATTCATTTTGTATTTATTATTTAGTTTGTAATCAATTTTATGCTTATATTGACATACGTTCTACAGACAAGTTTTTAATTTTAGAATCAAATCCGTCTAGCAGCAGCTATTGCTTTTGTCATCAGCTGTTCCTCTCATCATCAGCTGTTCATCTCAACATTAGGTGTTCCTTCCATTCCCTGCTGTTCCTTCCCATCATCAGTCATTTCTCCCACCAGCTGATTGTCCCACCAACAGCTGATCTTTGTTTATTTGTGGACCTCCTTACGTCCCCCCAGGTGACGTGGGTATCGATTTGTGTGAGAGTTGCACCGTGTTTAATTAAGCCTCAGTGGTATATGGATCATCACGCTTAATATGCTGTGCATTCGAAAATAAGAGAAATCGTAGTCTATTGAAATTTTCATGGGATTTAGAGCGTCATCCTGAGGCGTCAAATGGATTTAATACTTTTTTCGAAGAGAGAGATTTAAAGAGATGCTCTTTAGTGCCGTGAGTGCATGACGATTTGCATTTTGGGTTCAGAGTGCTTTTCTCTCATCTAGTGAACCAGATGACAGAGAACTAAACTAAAAAAGATGGTTGTAGTGATTTTTCCGACCATCTTTTGTAGTTCAGAGTAGTTTTTTTCGAGATATTTTGGGTTAACAGTTTTTCCCTGCCATATTTTGGGTTAGTGGTTTCTCCCTGCCATATTTTAAGTTAGTAGTTCCCCTTGCCATCTTTTAGGTTAGTAGTTTCCCCTGCCATCTTTTAGGTTAGTAGATTCCCCTGCCATCTTTTAAGTTAGAAGTTCCTCCCGTTATCTTTTAGGTTAGCAAATTCCCCTGCCACCTTTTAAGTTAGTAGTTCCCCCTGCCATCGTTTGGATTCTGAGTGGATTAAAAACACATTAATGGCGTATGCCATTAAATCAGTTCCCAGTACCACCACCAGGAATACCATAAATTTTAAGGCACCCTGAATCTAGCTGGCAAGTCGTCGAGGTGCTGTAGGCAAGAAATTCTTCGACATTTTTCCCGCTGATAGTAGCAAACGAGTGGTGCTGTGTCAGCCCGTGTTAACAGCACGAGTTCCAGGATATTCCAGCCAGGCAGGTAGTGGATAAGGTATCCAAAGGACCAGGATATTCCAGTAGGGCTGGTGATGGATCAGGAGTTCAGAGGTCGAGCAGTACACACTCACTCCATAATTTTATTTATTAGAGAAATTTCGTTTATATTTTTTAATTTTGCTTCCCATCTATGTTGTACGTTATAAGTATTTGCTATTGTTGTTACTGGTTTCTTTATTTTTGCTGTTCCTCTTGTTGTGATTGTTGTTGCTTTTGTTGTGACCAGCGAATCTCTCCTCCATCTTCACACTGTCGTCATGATAATATTTCTCTCATTATAGCCTCTCGCGTAATAAATCAGAAGCCCCATTATATTCCCACATTTTTCAGGACTTAAGTAGAATGAAAGAAAAAAAATAGAGCCTCATACGCGAATGACAAGATTATTATAATCACCATTATCCCCACTGACACAGTGTGTTTATATATATATATATATATATATATATATATATATATATATATATATATATATATATATATATATATATATATATATATATATATATACCTGGATGAAGTCCAACAAACACACGCACTAATTTACTGTAACCTGGTATATCTCGCTAGTAAATGGTTGGATTTCAACCAGTTTGGTCGGCCTGGCTGGCTATTGTGAGGGACGTGACCTAACTAGTGAATGGTAGCTGAGCTGTGGTTTGCTGTGACCCGACTTGTGGGTGACCAACTGACCATATTATTTGTGGGGTGTGAACGTGTATTGTGTGTGTGGGGGGTTTTAAGGGGAGCTTGTCTTGTCTTGTCTTGTCTTGTCTTGGCTTTGGCCTGGCTTGGGGAAGATGCCAGGGAAGCGGGGTTGGCTAGACGTGTTAACAGCCTTGTAAGGCAAGGATAAGACTAAAACGAAAATGTAGAAAATCTAACGAAGAAGGGAAGGGAAAGAGGGAAGGGAGAAGGACAGGTAAGGTATGAAAGATAACAGGAAGATATGAGGAAAGGTAAGGAGGAAGAGAGGAGAGGAGGAACGTAAGATGTAAATGTAAGAAAGGAGAAAGGGAGGAAGGGATGGAATAAAATTAAGGGAGGGAGAGAGGAAGGCAAAATGATTTAGGAAGGAAAGTTATGTAGGATGGGCTAGAGAAAATGTGCAGAGAATATCGTCTAAAAAACAACCATCACAACAACCGTGACGATAACAATAACAACCATCACAACAACCATTACAGCAACAACCATAGCAATAACAACCATCACAATAACAACCATCACAATAACAACCATCACAATAACAACCATCACAATAACAACCACCGCAATAACAACCATCACAATAACAACCATCACAATAACAACCATCATCACATCAACAACCATCACAATAACAACCACCATCACTGCAACAACCATCACAGTAACAACCATCACAATAACAACCATCACAATAACAACCATCACAATAACAACCATCACAATAACAACCATCACAACACCACAAAAACAAAAGCCATAACAAAAACCACCATCACAATAGCAACCAAAACAACAACAACAGCCACTCACAAACCCAAAAAATTCTCTTGGACAGGACTCGTTATTACTTTCCTACCCTCAGAGCCGCTGTTATTAAATATCCTCCAGATTTTACCTGTGTCTCAAGAAAATCTTTAGACAGTTTTTAAGCAACGTTGTGAGGCACATTTTCCATTTTTGCGTCTATGTTTTATAAGTGATATTGCGAGCCACCGTTGCTGCTGCTGCTGTCACGACACCCAGGGTGATGAGGAGCCTTTTTCAAGATATTAGTTTTGATGAAAAAGTCGTTTTTTTACGAGGCGTGTGTGTGTGTGTGTGTGTGTGTGTGTGTGTTTACCCATGTATGTGCTCACAATTTTTTTTTTAAATCTACTCACTCTGTGTACTCTACATCAAGTCGTGTGTAGAGGATAGTAAATTTTTATATATATATATATATATATATATATATATATATATATATATATATATATATATATATATATATATATATATATATATATATATATATATATATGTCGTGCCGAATATGTAAAACCGGTCAATTAGCAAGAACTCATTTAAAATTAAGTACTTTCTGAAATTTTCTCTTGTACGTTTAAAGATATATTTTTTTCATTAATGTTGATGTAAAAAATTATAATTTTGCACCAAAAGAATCTTAGAAAACTTACCTAACCTTATTATAACAAGAACAATTTATTTTAGCCTAACCCAACTAAATATATTTTAGATTTGTTTACAATAATTTAATACTAAACAAACACAGTGAAATATAATTTTTTTCATTAGGCTCAGGATGATTTTTGCTAAATTATTGCATACACAAATTTTCGCTTGCCTTATTCAGCGAAAAGAACGTTGCTATTTAAGGCACGACATATATATATATATATATATATATATATATATATATATATATATATATATATATATATATATATATATATATATATATATATATATATATTCACATTGATATACGCCTAACTGTTTCCTCGCACAGAGAACATTGAGACATTAATATTTACACTATCATGCCGGAATGTTGTTGTAGAAACACTGCATACAGAATGGAACAATTGAAATATGGGCTTTGAAAATTGTGTTCTTTGTGTTGAGCAATCTGGAAGGTTGAATTCAACAGGAGCGGCCTTATCTATCTATGTGTGTGTGTGTGTGTGTGTGTGTGTGTGTGTGTGTGTGTGTGTGTGTAGCCAGCAGCTTCCCTGAGTGAGATGCATCTTAATTCATGGATGCTGTAGCTTAGGAGGCGGCGGTTTAAATTCAAGAGATACGCTTAGGTGTTAGTTACCAGTTGTCAAAGGCAATTATCGATAGACACTTGGCCTATGGCTGTAGTGTGTATAGTGTGTGGTGGTGGTGTGGTGTGTGTATTCAATTGTAAGCGCCTAACTGTAGCTGCAAGCGTCGATTCATAGCTTCTGGACCCTCCTCTTCACTGGTCACTACTAGGTCCACTCTTCCTGCTCCATGAGCTTTTTCATGCCTCTTCTTAAAGTTATGTATGGATCCTGCCTGCACTACGTCACTCTCTAGACTGATCGACTCTCTGACAACTCTGTGACTGAAGAAGTACTTCTAAACATCCCCGTGCCTCATCTGAGTTTTCAGATGAAAACTCAGATGAGTAACAGGAACGTGAGAGTACCCATTCCCTACGACCCGAGGGTCTATCGTCCTGTGGGAACAAACTTGTATCAGGGGGCCAGGAGCCAGAATTAGTGGATACCGTGAGTCACCCTGAAACTGGCAGTCACTTCCTTATAGTTTGTGCTTGTCAAAAGTACTTGTCTACCATTGTAAACACAAGTGTAGTCCCATGTTCACGGGTTACTGTCTTTCCAGTGTTGCTTGGTGACTCCATCAGGATGCTTTTACCTCCTATGGACACTGGTTAGCTGTTGATCACGTTCTGATGAGTAACAGGCTGTGCGGAATCTTCACTGGATGATATCGTTGACTTCTCTGTATTTTGCATTATTTCCTTCTGACGTACGTATGACAGCTGAGACTATGGAGCACCAATTGGTCCGTCAATACGTTGTCGTGTATGCAATTATGTTTGGTGAAAACGACGTCTTGGAAAACAACCACATCAATACGACTGGGTTGAGGGCAGATACAAGTATCTGAAGATGGATTAGGAACAGCCAAACGGAAATCCCCAGTATGTGACGCCCCCACTGCTAGGAGGAAAATCAATCCTTTCTTTAGACACTGTCGCCTAATTATTTTTCTACTCTCAGGAGTGTGGTGTCAATTTGCTGGCGGAACTTCACGAGGAAGCTGATCATCACTCGCAGCGCCGGATGCGTGGAATCGAGTCCTCGTTTTATGGCGTCATAAAGACTCTTAAATACTATCCGTGGGGTTTAATTACAACCCAACTCTCGGGAGGTCAGTCGTCTGCCTGGAGTTTATAGCTACGCCAATAAATAGAGAGACTGACGGCGAGGCAGTCTGTCTTTGAAACGTATGCATATACAGTGTTTGTGTAAGATAGAGAGAGGATCACTGAGGAACTAAGGCACGCTAATTGGCATTTTGGGGAAGGGTTAATTAACACTTTGAAATTATTAACCAGGTGAATATCATCATTATCTTCATTTTCTTCTTCTTCTTCTTCTTCTTCTTGTGTACTCACCTAGTTGTGGTTGAAGGGGTAGAGTCATAGCTCCTGGCCCCGCCTCTTCGCTGATTGTGTGTGTGTGTGTGTGTGTGTGTATTCGCATATATGTGCTTGATTATATATGGTTACAGGTCGTGTCACAGCTCCTGGTCCCTTCGCTGGTCACTGCTAGATCCATTCTCTCCCGGCTTCATGGGTCTTGTCGTACCTCTTTATAGCTATATGTGGATCCACCTCTACCAGTTCACCCTCCACATTGTTCTACTTCATAACAACTCAAAGGCTGAAGATATACTTCCTATCGTCTCTATAACTCATCAGAATTTTCAGCTTCCATCTGTGCCCTCTTGTTCCTGCCACCCATCTCTCTGTCTGTGTTCACTTGTCAATTTCTCTCAGTATTTTGTACGTTGCATGCGTGCATTTCTACACGATTTCTTCCGTGTATACTCAAATGTGCGTATACAGTATTTGCATACACCACATGAACGCACGTACGCATGCATCAGTGCGGCGGCTACAAGCTGCCTCCATGCTTCGGTAAACCAATTAGTGGCTTCATGCATTATTTTTTTTTGTCGTGTACGCCGTGCCTGCGAATACAATTATAAGTTTTCTTAATTAAAGTTTCCTCTTCGGTCAGAGCTTAAGAAACTTTCTCCTTGAGGATGGCGGAGAGGGAGGTTGTCGAAGGAAGTAGGGGGAACAGGAGGGGGGAGTTAGTTAAGGGGTGATAGATGAGTCAGATGCAGCATTCTCCACCTGACCACAGCATTCTGAACCTGACTATAAATACTAGCGTACCTTCAACCCCAGGTAGATCTGTTTATGACTTGAAAAAGCACACTGTGTGGGCGAAACGTTGTCAATAAAGGATCACATTATACTGCATATGTGTTTATATTTCCAGGTGAGAGAAGTGGTGAAAGGGAGGGTAAGATAGAGCAGCCAAAATTCCTCAAAATATACAATGTAAATAAGGTAAAAAAAATATGTTAAAAATAAGGTAAGAGGAGAAAGAGTTTTATCTTGTAATAAAGTGAGATAACACCCTCTGGGGATATTTTGCTGAACTATTGAACTTCAGAGTACATGGGAAAGTACATGTGAGAGTACATGTGAAAGTACATGGGAAAGTAAAATAACAGGAGCTGCGAACCTGCACCGAGGCCATCAGCTGAGTACTTTCTACTGTGGTGGTATAAACCTTGGTAATAAATACCGACAAGTTGGTTTAGAAAGACACGTAAGCAAACACTATAACATATTTATTAGAAAACGTTTCGGTCCTGGGACCTTGATCAAGAAGTGATCAAGGTCCCAGGACCGAAACGTTTTCTAATAAATATGTTATAGTGTTTGCTTACGTGTCTTTCTAAACCAACTTTCTACCGTCACATAGACTAGAGTTTGATTATCAAAGCTTATTTCTTGGGTAGCATTGAAAATGGGTTGGGCAAATATTTTTGTTAGAGGGTTTGGGTTTGAGAAAGACCTGCCTAGTATGGGCCAGTAGGCATGCTGCAGTGTTACTTCTTTGTTATGGTCTTAACCTATATCTAGGATACATTGTACGGGTTATTGACGCTGTTATCATGGGTTGCTTAAATTATAGGTTGGACAAATACATGATTAAATCTAACAAAAATGATCCCAAATGGATGAACAATAGATTAAAACATCTCATTGGTCAAAAGAGAGGCTTATATAGGCGTATCAAAAGAGGGGATGAGCAGTTAAGAAATCAATATATTCAATTAAAGAGAGAAATAAAGAAAGGAATAAGAAAAGCAAAAAGGAATTATGAGGCTAAGGTCGCAAGGGATTCAAAGACTAAGTGTAATATTCAAGGATTTAAGTTGTTCCATGTGGATAGATATAATGGGAAGGGGGGAGGAGTTGCATTATATGTTCGAGAAAATATTAAATGTTGCATAAAAACAGGTATAAAAATAGATGGAACAGTAACAAAATCTGTTTGGGTAGAGTTTGTAGAGGGTCAAGAAAAACTAATTCTAGGTGTAATATACCGACCTCCAGGCTCGGATCACGATAGAGGGAGACTTCTTTGGGACGAAATTGTTAGGGCTTCTAGACACAATAACATAGTCATAGTAGGGGATTTTAACTTTAGTCAAATTGACTGGAATTCTTTGACAGGTAATCTCGAGTCCAGTGACTTTATGGAAACAGTTCAGGACTGTTTTCTGAAGCAGTGCGTAACAGAGCCTAGCAGGGGTAATAATTTGCTAGACCTAGTCTTGTCAAATAAGGAAACACTCGTAAATAATCTGGAGATCACTGAAGAGCTTGGCGCAAGTGATCACAATTCCATCACTTTTAGCATTAACTGGGAATGCAAGAATAATGAAAATACAGTAAAAATCCCTGATTTCCGTTCTGCCAATTATAATGGACTTAGGGAACACCTGTCTAATCTTGATTGGGGTTATCTAGCTAATGATTTTATTGACGATGATCATACTTATGATTATGAAGGGATCTGCTTTTATGATTTTTTTCTTAATAATGTACACCGTGCTCAGAGTATATACATTCCCCGGAGAGATATTAGGTCTAATAACAACGATCCCAAATGGGTTAACAGTAGGTTAAAGCATCTATTAGGGGAGAAAAAGGGGAATTTATAGGCGCATCAGAAGAGGAGAGGTTAACCTTACTGACCAATATGTTCAGCTTAGAAGAGAAGTAAAAAAGGGAATTAGAAAGGCTAAACGTGACTATGAAATTAGAGTTGCTAATGAATCAAAGACTAACCCAAAGGGGTTCTCTCAAGTGTATAGGACGAAGGTGAAGGAAAAAGTAGGACCTCTGAAAATTGAGAAAGGACAGCTGACGGATAACGAACTGGAAATGTGTTCCTTATTTAATGACTATTTTTTATCAGTTTTTACACAGGAAGATGTAAATGAGATTCCAGTAATTAACAATTATTTAGTTCCTGATGAATTTAAATTAACTAATATTACTGTCACGAGGGACATGGTTATTAAACAGATAGACAAACTGAAGCAAAATAAGTCCCCGGGACCCGATGAGTTGTTTTCCAGGGTACTTAAGGAATGCAAGATGGAGCTTAGTCAGCCATTAACGAGTGTGTTTAATGCGTCCATCCTTACCGGTGTTGTGCCAGAGTTGTGGAAGATGGCTAATGTGGTTCCTATATTCAAATCAAGGGATAAGTCCGTTCCTTCAAATTACCGTCCAATAAGCCTGACATCTATAGTGGGCAAGTTATTAGAATCAATTATAGCTGACATTATTAGAAGTCACCTTGAAAAGCATAACTTGATAAATGAATCTCAGCATGGATTCACGAGAGGTCGTTCTTGCCTAACAAACTTACTGACATTCTTCAATAGAACATTTGAGGCAGTTGACAGCGATAAGGAATATGATATTGTTTATTTGGATTTTAGTAAAGCCTTCGATAGAGTACCTCACAAGAGACTCTTAAGAAAAGTGGCAGCTCATGGTATAGGAGGTAAAGTTCTAGCATGGATAGAGGCATGGCTTACCAATAGAAAGCAGAGAGTTACCATTAATGGAGTGAAATCTGAATGGGGATTAGTCACTAGTGGCGTTCCACAAGGATCAGTTTTAGGCCCTCTCTTGTTCATAATTTACATTAATGACCTTGATGAAGGGATTACAAGTGACATGAGTAAGTTTGCTAATGATAAAAAGATAGGCCGTATAATTCACTCTGAGGAGGATAGCAATGAACTTCAGGAGGATTTAGACAAATTAATGTCTTGGTCTGAAAAATGGCAGAGCACCATGGTTGTAGAGATTCTGAAGCACAGGCGAACGAACGAACGATAGTTCAGGTAAGATCCCAAATGGGATGAGCGGGGAAGACGGGACAGACGAAGAATAGTGCTGGAGAGGAGTGTTCAGGCACTTCTGTTGGGACTCCGGTGGGGTGAGCGAGGAGGATGGGACAGGCGAAGATTAGCGCTAGAGAGGAGTGTAGAATTGAGCCATGTCTTAACCATAAAGCTAAGGCGAACGTGGGTCAGAGAATGGTACCTGTCGGAGAAGGTACCTGTCAGCGAATCCAAGGTTATTTGTAAATAGGGTTAGGAGCAGGATCATACAAGGAGTAGAAAAGGTTGTGTTGGTTTGTGGGTCTGCGAATGTCTTCGTCAAGGAGAGAGGTCCAGTAGTCATGTCGTGTCTCAAGTTTGTCTGTCACTGAGCGTCTTCCAGTATAGATTCAGAGCAGGGATGTCTAATTGGGCATGGAGAGACTCGCTTGTGGCGAAGTCTTCCCATCTGACA
Source organism: Cherax quadricarinatus (assembly GCF_038502225.1). Classification (NCBI taxonomy): domain Eukaryota; kingdom Metazoa; phylum Arthropoda; class Malacostraca; order Decapoda; family Parastacidae; genus Cherax; species Cherax quadricarinatus. The sequence goes on from NC_091295.1 coordinate 52,205,982, forward strand.
TCAAGCACCCAGCGCAGCGCCTTGTTCTGGACACGCTGCAGTTTAAGTAAGTTCGTTTTAGCTGAAAGAGAGAGGACTAGAGGAGAGTAAGTTATCAGAGGACGTATTAGGGATTGTAGAGGTGTAGTTTGTGCGTTGGGAGGCATGTTGCAGCTTGTAAAGGCCTGCAAGGGCTTTACTAGCTATTGCATGCCTTGAGTAAATGTGTCCTTGTAAGCAAAGAAGGTAGTCAAGATTAACGCCAAGGACAGTGACAGATTGTGTGATGGGGATGTAAGTGCGGGTGTCAGCAGTTCTGAGCTCGACAGGTAATGGAGGATCAAGTTTTCTATAGTTAAAATACGTAATGCTGGATTTAGCTGCATTGGTTTTGATCCTCCATTTTTGTTCCCAGATGGCTATCCTGTCGATCTCGTTTTGTGTTTTTTGTGTGAGTGTATCTATATTGGCGTGAGTGATAAGTTGTGTAATGTCGTCTGCATAGGCTAGTGTGATGGAGTTGTGGTATACAGGTGTTGTAATGTCGTTAGTGTATAAAATGTAGAGGGTAGGGGAGAGGACAGATCCCTGGGGTACTCCAGCATTTAGTGTGAAGTAGTCAGAGTAACAGCCTTGGAATTTGATTCTCATGGTACGGCCATATAGGAAGTTGCAGAGGAGTTTACGAGTAATGAGAGGCAGGTTAAAGTTACTGCAGAGTTTGTACTTGAGCCCTTCGTGCCAGACAGTGTCCAAAGCTTTTTCAACCTCTTTTGCAACCAGGGCTGTCCTGTTTCTTTGTTTTGTGTTTATGTGGATGTAGTTGAGAATGATGTTAATGGCATCCTGTGTGGATCTGTGTGTTCTGAAACCAAACTGGCCATCAGAAAGTAGAGTTTTTTTTCCAGGTGTCTGCGAAGGCGATGACTGATGAGTTTTTCAAAGAGTTTTCCTAAAGTTTCGAGGAGGCTGATAGGGCGATAGTTTCTAGGGTCAGAGTGGTCTTTTTTGGGTTTAGGAAGGAGGATAGCAGTAGCGGCTTTGAAGAGGGAAGGGAAGTATCCAGAGGCAAGGGAGGCATTGAGGAGGTTTGTGTAGGCAGTGTTTTAGGACTAGGCCAGAGGCACCAGGAGCCTTGGGAGGAAGGTGTCTGAGGAGAGTTTTAATGTCTGTGTTGGTGAAAGGAGTGTCGAGTTCTTGGGAGGAGGTAAGAGAGTCCAGATGGATGTGGCTATCTGGTGTTGTTTCTTGTATGTGTGCAGTGCTCCAGTGTTCTATGTTCTGAATGTGTTGAATAGCGTTAGGGTGAGGTGGGTGAGGGTGGAAGATGTTCTCCCAGATGTGTTTGGAGATGTTAGTAGCAGCCTGCGGGTCTGAGATGTGTGTGTTGTTGTGGGTGATGTGTTTGAATTTGTTGGTGGGAGTTGTGCCTCTGATTTTTTTGATAAAGTTCCAGAAGGCTTTAGTGTTTTTAATACGCTGTTTGTCCGCTTGTTGTATGAGGTGTGACCAGTGATTGTTGTGGACTTGGTCTAGGCTGTGTAAAATGTTGTTTCTAAGGTAAGTGAGATCTAATCGGACTTGATTAAATCTGTGTGTGTTGTAGAGGAAGCAGTTGCGGTAGCAGATAATTAGTCTTCTTGTTCTGATTGAAGGTTTGAAGGAATAACGAGTGGTGTGAGTTTTCTTTGGTATTGCGGTGTTGGCTGCTTGTGTAATGGTGTCTTGGATGAGATCAAGTTGAGTATCGATGTCAGAGATAGGTTTGTTGTTGTAGTCATAGGTGAGGTTAGTATTGTCTATGTGTTGTTTGAAAGCATCCCAGTCAGCGTTCTTGTAGGAGAAGGAAGGTGTGGTCGGGATGAGGATAGGGTTGGAGATGTGTAAGATGACTGGGATGTGATCAGAGCCTGTAATAGGGCCAGGTGAGATGTAGTGTTGAAATAGAGAGCGGGCTCGGTTTGCCAGAATGTTGTCTGGTTTGCCTTGGCCCGTGTGGTTGTAGAAGGTGTTGAAGTCTAAGCCGAGATGAATTAGGTGTTTATGGTTTGTGAAGTTGAGTAATTGGTGACCAAGTTGGTTGTTACTGGTGTGATGAAAGGCGGTGTGTTTGGCATTCATGTCAGCTAGTAGGTATGTTGGTGTGTTGGTGTAGTTGAAGACTAAGGAAAGGTCGTGTATGTTGAGAATAGTGTTTGGGCGAGCATAGGTGGTGAAAAAGATAAAGGGGCCAAGGTGGGCGTGTATTCTGCTGCAAGACAGTGTTGGTGAATAAAAGGGATTGGGAGAAATTCGTGTTTTATGTTGGATTTGACAAGGATGGCAACCCCATCGTGGGGATCATAGGGGGACTGTAGTGCAGTATAACCATAATGGCGGAGACGTTGAGGGGCTTTGAGGCAGGTACTGTTTAGCAAAACAATATCTGGCCTATAATTGAACAAGTATTTTCTAAACTCCACTATCCTCGTCACTTCATCAGAGACTGCAGACGGCGGGCATTAAACATCTTCAACACACCCAGAGAAGGCACTGCCGAGAAGAGATACACAGTCCTCCCCACCAACTCCATTGACAAACATGTTTCCAACATCTTTTCCAATACCTCATTCCAAGTATCTACCTCCACAACCACGACCATCAAGGACATCACCAGTAGTAGACAGGACAAGCTTCCATCCTCTGCAGGGGTATACATAATCCTTTGTAATGACTGCAACAAATTATACGTGGGCGAAACATCAAGAGACCTCCAAACACGTATTTCAGAACACCAATACGCAAGCAGGGCTGACGATACAAGGAATGCCTGTGTATAACATCGCAATTCACACAACCATTTAATTAACTACAGAAACTCAAGACTTATCGCCACAGAAGACAACACTCAATACCGAAGAATCCTGGAATCATCGTTTATCTCTATAACCAACAATTTCAACCAGAACAATGGCTTCTATAACATAGCTGAACCGCTTGCCAAGAAACTTCTTCATCGCTATCCCACATAAGAACATAGAACACTGCAGAAGGTCTACTCACAACTTGTCCAATACCCCTGCCAAGCTACCCAAGACTCTATAACCCCACCCAGTGGATCACCAGATGCAGCATTCTCCACCTGACCTCAACATTCTGAACCTGACTATAAATACTCCCGTACCTTCCACCCCCAGGTAGATCTGTTTGTGACTTGAAAAAGCCCACTGTGTGGGCGAAACGTTGTCAATAAAGGATCACATTAAACTGCATATGTGTTTATGTTTCCACAGTGTCGGTATTTTATACCATTTATTTTCAGGGGTAGAATTAGTGAAGAGGGGTAGGGGAGGAGGAGAGCTGGTGGGTGTAGGAAGTGGGGGTTGGGAGAGAGGGAGGAGGTAGAGGTTGTAGGGGGCTTAGAAGAGAAGCAGGAGGGAGGGATAATTAAAGAGGGAAGATTGTTAGCAGACAAGATTAGGTTAAGGACATGTGAGTAGTCTGATTGGTAAGCTTGAGAGATAACCATCGCAGAGTGGGCAGCAGTGGCGAGTTGACAGTTAGTTTTGTAGTCTAGTGTGGGTGTAGGTGTAGAAGGAGAAGTAGTCTGTGTTGGTGTTTGAAGTGTGTAGAGTAGGAGAGGTAAACCAAGTGCGTGGAGTAACCAAGGCATTGGGGGTAGGGGAGGAAGGTATGGTAGGAGAGGGAGGTGCGGGGAAAGGGTTGGGGAGGGAGGGAGGTTGACTAGCTCTGAGGGTGGAGGGAATGTCTTTTCTAGAGGGGCAGGAATTTGCAACTGCAGTGTGTGACCCGCCGCAGTTAAAATATTTAAGGGGGAGGTTGCAAGTGTTCCAGAAGTGGCCAGTTGCTGAACATCTGGAGCAGATTTGTGTGGAAGTGCATGAGATTTTGTCGTGGCCGAATTTGTAGCATTTCAAGCATTGTGTGATTGGGTGAAAGTTTGGAGTGAAGAGAATGTTTGGAGGAATGCGGATGGTCTTGGCAAGGATTCCTTGATTGAAGAGTGTAGAGGCGTCAGAAGGAATTGAGCAGCGTATTTTGAGGATGGTAGAGTTTTCAGGTCTGTAAATATCGTCAACAGAGACTTCGTTCTTAGTACTAATGTCTTTGATTAAGTCTTCTTTGTCTGTGTCATAGGCAGTCAGGAGAGAATAGTCTACGTGTTTTGCGATCACTGTGCATTTGGCGCGGTGCTCATGAGTCCAAATAATAGTGCAGCCTGCGTTGAGAAGTTTTTGTCTGGTCTCGGTTGAGGTGTACGTTTCGTAAGAATGTCTGTCAAGAAGGAGTTTGAAGCCTGAGTTGGTTTTAAAGACTTTCAGTTGAGGAGCGCCAGTGATCTGGTACAATAAATTTCCAGGACAGACAGTGACATGATCAGATTTAGAGTATTTGAGGTTAAGCGAGAAAGAATTGGGTTTGGAAGAGGTAGAGGCAGGGTAGGCCTTAGAGGCAGGAGGAGACGGAGTAGGGGCGAGTGTTTGCGGTAGAGGAGGAGTGGTAAGGGGGAAAGAAGTGGAAGGCATTGAAGACATCGTAAATTAGATGTTGCGGCCAAATCTGTGAGAATAATTGGCTTGGCAAGTACATGTGAAGTAGACACACGTACTTGCCTGGCTATAACTTTAAAGTTTCCTTGTGGAGTTCGTCTCTGGAGGCACAGGACACTGAGGAGGTGAGCTGTAGCTTAATGGAGCACTGTATGCCCTGAACGGCGAGGAGAGGCAACACTGGCTGTATGGCGTGCAGACCACACGTACAGGCCGAGGCTCGGAGACAGCAACAGGAGTGCATAGGGAGGCTTCCTGCCCTTGGGTAGGCAGCCACCGACGCACCAATCCTGCTGCACTAGACGAAGGTCCAGTAACCACCACTGGATGAAGAGAGGCAACACTGGCTGTGAGCGGCGAGGAGAGCCAACACTAGCTGTATGGCGTGCAGACTTCACATACAGGCTGAGGCGTGGAGACTTCAGACAGCGGCGAGGAGATGCAACACTGGCTGTATGGCGTGTGTGTGTTTTTTTTAAGCACAGGCGAACGAACGAACGAACAAGTTCAGGTAAGATCCCAATGGGATGAGCGGGGAAGACGGGACAGACGAAGAATAGTGAAGGAGAGGAGTGTTCCTAGTTGTAGAAATAGAGCCAGGGCTTAACCCAGCAGCTGAGGCGATCGTGGGATAGAGCTGGAGAGAACAGGACTTGGCTGAGAATGTGGACGACGTGGGCAAGCTGTGCAGGCTGCATCATGGTGGTTGATCTGTAGATCTGGTCGGCGATTGGTTGCTGGAGATCGGCGGGAAGCGGGATGGAGAGGGAGGCATGTTTCAATATGATCGGTTAAGTATGCAGAGAGGAAAGAGGATCAGCGTTGATTGGTGGATAACACTCTTCATATCTGCGTTTTGTTAGTTTTTCGTTCCTGTCGTAGAGCCATTTTGAAGTCTTTTGAAAGCAGGTTTTGATAATAAACTAAGTTTGAGCAGACTTTTGCTGTCTTTTTCTAAGTCTGCAATTAGGGCAGTTTCAGTGTGGGGATCGCATCCAGGAGCAACAGTGTACTTGATACTACCATGGTGCATGGAATAGATGACCTGAGGTGCATATAGCGACGGGGTGTGAGGGTTATATGTAAAGAAGGTGAGGGGTTCAGTTGGTCTAAATATTGTTTCCTCTTCCATTTCTTCAGGTCTTCGAGTATCTTGAGGTGGATTTTCAGGAGGAAGTGTCTTAGCTTTCTTGGCTTTTGGTGGCTGCGTTGGAGATGAAGCAGGTGGTTCGTTAGTAGTAGCAGAAGAGGTGGAAGACTCAGGTGATTGGTCCCCAGCGGTGGTGATATTGGAAGTCGCTGATTGGTTGTTTCTTGGAGATGGAATTTCAGGTGTTGTGATGTTGCCTAATTCTTTGGTGAGCTTGATGTCGGCAGATGGTGGAGAGTCTGAGAAAGTAAAGTTTGGCATGTTGTTCAATCGGAAGAGCTCGTTAATAACAGTGTTGAAGGAGCCTGGTAACGCCATATTATGCATGTGTGCATATAGCATACAGAAATGAATTTTCGTAGGTTCATAAGCTGATGGAGTAGTGGTGGAGGCTTGGGTAGCTTTTAAAAGTTTTGTTGTGTCGGCCTGGAGTTTGGTGATGGCAGCATAAGTAGGTGACTTGGAAGGTGTCTTCTTCTGTTCTGCTTCTTGGCTTTTTCTCAGAATTTCACGACGAGTGGGGCACTTTGCAGCGAGAGTATGGTGATTGTTTTTTGCAGTTGAGACACTTAAGTGGGGCAGCAGAAGTACAAGTCTTGGAATCGTGGCCTTCAGACCCGCAGGTAGAGCAGAACTTTTTGTCTTTTGTGGAGCAGTCTTTTGTAGAGTGTAGGTAAGAGTAGCAACTCCAGCACTGAGTAATATGATGGTACCGCTCAGCTTCAATATGACTGGAGTTAATGAAGTAATAGTATATGGCCAGGCCTTCAGCCATAGCTTGGGCAGCCATTGTCACATCAGTAAAAGTGATTTTCAGCATGGAGGAGGCAGTAGGAATCTTGGTGATGCTTTCAACTGTAGCCCAGGGATTTTGTTCTTCTATGGAGGTCTTTAGGTCTTCAACAGGTTGTATGGTAATCAGTTTGTCAAGTCTCTTCAAGAAGACAATCCTCTTAGCCCGTAAGGCAGGAGAGGACATGACTTTGAAGTCATGGTCTGATAGAGTGGACAAAGCGGAGGAGGTCAGTAGTTTTTCAGCTTCAACATCGTCTTCACAGATAATAATGAAGGCTTCGTGGAGTGAGAGGATGGTATTAATCTTGACCTGTAGACCCCTGATTACCACAGCAAGGGCAAGCTTGGTGGAGTCATTGATCGTACCACTGGATGGTTTCATCTTGACTCTGTTGGAGAAGCTCATCTTCTTGCACAGGCAAGGAGACTGGCGCTTATATAGGCATCAGTGAATAGGGACGTGTAGCAGAAGAGGGCATAGTCACTGGTAGGCGGGATTCCCCAGTGGAAGTAGGTCCTACCCAAATTCACGGGTTAGTTGCAGTAGCCGTGAAGAAGGTGTTGTAGATGCCCTCTGAACCAAGATTCCATGATGTTGCAGTGCCTGACAAGTTGTGCAAGACAGGTATACAATACCGACAAGATGAATGTTAAGACACTTGTGCAACATCTGGTTATCTTTATTGTAGACGTTTCGCCATCAAGTGGCTTTATCAATACAGATTCTTGGACATAATAAGAAACGTCTACAATAAAGATAACCAGATGTTGCACAAGTGTCTTAACTTTCATCTTGTCGGTACTGTATACCTGTCTTGCACAGGCAGCAGAGAGTTTGCATAAATGGGGGCACGTCACAAGCGGTGTTCCTCAGGGGTCAGTGTTGGGCCCGTTGTTGTTCACAATTTACATAAACGACATAGATGAGGGAATAAATAGCGACATAAGTAAATTTGCTGATGGCACCAAAAGAGGCCGTCCAGTTCATTCTAATAAGGGCACTAGAGCACTCCAGGATGATTTGAATAGACATACAATGGTCGGAGAAGTGGCAGATGCAGTTTAATACTGACAAATGCAAAGTTCTAAATGTTGGACAGGTAAATAACCATGCCACATATAAACTAAATAATGTAGATCTTAATACTACTGATTGCGAAAAGGATTTAGGAGTTCTGGTTAGCAGTAATCTAAAACCAAGACAACAGTGAATTAGTGTTCGCAATAAAGCTAACAGAGTTCTTGGCTTCATATCTAGAAGTATAAATAATAGAAGTCCTCAGGTTGTTCTTCAGCTCTATATATCCTTGGTTAGGCCTCATTTAGACTATGCTGCTCAGTTCTGGTCACCGTATTACAGAATGGATATAAATGCTCTGGAAAACGTACAGAGGAGGATGACAAAGGTGATCCCATGTATCAGAAATATTCCCTATGAAGATAGACAGAGGGCCCTGAATCTGCACTCTCTCGAAAGGCGTAGAATTAAGGGGGATATGATCGAGGTGTAAAAATGGAAAATAAGAATAAATAAAGTGGTTGTAAATAGCGTGCTGAAAATTTCCAGCCAAAACAGGACTCGCAGCAATGGTTTCAAGTTGGAAAAATTCAGATTCAGGAAGGATGTAGGAAAGCACTGGTTTGGTAATAGAGTTTTGGATGAGTGGAACAAACTCCCGAGTACAGTTATTCAGGCTAAAACGTTTTGTAGTTTTAAAAATAGGTTAGATAAATACGTCAACAGGCGTCCCACAGTTGTGCTGCCTCCTAGATGGGACGTACAGAGGGCCAACTGGAAGGTATTCCAGGATTATCTTCATGATTGGTGGTCCACATACTCTCTATCTGAAGACTGTGATACGGCTAATCACTGTTCTCATCCAGGCAGCAGAGTGCGCAATTCCAAAGAAGTCCGCAGGACGCACTCACAAAAGAGACTGGTGGTTCTACAGCGACGAGGTGCGGGAGCAGAACCACCGCATCAACTCTTTTAGGAAGCTATACAGGCGTAACCCTACGGCAGAGAACATTGTGCAGCATGCCCGCAGTCTCTCTCTCAGAGTAAAAACTGAGAAATGGCTGGAGTGGTGCTCAACATTCGGACATCACACCACCTTATCTGAGATATGGGGCAAGCTCAACATAGCAACTGGCAAGAGCAAACCGAGGCCACCAGCACACCCGAACCCATCCCAGGAAGCTGAGAAACTAGTGGAGCTTTTCACTTCCAGGGGAGCCTCCACTCAGCTCCCACAGGACATCCGGAATATACAGACGGATCTTCTGCCACAAAGCCAGTTAACGATACAAGCTGCATGTGAGTCAGAAGATGTGACTGATTAAGACCTCACGGACTTGGAATTCCGGCGTGCCATTAAGAACACAGGTGACTGCCCCGGGCATCGATGGTGTTACGTACTCCATGATTGAACGAGCTGGGCAGAGTGGATGAGAGGCCATACTAGACGTCATTAACAAGTCGTGGAGGGCCGGGACACTCCCAGCAGCTTGGAAGAAGGCTACCATCGTACCAATTCTAAAGCCCGAGGACCCAGGCAGTATGAGACCCATATCGCTGACCAGCTGCTTAGCCAAGACTGCTGAGAGGATGGTGTTAAACCGCCTCCTATGGAAACTTGGGCCCCCCTCATCATCACATATTTGGCTTCACCAAAGGAGTGGGTACAGCAGAGTGCATAACCACCCTTCTAAGCCAGATTGCCGATAGTAACAAAAAACCTAGTATCGTCGTCTACCTCGACCTTGAGAAGGCATTTGAGCTAGCCAGCCCCACAGCAATTCTAGCAATACTAGCTCGAAAGGGAATCAAAGGACGCCTCCTGGCCTGGATAGAGTCCTACCTCAGGGGCAGGCAGGCCTGTGTCAGCTTTCAGGGGCACTACTCTTCCTTTAAAACCCTGGAAAACGGCACGCCACAAGGAGATGTGCTCAGTCCTACCCTGTTTAACGTTCTTATGCAGAAACTTGTGAGCCTTCCCTTTCATAGTGGTACACAGCTCCTCAGCTATGCTGATGATCTTGCACTCGTAGTGAATGGGAAAGGCAATTTGGAGCGACAGGCTCAGAGAGCTTTGGACCTAATTACACAGTCTTGCAAGGAACTAGGCCTCAAGATCTCGGCCGAGAAATCTCTTGCAATGATGTTCAAGGGACCAGGTCCTGTGAATATATTACGTATTCAGGATATAGAACTTGAGTGGACAGGCTCCTATCTGTACTTGGGAATCTACATTGATAAAAAGCTGACCTTTCAGAAACAGGTCGAGTATGTCAGCTCACGTGCTCTACTCAGACTCAACGCCATGAGAGCCATGACGAGGCACCGTGCAGGGGCAAGCAAAGATGTACTTCGCTTGTACTATATACAAGCTATACGCTCGCTCACTGACTACGGTGCACCGGCGTTAGCTCATCTCTTCCCGCAGAGCAGGCAAAGGGTGGAGGTCGTACATAACCAGGCGATAAGAACTATGCTTGGGGCTCCCATCTGGACCAACACAGTATGTCTCAGATCTGAGGCCCGGCTTCCTTCCTTGGCTGACAGAGTAAGATACATAAACGCCTGCAAAGTAGCCACGATTCTGCACCGGCAGCAAGGTACCCCACTAAGAAGACGGATATTGACAACCATGACACAAGATCCCACACTCTTCACGGACTACTCCTGGATTCGTTCGTTTTGTGCTGCTGGGCAGAAGCTGCTGCCTATACAACTACTCCTTGAGAAGAGTTGTGACCTTCCTGTTGCTGGGTACCATCTACCACCTCCCTGGCGCCCAAATCCAGCCGATGTTTGCATCATGCAACTACCCATCTCTAAGCGTCTCTGCAGTCAAGACACCCTCAGCAATCATGATGAGACAAGCATGGCAGTGGCAGATGGAGGCACATGTGCAGTGTATTTCACAGATGGTTCTGTCGACCCTGGCAGGAAGAGAGCAGCAGCTGGACTGTACCACAATGGTCACACACAAGGCTGGCGACTCCCTGACCACTGCACGATCCTTCAAGCTGAGCTGGTGGCGATTCATCAGGCATTGTTACATGCCCTACGACATTGACTCCGACCTGTCATACATGTTGATTCCACCTCTGCAATCAATGCCCTCTCCCATCCTCAACCACAGGACAATGTTCACCTCACCACATCGATCCTGAGCATAATGACAGCCTTAGAAGTTCAGGGTAACAGATCGACATTGAACTGGATCCCCAGCCATGCTGGCATCCGGGGAAATGAGGAGGCAGATGATGCAGCCAAGGCAGCAACAGACTACCCACATGTTGGGATTACTGTCCCCATCAGCCTAAGACAGAGCAAACTGGTGGCTGCCAGAGCCATGAAACTTATGGAAGAGGTCTTAGGTGATACCCCCATTCCATATGATAGAAGCTGGTCCAGAGCGCAGTGTACCGCCATCCATCGGCTTCGTTTGGGCTTTCCCACAGCCATAATGATGGTAGACAAGGCTGAGGAGGAGATGTGCCAGTACTGTCAGCACGTTGTCCAGCGGCCCCTAATACACTATCTTCTGGAGTGCGAAGTTACTGAGACTCTCCGCAGGCAACTAGGACTGATATTCCCTCCCGAAGAGGACCCAGAGATGATTGCGGCCACACTAGTGTACCATGGAGTCAACAAACCAAACAAGCTGTTACCCGTGATAACGACATATCCTCCTCCTCGCTAGTGTCCACAGTTAGGAGTACATGTGGTGTTGTCGCTTATGAGATGCACCAGATGAACTGACCAGAAGAGTGCTTGAGCAGCATACGTCGCATCATTGTAGAAACCTCTCTCCCTCGGGAGCCAGAGACGGGTCATCGCAAGACTGAGACCCGTGACAGGACTAAGGTCTTGGCGAACATTATACATACATACATGAGTGGGTGTGGGTGGGTGTGAGTTGGACCTGACTAGCTTGTGCTGCTGGGTCTGGTGCCGCGCTCCTTCCTTGTGTGGAGTTGACCAGACTGGGTGGGCAATTGGGCTAATCCGGGGGGGGGGGACTCATTGGGCTAATCCGGGGGGGGACTCATTGAGCTAATCCGGGGGACGACATGGACCTGCTCCGCATGGGTCAGTAGGCCTGTTGCAGTGTTCCTTCTTTCTTATGTTCTTATGTTCTTATGACGAGGGATTGGGAGTGTGTGTGTGGGTATTTGGGTAACACCAGAACCATACACACCACGTCTCACCCGAGCCATGCAACACCCGAGCCATGCAACACCCAAACCATGCAACACCCAAACCATGCAACACCCAAGACATGAGACTTCAGACTTGTCCTGGGATCAGTGGCCTGATTTCCATATTATGAAGGCCCAGTGAGGTGCTGTAGAAGAAAGAACAGGGTGGGAGTGGGGGAAGATGAATGGATGGGAAGTGTGGGGGAAAGGAAGAGAGGAGGAAGTGAGAGAAAAAATAGGGGAAGATAGAGGGGAATAGGGAGGGGGGAGACGAAGAGATGCAACATTCCCCTTTACTCCACAATCGATATACTAATATATAATCTTCTTTTGATGTAAGAAGCTGAAACAGAACGGTAATGGAGTTTTGTTCATATATATGTATGAGAGAGAGAGAGAGAGAGAGAGTAGTAGCCGAACACTTTGCTACCAGAATGCAAGTTCCCGATCCAGCAAGGGACCCTCCTTGGCTAGCTGCAAGAACTGTGTCAAAACTGCTGTCAGTGGTAACAAAAAGGCAGGAGGAGGTGCATTTCCTTCTTAAATCGCTTGACCAAGAAAAGGCTGTGTGCCCAGACAAGTTGAGCCCAAGATTGCTGAGAAGATGTGCAGACCAGCTAGCAGCACCTCTAACTCGCATCTTTCAACACTGCCTAGTACAGTGTAAATGGCCCTTTCTTTGGAAAGAGGCAAATGTAGTCCCTGTTCACAAAAAGAAGAGCAGAGCAGAAATCAGCAACTACAGACCAGTGTCACTCCTGGTGTTACACTGGTAAGTTCCTTGAGACAATAATCTCAAGACAAATGACAGAGTTTTTTGACTACCACTCACTACTTTGTGATCGTCAAAATGGCTTCAGGAAAGGTTACCCTGCTGCTGATCTGTTGTTAAACCTCTCCACTAAGTGACACCAGTCACTGGATGAATCCAAAGTCAGCTGTGTGGTAGCACTGGTATTGCTGGTGCTTTCGACCGGGTGTAGCACCAGAGCCTCTTAGCAAAACTTCAAGCACTGGAAATTAATTGCAGGCTCTACACTATGTCTCCTCAGTGATTACCTTCATGGTATATCTCTAAGGGTAGTCCTCAATGGAACGGAATCAGCAAGATATCCTGTTGGGGCAAGTGTTCCACAAGGAAGCGTGCTGGATCCTTTGTTATGGAATGTCTACTTCAACGACCTTCTTCATCTCATCCCAGAATTCCATGCATATGCAGACGACTGTACACTTACATTCACTTATCCAAGAGAAGAAATGGCAGCTGCTCTAAGCTACATCAATCACCAGGTGAGAGCTATATCAGCTTGGGGAAATAGATGGCAAGTAACATTTGCACCTGAGAAAACGCAAATGATGATCGTCTCTAAGCACCATGATGGTAATGCTGGTGCAGTAGTAAGGATGAATGGGAGGGTGTTGGCACCTTGAGAAGAAGTTGATATCCTTGGGGTGAAATTTGACTCCAAACTAACTATGAAGAACCATGTTGTAAATCTTGCAAACAAGGCAGCCAGGAAGCTTACAGCACTTCGCCGTATCTCGCATCTGCTTGACAGTAGGGGTTGCAAGATTCTGTACGAGGCACAAGTACGCTCACACCTTGAGTATGCTCCACTTTCTTGGTTTGCCTGCCCCCCCTCTCATCTGCGACTGCTTGACAGAGTAGAGAACAGAGCAAGACGTCTCATCTCTCGCCTGGACCCATCCTGGATAGATCTGTCATTTCAGCAGAGCCTTCAACACAGGAGGGATATGGGTGGCCTTACTGTTATGTACAAGGCGAATATTGTCAAAGTACCACACTTGGATCCACTTCGAGGACAGCGTGAAGCAAGCTTTTACACCACAAGACGGGCAGAAAGCAGCAACTTCACTCTGGTTGTACCCTTCTCCAGAACATCACACCATCTGAGATCATATATACCCAGGATGACTCGAGTATGGAACACATTCGTACAGCATAATGATGTCAACGAGATAAAGTCAGTTGATCAAATGAAAATGCTGGCCCACAGATGGCTCCAGTTTCATCCTGTTCCCTACTTGTATGTCTCATAACAATAAAAATACTTTCAAATGAACTGATGTAGGTAACAGCTCTTAGCTTGCCAATAATGTTAGGAATCCTTAACCTGTAAATAGCTTGTCAATAAAGCTAGGGATCCTTAACCTTGTCAAACTCTGTGTAAAAAAAAAAAAAAAAAAAAAAAAAAAAAGAGAGAGAGCGAGAGAGACAGACAGACACAGACAAAGAGACAGAGAGATGCGAGTAGCAGCTGATGTAGGTAACAGCTCTTAGTTTGTAAATAAAGTTAGGAACCTCAACCCAACCTTGTAAAACCCTGTGTAAAAGAGAAAGAGAGAAAGAGAGAGAAAGAGAAAGTGAGAGCGAAAGACAAAGTGAGAGCGAGAGAAAGAGCTAGTGAAAGAGCAAAAGAGAGCGAAAGAGAGAAAGCATATTTCTCTTTACCGTGATGATTTATTTCCGTGCATTAGAGTGCTTTGTGGTTTGCTCAGAGAATAATTTATGACATGTTCCTGGTTCTTGGCCTCTCTCTCTCTCTCTCTCTCTCTCTCTCTCTCACTGTACTTGTGGCTCCAGGCACAGCCAGTCTCTCCACTTTTTAAATTGGAAACTATGTTTTTTTCCCTGGGAAATTACCATGAAATTACTTTATTTTGGGGGTTGAGGGCGGGAGGACGGGACGGGAACTCGCACTGTTTGCAAAAAAAAAAAAAAATGTTTGTAAGGAATTAATACGATGGGTTAGATTTTCATTCACTTGAAATTGTTGAGAAAAATTATTTTTCCATTTTTTTTTGGGGGGGGGGGAGGGGGGAAATAAGCTTCTCGGCTCTTTTAACTGGTGGATTTTTTTTAAATTGTTGGATTTTTTTTTTCAGATACATTTATGGTTTTACTGTAAACGTTTGAAGTTTTAATTACTACCTTATTTCAATGTCACCTATACTTAGATAAACATTTAATCCTGAGTTAAATAACAGAAAAACATTTTTATCTGACGCTTAATTCGGAAAAAAAAAATCCAAGAATAATTAAATACTAGAGAAATGAGGTCAGTTGTCCTCACGAAAACTGTGACACTATCTCTAACTTATATTCAAATTATCATTAACAAAAAAACCTTCACGGTTCGAAAAAATATGTTTCAATAATGCAAATTATATCTTAGTAAGCAAATAAGTTTATTCTGGTACAAGTACACACAAGTACAGTTACTCAAATTACACTTATCATACATAGCAATATATGTGTAAATTACCTTGGATACTCCCTGTGGAAAATTGCATTTATCTGTTTGTAACTCATTATGTACATAACAGTAAATAACAAAGATAATTATTATTTATCAGAGTTACATAGACAAGTAGGAATCTGGGACACCTAGGTCACAAAAAATGTTCCCCTTCGATACCTACCACTGCCATATCCACAAGTTGCTCTAGACCTATTAATTACAAATGAAATATACATCACCAGGAATTCTGGTAAATATATAAATTTGTGGACTGTATATTAAAAGTAAAAAATGGTTATATATACACACATTTACATAACAGAAGGAGAATATATCTTAATATCACTCACCAATTTGACTGGAGATTAAGGTGTATCATACTCAGAAAACCTCACTGTCTATGAAAAAAACACTGGCCAGAGTTAAACATAACAGACTTATCTGAGGTTCCTGGAGCTGTCTTGTCCAGTCGCCTGATATCTTAAGTTATGCAGGAATGCACATCCAACTATTTCGCCTCCTATTTGAGAGGTGTCAGCCCAATTTTACCTCTAGAGCACGAAAAATTCTTCCCATTACACTAACGTTTCTAATCCAAATTCAGAACACAATGGGGAGTGTCATCTGTGCAGGTGCAGCTTCCCATTTTCGATAACATAATTTTTATTAAATACCGTATGGCCATCTATTTAAATATAACTACTGTATTTCTGGAAAAATATGTACAGTATTTTTCACCCCTCCCCCCCAAAAAAAAAAATCAGACAAAGTAACTTATTTCCACTGGGGTCCTTGTAATATATTATTTCAAATTGTAAGATACAACAGAAATCAATCATGATTTAACATTAATAATAAAACAAGTCACTCAAGTGCGTGAAAAATTATTAGAGAAAACAAGAACAATGAGAGTAAAGTTAGCAGAGTTATCTACAAGAATGTTATATAGAGACAATTAACTTAAAATAATAGTTACACCAATGTTAACTATGCAAGTAACTCTTCTCCCTCTCTGTGGGAAATAGTTCTCTCTTTCTGTAGGAAATAGCTCTCTGCCCTTTCTGTAGCCAATAGTTCTCTCTTTCTGTAGGAAATAGCTCTCCTACCTTTCTGTAGGCAATAACTCTCCTCTCTTTCTGTAAGAAATAGCTCTTTTTCCTTCCTGTAGGCAATAGATCTCCTCTCTTTCTGAAAGAAATAGCTCTCTTCCCTTTTTGTAGGCAATAGTTCGCCTCTCTTTCTGTAGGAAATAGCTCTCTTACCTTTCTGTAGGCAATAACTCTCCTCTCTTTCTGTAAGAAATAGCTCTTTTTCCTTTCTGTAGGCAATAGATCTCCTCTCTTTCTGAAAGAAATAGCTCTCTTTCCTTTTTGTAGGCAATAGTTCTCCTCTCTTTCTGTAGGAAATAGCTCCTCTCCCTGTTCTGTACGAAATAACTCTTAATTTGTTAAAGGTATGGTAAGAGTTTCACACTTAATTCTCAAAAAAAAAACTTTAGCCTTGGTTTATAATGCTAAAAGAGAGAGAGAGAGAGAGAGAGAGAGAGAGAGAGAGAGAGAGAGAGAGAGAGAGAGAGAGAGAGAGAGAGAGAGAGAGAGAGAGAGAGAGACAGAGAGAGAGAGAGAGAGAGAGAGAGAGAGAGAGAGAGAGAGAGAGAGAGACAGACAGACAGAGAGAGAGAGAGAGAGAGAGAGAGAGAGAGAGAGAGAGAGAGAGAGAGAGAGAGAGGGAGAGAGAGAGAGGAAGATAGAGGGGTGCCACATGAGGGCATATTCCTGGAATCTGTACACAGAAGTTAGTAGAGAGAGTTGACAGTGCAGCTATCAGAGCACCTTAATCAAATTGGATCTGTCCGAGACACAGGCAAGATGAGGCCCATCCCACTTGTCCATGTCAATATTGACACACACACACACACACACATTTAGTACAGAGGTACAAATCTTGCAAATCTCACTCAAAGAAAAATCTGTAGGCCTAAGCATGGTGCCTAACATATCCCCGGAGGCACACAGCAACAAGACAACTTTTATCAACTTCCACACTCATTAATGACTATATACAAATGCATCAAATGCATCTTAGAGTAAGCAGTGCCATAATGTAACCCACATACGCCAAGAATACTGAAAAAACTGCGGAGGTTCAAAATATATGAATAGATAAACAGTATGATATATTCGTAGATAAAAATATGATATATATTTGTAGATAAAAATATGATATATGATATATTCGTAGATAAATGATATATCTGAGAAAGATTGAATATCTTTGATACTAAAGATAATCTTGACATTTTGGTATCATGTTATACATTAAGAGTGTGCGTCTACTCTATTCTACATCATAGTTATATATTGTGAACAAAAGCTAGCTTTGTTTCCCTGTCATATTTCGTAGCACAGCATGGATTTACAGACCTGAAGTTTACCTGGAGTCGGTTCTGGGGGTCACCGCCCCTGCGGCCCTGTCCCAGACCAGGCTTTCTGGTTGCTGGCCTGATCGATCAAGCTTTTGGT
The DNA here is from genome assembly GCF_038502225.1 of Cherax quadricarinatus. Classification (NCBI taxonomy): domain Eukaryota; kingdom Metazoa; phylum Arthropoda; class Malacostraca; order Decapoda; family Parastacidae; genus Cherax; species Cherax quadricarinatus. Next base: position 52,223,452 of record NC_091295.1, read on the forward strand.
GCCCGCCTCCCGCAGTCCAATGTATGCACCACAATTCGGCTGATCAGGAACTGTTTTGAGGAATCTGTAGAGTTACCACTTTTCGACAGCCAGGGTTTTGTTGGTAATTCCCCTTATGCATGATGGGAGGTCGCTGAAGAGTCGTGGTCCCTTTACACTTACTGGGTGTAAAGGGACTAAGGAGCACAGTAATTTAGGTGCTTGACTGATTTTATACAAGCAGTGAAGGTTCTCCGTTTATTTTCAAGTTCAGCAATTTCGCCTGCCTTGAAGGGGGGTCGTTAGTACATAGCAATATTCCAATAGAAAAAGAACGAGGGACCTGAAGTATCATCACTTGTTTGGCATCTCTGTTTTAAAAGTTCTAGTTATCCAGCCTATTATTTTTCTTGGAATTACGATAAAACATTGCTGTGCTCCTTGAACATGAGATCTTCTGACATTATCACTTCCAGGTCTCTCACATTTGTCCACACTGAACAGGATAAAATTAAGTTAATACATTATGGAAAAATGGTGGAAATAACAAGGACAGAATTAAGACAAACTACTCAATAGTGTTGAAATGTGTCAGCCTGAGCTGGAGATTTCAATAGTGTCAGCCTGAGCTGGAGATTTCAATAGTGTCAGCCTGAGCTGGAGATTTCAGTAGTGTCAGCCTGAGCTGGAGATTTCAATAGTGTCAGCCTGAGCTGGAGATTTCAGTAGTGTCAGCCTGAGCTGGAGATTTCAGTAGTGTCAGCCTGAGCTGGAGATTTCAGTAGTGTCAGCCTGAGCTGGAGATTTCAGTAGTGTCAGCCTGAGCTGGAGATTTCAGTAGTGTCAGCCTGAGCTGGAGATTTCAGTAGTGTCAGCCTGAGCTGGAGATTTCAGTAGTGTCAGCCTGAGCTGGAGATTTCAATAGTGTCAGCCTGAGCTGGAGATTTCAGTAGTGTCAGCCTGAGCTGGAGATTTCAATAGTGTCAGCCTGAGCTGGAGATTTCAGTAGTGTCAGCCTGAGCTGGAGATTTCAGTAGTGTCAGTCTAAGCTAGAGAGTTCAGTAGTGTCAGTCTGAGCTGGAGATTTCAGTAGTGTCAATCTGAACTGGAGGTTTCAGTAGTGTCAGTCTAAACTAGAGATTTTAGTAGTGTCAGTCTAAGGTAGAGATTTCAGTAGTGTCAGCCTGAGCTGGAGATTTCAGTAGCATCAGCCTGAACTTGAAACTTCAGTAGGGTTAGTCTGAGCTGGAAATTTCAGTAGTGTCAGTCGTAGGGGCATGAGATTATCGTCAAGTATTTCACTGCAAGTTCAGCAGCTTCGGCAGTGTCAAAGGCGTTGCCTCAGTAAAGCTGGAATTACTATTACTCTGGTCATGAGAATATCGTCCAGCATTCCATTACACATTCAGCAGCTATTGAAGCAACAGACTTTTCGTTTAAGCAGAGTTATCATTAGTTGGGAATTACCATTTCTCCGGATGGCCTATCCCATACACAGAAGAAATGGAATTTTTATGAAAATATCGAGAAGAGTGGTTGTGGAAAGAGGGGTTGGTGAGGCGGGGGAAAGATGGAGAACGTATCTCCAGACAGAGAGACGCCATCTCACAGGCAGTGAGTGGGAGGCTGGTGGTGGAGGAGAGGGAAGGGAGGATGGTTTGATTGGAGAATGGTAGGAGAGTGGGGGGTGAGGCGTGACAACTCACTAGACATGGTCTAGACGAGAGACTAGACGAGGAGGCGCCATTGAAGGGCGAAAGGTGGGGTAGGAGAGAAAGTGGTCTTGGGATCGCGCAGGGTTAATAACCCAGTATAACTCATAACAGCCAAATAAATATTTAAAGTAAATTCTCAGTGTGTATATACAAAGATATACACTCCCTGATGTATATGTAAATACTAAGATATACACCCCTTGGTGTATATATAAATACTACGATATAGACCCCCTGGTGTATATATAACCTTGTTGTCAGTACACGTACATAAGGAGACATACACTATCGAATACGAGGAATGTGGCTTTGTTGAATTATTTAAGTTTCAAGCCAATCGACCACACGAGGGTCACTAATGGTACTTACAACCATTACACCCACAAGTTAAGAATACTTTAATCCCTGAAATATAGATTAAGACAAAGCCTAGTAGAAATAAGTCACTCTATGTTCTTTTTTTAGGGTTATCATAAGTAATTTACACTACGTATGATAATTGTACTTATGTGTACCTGTGCCTAAGCAAACTTACTAGTCGCGTATGCATTAAGAGATATACACTTCTGGGTGTATATGTGTATAACCTCGTGAATGTGGCTTGTATTAAATATAAATGGAGTAATTTTTTCCCCGTTGAATTTTAGGGCCAAGAGCTGTTATCCTACCTCAGCTCATTTCAAAACTGCTTTTACAACCGCTATAAAATACACCAATACCTTCAGCTACAGTAAACTGGTAAACATTACAGAAAGACATGAAATTTTTATACCTCTTCATATTTTTGTAAAAAAAAAGAAGTCTGAGTTACTCCTCTCTTTTCAAACTCATTGGTAGCACATACACGCAGGATATATACACTGAAAGGTGTGTATTTCTCTCGGTATATATATGCAGGGATTTGACTTTAATCTCTATTTTAGGGATTACAGTATTCTTGTATGGTGGTGAGGAAGTTACGTGGGTTGGGTATTGGAGTGCTGTGCGAGAGTACAAGATGGGTTTTGGAGTTCTTTGGGAGTACAAGATGGGTGTTGGAGTTCATTGGGAGTACAAGATGGGTGTTGGAGTGCTCTGGGAGTACAAGATGGTAGTGAGGTGCTTTGAGAGAGTACAGGATTGGTGTTGAAATGTTTGGAGAGAGTACAGGTTACGTGGAGCTTAATGACCCTCTTATAGTCCATAGGCTTCAAACCCCATTAGCCAACCTAACCAAATCACTTAGCACACTTAATCAAGGGCACCCTGACCTTGATAAAGTTCTACATAAAGCGAAACGTTGCTCCGTTAACAGCTTATTCAGCAACCTGTATCTTGTCTTCCTTGATAACTACGTTGATAACAATAACTAATATAACAAAAATTAACATTAATAGAAAGAAAAATAACAATACTAACTGGAATAATTATGGTAAGATAAGTTATTCTAATAATAACAATTTTAACTTGAATAGCATTAACACTAATAATTAACATAATTATCATGTAAACAAAATCAATATTATTAATAATGATATTACTGTAAGCAATGATAATACAATAGAGTAATAATGTCAACGAGAATGATAATAATGATAATAATAATAATAATGTCTTATAACAAAACGGGGAATTATCTGAATACAAATACTACTACTACTGCTACTACAACAACTACTACTACTACTACTACTACTACAACTACTACTACTACTACTACTACAACTACTACTACTACTACTACTACTACTACAACTACTACAACTACTACTACTACTACTACAACTACTACTACTACTACTACTACAACTACTACTAGTACTACTACTACTACAACTACTACTACTACTACTACAACTACTACTACTACTACTACAACTACTACTACTACTACTACTACAACTACTACTACTACTACTACTACTACTACAACTACTACTACTACTACTACTACAACTACTAGTACTACTACTACTACTGCTGCTACTACTACTACTAGTACTACTACTACTACTACTAATAATAATAATTATAATAATAATAAACAAAGCGTGACAGTGAATAAAGGTGTCGTGTAAAGTATTTTATAAAGTTTGTCAATAATGTAAACTTTATGTCGTAATATTTGTAGGTTTACGGCACCAGTCTGTCCTCCCGGAGACATAAATAACAGAATTTTTGACAATACGGGAGGTATACGGCTCAGGGCCTCTACTACCTTTCACCAGATCGTCTCCCTTTAGAGATATGCTCCCTTTCCATGCCCACCAACTCTCTGATCCGCTCCTCTTAGAGAGCTCTGCTCTTTTTTTCTTGGTCTGACCCTATTCGAAGCTGCTCTTTTAGTGTTTCGTATCTGTTCCATTTCCAGATCTGTCTCTTTCCAGATTTGTACACTTCTCATAACAGCGACTTCATCCCCTCCCTCTCTTCCTGATTTACTTTATTTACGTGTGTTATTGCTGTGTTGTTTGAGCCTTTTGTTGTGTGTTGTTGTGAGCCATTTGTATCTTGTTGTGGCTGTGAACCTGTTGTTGTCTACTGCTGCTGCGAGGCTGTTGTATATTGCTGTTGTTGTTGTTGCTTCTGCTGCTGCTGCTGTTGTTTTTGTCCACTGTGTACTGCGCGACACTGTGCTAGGTTACGTAAAGTTAGGGTTGTCAGGGAACAGGACAAATGCTTCCTAACGCGGGTTTTAGTTAGATGATGACTCACAGCTGAAGATTTAGATCATCTGACCGACGCCTTCAGCTGGCTTACCGGTCCACCTCTTTAAAATTAGGGTTATTTTTTGCAACTAATATTGCACAAGTGTTTTGATTAAAATAATGATTGTCTTAATAATAGTGATACATCAAATTTAACCACATTAACGCCACTAACACGAATTTAGTTCAATTTTCCGAATAATAAGTAACTTTCTTTAAACTGTAATTACAATCTCTTGCTACAACCTGGGTAAGTATTTTTCCTAATCACTTTAATAACAGAAAACAAGAAAACAGTGTCCTTGGTTGAAGGATAAGACAAATGTGCAATGTTATTGATGTCTTTATTAATGAAAAGTATTAAAGATACCTAAATGTTGCACATGTGTCATATTAATCTATTTTAGGGTATTGTATTACACTATCGTATGATAGTCAACGTAAATATTTATGAATAACTGAAGTGTAATAAATACTTGTCAGAGCTCAAAAATAACCCACATGGAGACAGATACTCAGAAGGTCGAAATACACAAATCAATTAATCTCTTGAGTTTCTGTCTCCATTTTCTGTCTCCATATGTATATATATATATATATATATATATATATATATATATATATATATATATATATATATATATATATATATATATATATATATATATATATATATATATATGTCGTGCCGAATAGGTAAAACTTGCGATTTTGGCTTAAATATCAACGCTTTTCTTGCCTAATAAGGCAAGCGAAAATTTGTGTATGGAATAATTTCGCAAAAATCATTCTGAACCTAACGAAAAAAAAAATTCATTGCGTTTGTTAATTATTAAATTATTGTAAACTTCTCTAAAATATATTTAGTTGGATTAGGTTAAATTAAATTGCGCTTATTATAAGGTTAGGTAAGTTTTCTAAGGTTCTTTTGGTACAAAATTATTAATTTTTACAGTAACATAAATAGGAAAAATATATATTTAAACCTATAAGAGAAAATTTTAGAAGGGACTTAATTTTAAATGAGGGAGTTGAAAGGTAGCGCTAGGCCTTTCGTGTTGCAATAAACATAACAGGACCTTGCAATGTTGCAGAAATAAATAGGAAAGGCCTAGAGCTATCATTCAACTCCTCCTGTGGTTGTCTTGCATTCTGTACCGCTTGTTAGCGATTTTTACATGTGTGTGTCTGTCTGTCTGTCTGTCTCTTAAAATATATAAGGTAATAATGAACTGGTTGTCATGAGATTGTTAATTAATTCAACCTTGTGTTTTCCCAACATTCTTTCATTAAAATCACTTTAAAGGGATTTTAGGAAGATTTTGTTTTATTTTACATTTTCGTTATCGTTCATAAAATTCTTTACTTTACTAATTTCTTTTTATTTTGACTAACTACTGTATTTGATATTACTTCTTTGATCCTGAGATTTTCACTTGTTTTCAAAAATTTTGTGGGAATAACACGATGTGACAGTTTTAAAACATAACACATTTACACTGTGTTATGTACTGGTAAATATTTTGGTTCTACAGGTTGAAAATGTATGCACACACACGCGCGCACACACACACACACACACACACACACACACACACACACACACACACACACACACACACACACACACACACACACACTACATAGTTGAGCTCCAAGTGGAGAGAGTAGCAGGAATAGGCTGGGAAAAACCAAACTACAAAAGGGGGAACTACTCAGGCATGAGGAACTTCCTTCAAGACATTCAGTGGGAGAGGGAACTGACAGGAAAACCAGTACAAGAAATGATGGACTATGTAGCAACAAAATGCAAGGAGGCAGAGGAGAGGTTTGTTCCCAAGGGAAACAGAAATAATGGGAAGAACATAACGAGTCCTTGGTTCACCCAAAGGTGTAGGGAGGCAAAAACTAGGTGTACTAGAGAATGGAAAAGGTACAGAAGACAGAGAACTCAGGAAAATAAAGAAATCAGCCGAAGAGCCAGAAATGAATATGCACAGATAAGAAGGGAGGCTCAGAGACAATATGAAAATGAGCAGGCATCAAAAGTAAAGACTGACCCGAAGCTGTTGTACAGCCACATCAGGAGGAAAACAACAGTCAAGGACCAGGTAATCAGACTGAGGAAGGGTGATGGGGAATTCACAAGAAACGACCGAGAGGTTTGTCAGGAGCTCAACACAAGATTTAAAGAGGTATTTACAGTGGAAACCAGCAGGACTCCAAGAAATCAGAACAGGGGGGCACACTAGCAAGTGCTGGATGAGGTACATATAACCAAGTAGGAGGTGAAGAAGCTGCTATGCGAACTTGACACCTCAAAGGCGGTGGGACCAGACAACATCTCTCCATGGGTCCTTAAAGAGGGAGCAGAGATATTGTGTGAGCCATTAACAAAGATCTTCAACACATCATTTGAAACTGGGCAACTCCCTGAGGTATGGAAAATGGCAAATGTAGTCCCAATTTTTAAAAAGGGAGACAGACATGAGGCACTAAACTACAGACCTGTATCACTAACGTGTATAGTATGCAAGGTCATGGAGAAGATCATCAGGAGGAGAGTGGTGGGGCACCTGGAAAGAAACAAGTGTATAATTGACAACCAGCACGGTTTCAGGGAAGGAAAATCCTGTGTCACAAACCTACTAGAGTTTTATGACAAGGTGACAGAAGTAAGACAAGAGAGAGAGGGGTGGATCGACTGCATATTTTTGGACTGCAAGAAGGCCTTCGACACAGTTCCTCACAAGAGGTTATTGCAAAAGCTAGAGGACCAGGCACACATAACAGGAAAGGCACTGCAATGGATCAGAGAATATCTGACAGGGAGGCAACAACGAGTCATGGTACGCGACGAGGTATCAGAGTGGGCGCCTGTGACAAGCGGGGTTCCACAGGGGTCAGTCCTAGGACCTGTGCTGTTCTTGGTATATGTGAACGACATAACGGAAGGGATAGACTCAGAAGTGTCTTTGTTTGCAGATGATGTGAAGTTAATGAGAAGAATCAAATCGGACGAAGATCAGGCAGGACTACAAAGAGACCTGGACAGGCTACAAGCCTGGTCCAGCAACTGGCTCCTTGAATTTAACCCTGCCAAATGCAAAGTCATGAAGATTGGGGAAGGGCAAAGAAGACCGCAGACACAACATAGTTTAGATGGCCAAAGACTGCAAACCTCACTCAAGGAAAAAGATCTGGGGGTGAGTATAACACCGAGCATATCTCCTGAGGCGCACATCAATCAGATAACTGCTGCAGCATACGGGCGCCTGGCAAACCTACGGATAGCGTTCCGATACCTCAGTAAGGATTCGTTTAAGACTCTGTATACCATCTACGTCAGGCCCATACTGGAGTATGCAGCACCAGTTTGGAATCCACACCTAGTCAAGCACGTCAAGAAATTAGAGAAAGTGCAAAGGTTTGCAACAAGACTAGTCCCAGAGCTACGGGGATTGTCCTATGAAGAAAGGTTGAGGGAAATCGGCCTGACGACACTGGAGGACAGGAGGGTCAGGGGAGACATGATAACGACATAAAATACTGCGCGGAATAGACGAGGTGGACAAAGACGGGATGTTCCAGAGATGGGACACAGACACAAGAGGTCACAATTGGAAGTTGAAGACTCAGATGAATCAAAGGGATGTTAGGAAGTATTTCTTCAGTCATAGAGTAGTCAGGCCTTGGAATAGCCTAGAAAGTGATGTAGTGGAGGCAGGAACCATACATAGTTTTAAGGCGAGGTATGATAGAGCTCATGGGGCAGGGAGAGAGAGGACCTAGTAGCAATCAGCGAAGAGGCGGGGCCAGGAGCTGTGACTCGACCCCTGCAACCACAAATAGGTGAGTACAAATAGGTGAGTACACATTATCAGGAGGAGAGTGGTGGAGCACCTGCAACGGAACAAGAGTATAAATGCCAACCAGCACGGATTCATGGAAGGCAAATCCTGTGTCACAAACCTTCTGGAGTTTTATGATAAAATAACAGAAGACACGAGAGAGAGGGGTGGGTTGATTGCATCTTCTTGGACTGCAAGAGGGCCTTTGACACAGTTCCTCACATGAGATTAGTGCAGAAGCTAGAGCATCAGGTGCATATAACAGGAAGGGCACTGCAATGGATCAGAGAATACCTGACAGGGAGGCAACAACGAGTCATGGTACGTAATGATGAATCACAGTGGCCACCTGTGACGAGCGGGGTCCCACATGGGTCGGCCCTAGGACCAGTGCTAATTTTGGTATATGTGAACGACATGATGGAAGGGTTAGACTCAGAAGTGTCCCTGTTTGCAGACGATGTGAAGTTAATGAGGAGAATTAAATCAGAAGAGGACCAGGCAGGACTTCAAAGAGACCTGGACAGACTGGACACCTGGTCCAGCAAATGGCTTCTCGAATTTAATCCTGCCAAATGCAAAGTCATGAAGATAGGGGAAGGGCACAGAAGACCACAGACAGAGTATAGGCTAGGTGGCCAAAGACTGCAAACCTCACTCAAGGAGAAAGATCTTGGGGTGAGTATAACACCGAGCATGTCTCCGGAAGCACACATCAATCAGATAACTGCTGCAGCATATGGGCGCCTGGCAAACCTGAGAACGTCATTCCGATACCTTAGTAAGGAATCGTTCAAGACACTGTACACCGTGTATGTCAGGCCCATACTGGAGTATGCAGCACCTGTTTGGAACCCGCACTTGATAAAGCACGTCAAGAAACTAGAGAAAGTACAAAGGTTTGCCACAAGGTTAGTTCCAGAGCTAAGGGGAATGTCCTATGAAGAAAGATTAAGGGAAATCGGCCTGACGACACTGGAGGACAGGAGAGTCAGGGGAGACATGATAACGACATATAAAATACTGCGTGGAATAGACAAGGTGGACAAAGACAGGATGTTCTAGAGAGGGGACACAGAAACAAGAGGCCACAATTGGAAGTTGAAGACAAAAATGAGTCAGAGAGATATTAGGAAGTATTTCTTCAGTCATAGAGTTGTAAGGCAGTGGAATAGCCTAGAAAATGACGTAGTGGAGGCAGGAACCATACACAGTTTTAAGACGAGGTTTGATAAAGCTCATGGAGCGGGGAGAGAGAGGGCCCAGTAGCAACCGGTGAAGAGGCGGGGCCAGGATCTAAGACTCGACCCCTGCAACCACAAATAGGTGAGTACAAATAGGTGAGTACACTACAAGAGAGAGAGGAGAGGATGAACCAGCAAGACTGGACTTAGTATTCACCTTGAGTAGTGCAGATATTGAGGACATCACATATGAAAGACCCCTTGGGGCCAGCGATCATGTGGTTTTGAGCTTCGAATACACAGTAGAGCTACAAGTGGAGGGGGAAGCAGGAAGGCCAGGACGAATCAAACCAAACTACAAGGGGACTACACGGGAATGAGAAACTTCCTGAATGAGGTTCAGTGGGACAGAGAATTGGCAGGGAAGCCAGTTAATGAGATGATGAAATATGTAGCAACAATGTGCAAGGAGGCTGAGGAGAGGGTTGTACCCAAGGGAAACAGGAATAATGAAAAAGCCAGGATGAGCCCATGGTTCACCCGAAGGTGCAAGGAGGCAAAAACCAAGTGTGCTAGGGAATGGAAGAAATATAGAAGGCAAAGGACCCAGGAGAATAAGGAGAGCAGTCGTAGAGCAAGAAACGAATATGCACAGATAAGAAGGGAGGCCCAACGGCAATATGAAAACGACATAGCAGCGAAAGCCAAATCTGACCCGAAGCTGTTATACAGCCACATCAGGAGGAAAACAACAGTCAAGGACCAGGTAATCAGGCTAAGGAAGGAAGGAGGAGAGACAACAAGAAATGACCGTGATGTGAGGAACTCAACAAAAGATTCAAACAAGTGTTCACAGAGGAGACAGAAGGGGCTCCAGAAAGACGGAGAGGTGGGGCACACCACCAGGTGCTGGACACAGTACACACAACCGAGGAAGAAGTGAAGAGGCTTCTGAGTGAGCTAGATACCTCAAAGGCAATGGGGCCAGATAACATCTCTCCATGGGTCCTGAGAGAGGGAGCAGAGGCACTGTGTACCCCCTAACAACAATATTCAATACATCTATCGAAACAGGGAGATTGCCTGAGGCATGGAAGACAGCAAATGTAGTCCCAATCTTTAAAAAATGAGACAGACATGAAACACTAAACTACAGATCAGTGTCACTGACATGTATAGTATGCAAAGTCATGGAGAAGATTGTCAGGAGAAGAGTGGTGGAACACCTAGAAAGGAATGATCTCATCAACAGCAGCCAACATGGTTTCAGGGACGGGAAATCCTGTGTCACAAACCTACTGGAGTTCTATGACATGGTGACAGCAGTAAGACAAGAGAGACAGGGGTGGGTGGATTGCATCTTCTTGGACTGCAAGAAGGCGTTTGACACAGTACCACACAAAAGATTAGTGCAAAAACTGGAGGACCAAGCAGGGATAACAGGGAAGGCACTACAATGGATCAAGGAATACTTGTCAGGAAGACAGCAGCGAGTAATGGTACTTGGCGAGGTGTCAGATTGGGCACCTGTGACCAGTGGGGTCCCACAGGGGTCAGTCCTAGGACCAGTGCTGTTTCTGGTATTTGTGAACGACATGACGGAAGGAATACACTCCGAGGTGTCCCTGTTTGCAGATGACGTGAAGTTGATGAGAAGAATTCACTCGATCGACGGCCAGGCAGAACTACAAAGGGACCTGGACAGGCTGCAGACCTGGTCCAGCAATTGGCTCCTGGAGTTCAATCCCACCAAGTGCAAAGTCATGAAGATTGGGGAAGGGCAAAGAAGACCGCAGACAGAGTACAGTCTAGGGGGCCAGAGACTACAAACCTCACTCAAGGAAAAAGATCTTGGGGTGAGTATAACACCAGGTACATCTCCTGAAGTGCACATCAACCAAATAACTGCTGCAGCATATGGGCGCCTGGCAAACCTCAGAACAGCATTCCGACATCTTAATAAGGAGTCGTTCAGGACCCTGTACACCGTGTACGTTAGGCCCATATTGGAGTATGCGGCACCAGTTTGGAACCCACACCTAGCCAAGCATGTAAAGAAACTAGAGAAAGTGCAAAGGTTTGCAACAAGTCTAGTCCCAGAGCTAAGAGGTATATCCTACGAGGAGAGGTTAAGGGAAATCAACCTGACGACACTTGAGGACAGGAGAGATAGGGGGGACATGATAACGACTTACAAAATACTGAGAGGAATTGACAAGGTGGACAAAGACAGGATGTTCCAGAGATGGGACACAGTAACAAGAGGACACAGTTGGAAGTTGAAGACACAGATGAATCACAGGGATGTTAGGAAGTATTTCTTCAGCCACAGAGTAGTCAGTAAGTGGAATCGTTTAGGAAGCGATGTAGTGGAGGCAGGATCCATACATAGCTTTAAGCAGAGGTATGATAAAGCTCATGGTTCAGGGAGAGTGACCTAGTAGCGACCAGTGAAGAGGCGGGGCCAAGAGCTTAGACTCGACCCCTGCAACCTCAACTAGGTGAGTACAACTAGGTGAGTACACACACACACACACACACACACACACACACAGTGAAGAGGCTGGCCAGGAGCTGTGAATTGACACCTGCAATCACAACTAGGTGAGTACAGCTAGGCGAGTACACACACACACACACACACACACACAATTTTAAGAACAGGTACGACAGGACTTACGAGGAAAGGAGGGAATTAAACCGACAAGCGACAAGCCCAAAAGGCGGCACCAGGAGCTACGACTCAACCCCTACAACCACATATGAGTACTTATAGTTGAACACACACACAATTATTATTATTATTATTATTATAATCAAAAAGAAGCGCTAAGCCACAAGGGCTATACAGCGCTGCAACACACACAAAAAAAAAGAAAAAACACCTAAATCCCTATGAAAAGAATTATAATTTACCTAAACAAGATAACAGTACAGTACCTCCGTTTTAAGAACAGATTAAAACAGAAAAAACATCCCTAACAAGATTTATATTTAATGCTATAAATTTCGTCGGACCTCTAACATTTCCCTTTACATGACGGTACGTGGAAAACACTGCTGAAAATACTTCATTTTTTTTCCTTTCGCTTTTTTTAAGCCGAGTTTAAAAGAGGGTGTTGCACTCTCCGAAAATAACTCATTAATGTAATTACTTTCAGGTCTGTTATTATCTCGTTCTGTAGGGAACACGTGTACTAGCAAGAGTGGGGTGTGGGTGGTTGTTGTGGGTGGGAGAGTAACAAGAGTGGGGTGTGAGTGGTTGTTGAGGGTGGGAGAGTAACAAGAGTGGGGTGTGGGTGGTTGTTGTGGGTGGGAGAGTAACAAGAGTGGGGTGTGAGTGGTTGTTTGGGTGGGAGAGTAACAAGAGTGGGGTGTGAGTGGTTATTGTGGGTGGGAGAGGAACAAGAGTGGGGTGTGGGTGGTTGTTGTGGGTGGGAGAGTAACAAGAGTGGGGTGTGGGTGGTTGTTGTGGGTGGGAGAGTAACAAGAGTGGGGTGTGAGTGGTTATTGTGGGTGGGAGAGTAACAAGAGTGGGGCGTGAGTGGTTGTTGAGGGTGGGAGAGTAACAAGAGTGGGGTGTGAGTGGTTGTTGTGGGTGGGAGAGTAACAAGAGTGGGGTGTGAGTGGTTGTTGTGGGTGGGAGAGTAACAAGAGTGGGGTGTGGGTGGTTGTTGTGGGTGGGAGAGTAACAAGAGTGGGGCGTGAGTGGCTGTTGAGGGTGGGAGAGTAACAAGAGTGGGGTGTGAGTGGTTGTTTGGGTGGGAGAGTAACAAGAGTGGGGTGTGAGTGGTTATTGTGGGTGGGAGAGTAACAAGAGTGGGGTGTGAGTGGTTGTTGTAAGTGGGAGAGTAGCAAGAGTGGGGTGTGAGTGGTTGTTGTGGGTGGGATAGTAACAAGAGTGGGGTGTGTGTGGTTGTTGTAGGTGGAGGAGTAGCAAGAGTGGGGTGTGAGTGGTTGTTGCAGGTGGGAGAGTAACAAGAGTGGGGTGTGAGTGGTTGTTGTAGGTGGGAGAGTAACAAGAGTGGGGTGTGAGTGGTTGTTGTGGGTGGGAGAGTAACAAGAGTGGGGTGTGAGTGGTTGTTGTAGGTGGGAGAGTAACAAGAGTGGGGTGTGAGTGGTTGTTGTGGGTGGGAGAGTAACAAGAGTGGGGTGCGAATGGTTGTTGTAAGTGGGAGAGTAACACGAGTGGGGTGTGGGTGGTTGTTGTGGGTGGGAGTGTAGCAAGAGTGGGGTGTGGGTGGTTGTTATAAGTGGGAGAGTAACGAGAGTGGGGTGTGTGTGGTTGTTGTAGGTGGGAGTAACAAGAGTGGGGTGTGTGTGGTTGTTGTAGGTGGGAGAGTAGCAAGATTGGGGTGTGTGTGGTTGTTGTAGGTGGGAGAGTAACAAGAGTGGGGTGTGAGTGGTTGTTGTAGGTGGGAGTAACAAGAGTGGGGTGCGAATGGTTGTTATAAGTGGGAGAGTAACACGAGTGGGGTGTGGGTGGTTGTTGTGGGTGGGAGTGTAGCAAGAGTGGGGTGTGGGTGGGTGTTATAAGTGGGAGAGTAACAAGAGTGGGGTGTGTGTGGTTGTTGTAGGTGGGAGAGTAGCAAGATTGGGGTGTGTGTGGTTGTTGTAGGTGGGAGTAACAAGAGTGGGGTGTGTATGGTTGTTGTAGGTGGGAGAGTAACAAGAGTGGGGTGTGAGTGGTTGCTGTAGGTGGGAGAGTAACAAGAGTGGGGTGTGTGTGGTTGTTGTAGGTGGGAGAGTAGCAAGAGTGGGGTGTGTATGGTTGTTGTAGGTGGGAGAGTAACAAGAGTGGGGTGTGAGTGGTTGTTGTAGGTGGGAGAGTAGCAAGAGTGGGGTGTGAGTGGTTGCTGTAGGCGGGAGAGTAGCAAGAGTGGGGTGTGAGTGGTTGTTGTAGGTGGGAGAGGAGCAAGAGTGGGTGTGAGTGGTTGTTATACCATGTCGTATATGTCATACCGAATAGGCACAATTGATCAATTAGCAAGAACTCATTTAAAATAAGTCCTTTCTAAAATTTTCTCTTATACGTTTAAAGAAATATATTTTTTTCATTTACGTTAATGTTAAAATTAATAATTTTGTACCAGAAGAATCTTAGAAAATTTACCTAACCTTATTATAACAAGCGCAATTTAATTTAGTTTAATCCAACTAAATATATTTTAGATAAATTTACAATAATTTAATAACAAAACACAATGAAAAGTTTTTTTTCGTTAGGTTCTGAATGATTTTTCCTAAATTATTACATACACTAATTTTCGCTTGCTTTGTTTGGCAAGAAGAGCGTTGCAGTTTAAGCTAATATCGCACGTTTTACCAATTCGGCACGATATATATATATATATATATATATATATATATATATATATATATATATATATATATATATATATATATATATATATATATATGCCTTGTACCTTCTCACAAAGTGCTTGAGTCTGCCCAGGTTGACATATTTCCTAAGATGTGCACCTTCATATGATAACCCTATACTGCACGAATATGACAGTATTCTGAGGCAGATTTTTACGAAAGTACTTAACCTTACTCTAGAAGACGGGCAGTGGAACCAAGCTACACTTCCAGTCAGACTAGGAGGCATTGGTGTCCGCAAGTCATCACAGATTGCGTTACCTGCTTTTCTGTCCTCGTGTATTGCATCAAGAGAGCTTGTAGCAGCGATTCTCCCTGAACATCTTAGGGACAAGATAGGAGTCCAGGACCAAAAATTCATTGACGGAGCAATGATCTGGGATAATCTAACGGGCTCTGGAGCCAGACCTGCTCCCCCCAGCAACTACAAACAATCGCACTGGGATGGTCCAATAGTGGAAAATATTGCCTCAACAATGCTTCAGAGTGTGTCAGGGAAGGATAGAGCCCGCCTCCTGGCAGTGAGAGCCCCTCATGCTGGGGACTTTCTGTTGGCTGTTCCCAACTCCAGCCTTGGCACACGTCTCGACCCACAGACCATCCGCATCGGTGTTGCCCTTCGACTTGCCGCCCCTATTCTCGCCGAACACAGGTGTATTTGTGGCAGTGAAGCAGCAGACCGATTCGGGTACCATGGTCTTGTGTGCCGTAAATCCGAGGGAAAGATTGCAAGACATGAGGAGGTTAATAACATTATCAAGAGGAGCCTCACAACAGCTGGATGCCCAGCAGTAAGGGAGCCACCCCAACTATGCAGATCTGATGGCAGCCAGAAGCGTCCAGATGGTATCACCCTTCAAGCCTGGACAGATGGGAAGCAGGTGGTGTGGGACTATACATGTGCATCTACCTTGGCTGATACCTATCTCCAATACACCAGGGAGGAAGGAGGGGCAGCTGCCAGCTTCAGGGAGTCCCAAAAGTCTAGAAAATATGGAGAACTTGCCCATCATTATATGTTTGTTCCCATAGGCTCAGAGACCCTTGGCTCATGGGGAAAGAGTGCATCTAAATTCCTTAAGGAGCTGGGAAAAAGACTCATCAGGGTAACTAGGGATCCCAGGGCAGCTAGTTTTCTGTTCCAGCGGCTCAGTGCGGCTGTTCAAAGGGGTAATGCCTGCTGTATTTTGGGTACACGCCCCAGCTCTGAGGAGCTGGATGAGATTTTCGCCTTTAATCGGTGATACACACGTAACAACATGTACCGTATATGCCACCTTTATATCAACAATGTATCTCTTAAATCTTCTGTACCATATTATGTAATAAAATATTCCTATTAGTAAAAAAAAATATATATATCAAAAGATGGGGTGGTAGGGGAAGTGGAATATTCAAACGGCTTCAGGAAGAAGTCCAAATATTTTTCCTTGAAGCCTTTATATATATATATATATATATATATATATATATATATATATATATATATATATATATATATATATATATATATATATATTAGTAGCGATTGTTCTCAGGAGAATTTGAGTGTAACATAAGAAAGAAGGAACACTGCAACAGGCCTACTGACCCATGCGGAGCAGGTCCATGTCCCCACCCGGATTAGCCCAATGACACCCCCCCCCCGGATTAGCCCATTGACCCACCCAGTCAGGTCACCTCCACTCAAGGAAGGAGTACGGCACCAGACCCTGCAGCACAAGCTAGTCAGGTCCAACTCACACCCACCCATGTATTTATCTAACCTATTTTTAAAACTACACAACGTTTTAGCTCGAATAACTGTACTCAGAAGTTTGTTCCACTGATCCACAACTATATTACCAAACCAAAGCTTTCCTACATCCTTCCTGAATCCGAATTTCTCCAACTTGAAACCATTGCTGCGAGTCCTATCTTGGCTGGAAATTTTCAGCACGCTATTTACATCCTCTTTATTTATTCCTATTTTCCATTTATGCACCTCGATCATATTCCCCGTAATTCTACGCCTTTCGAGAGAGTGCAGATTCAGGGCCCTCAGTCTATCCTCATAGGAAAGATTTCTGATACATGGGATCATCTTTGTCATTCTCCTCTGTACGTTTTGCAGACCATTTATATCCATTCTGTGATACGGTGACCAGAACTGAGCAGCATAGTCTAAGTGAGGCCTAACCAAGGATATATAGAGTTGAAGAACAACCTGAGGACTTCTATTATTTATACTTTTAGATATGAAGCCAAGAATTCTGTTAGCTTTATTGCGAACACTAATGCACTGTTGTCTTGGTTTTAGATTACTGCTAACCAGAACTCCTAAATCCTTTTCGCAATCAGTAGTATTAAGATCTACATTATTTAGTTTATATGTGGCATGGTTATTTACCTGTCCAACATTTAGAACTTTGCATTTGTCAATATTAAACTGCATCTGCCACTTCTCTGACCATTGTATCAGTCTATTCAAATCATCCTGGAGTGCTCTAGTGTCATCATTAGAATGAATTGGACGGCCTATTTTGGTGTCATCAGCAAATTTGCTTATGTCGCTATTTTTTCCCTCATCTATGTCGTTTATGTAAACTGTGAACAACAACGGGCCCAACACTGACCCCTGAGGAACACCGCTTGTGACGTGCCCCTATTCTGATTTCTCCCCATTTATGCAAACTCTCTGCTGTCTATTTGTCAGCCATGCCTCTTCCCAGGAAAAAAATTCTCCTCCTATTCCGTGTGCCTTAGGTTTCCTCAATAGCCTCTGACGTGGAACTCTATCGAAAGCCTTACTGAAGTCCATATACACAATATCATATTCATTACCATGATCTACCTCCTCAAACACCTTAGTGAGAAAAGTTAGTAAATTCGTAAGACAGGAACGCTCCTGGAACATTTTTCCCATTATTTTAAAGAGACTTCTCACAATAATTTTTTTACGGGACTTATGCCAATATTTGTTTCTGCACATGCAAATAATTTGACAAGTTTTATGCTGGTGTTTAGTGACACATCTTCAGTTGATGTTTCTTGACTTATAAATAAGTTAACAAAGGTATTTTAGCGTTATTTCCAGCAGGTTTTGCTTCGATAGTTAAGCTGAAATTCTGTTGTTAATTTAGAAAGATTTATGACTTTTTTACATCCATATTTTTAGATTGTTAACGTGCTATATTTCTTTCTCACTTACGTTTCAATTAAAAATTTATACTTTTGTTGATATTTTTGCTATTTTAGCCTCGGTAAGTACCCAGCCAATTTTTTAAAAATCCCATGAAATGTGCAATAAAATCAAAGAGATTTAGGATTCTGACTGTAAAATATTGGATTTTAAGTCAAAAGATTTCAGTTTTAGTTTAAACGGGAATTAGTACGAAAAATCGTAAATTATCATCATTGTACTGTACCAACACTCACAATCATTTAACTCTCACATACCCCTTAAATACTTCACTCAGAGCGGAACATAAACATGGACTGGCAATATGTTTCTGTCGGTACGTTTTTATGCTGTAGATATCAGAGAAGAATTAATGGCTGATTCATACTAGGAATAAACGAGTGTTGAGGAGATAACTTAAAGAAAACAGACGTATGTGGATTGGATAACTTAGAAACAGATGTGTTTGGTGAGGATAATTAAAAACAACGGACGAGTGTGAATGGGATATTTTAGAAACAAGATTTGTTTTTAGAAGATAACTTGGAACAAAAAGACATGTGTGATTGGGTGGGACAACTTGTAAACAAACGTATATTAAGATAACTAAAAAGAAAACAGACGTGTATGTATAGAATAACGTACTGAATATGTTCGATATGTGGTCATACCACACACACATTACAGCAGTCAAATGTCTGATATAATAATAGCAATTATTGGACTTGGTCTGTGGTTTGTGATTTGATATCGATTGCAAGTTTTTTTTAGTAGTAAGAGAAGAAGAATGTAAAGGAAAACACTGTACAAGGGAGTAAACAGAACAATTGAGAGGGTGAGAGAGGCACGATTGAGTAGAGTGAACCTAAACAGAGTAAACATAGCATGTGGGAATTGATGGCTAGTGAGGGCGAAGGAAACAACACTAGGAAGGGTGAGAGAGAGAGAAAGGCATTAGGAAGGGTAAGGGTAACAGCACTAGGAAGGGTGAGGAAGAGAGCACTAGGAAAGATGAGGGAAAGAGCACTAGGAGGGGTGAGGGAGAGAGCACTAGAAAGAATGAAGGAGAGAGCACCATGAAGGAGAGAGCACTAGGAAGAGTGAGGGTGAGAGCACTAGAAAGAGTAAGGATGAGAGCACTAGGAAGGGTGAGGGTGAGATCACTAGGAAGGATGAGGAAGAGAGCACTAGGAAGAGTGAGGGTGAGAGCACTAGGAAGAGTGAGGGTGAGAGCACTAGGAAGAGTGAGGGTGACAGCACTAAGAAGAGTGAGGGTGACAGCACTAGGAAGGGTGAGGAAGAGAGTACTAGGAAGAGTGAGTGAGCAAGCAGAACACGAAGAAGGGAGAAGGAGCGAGCAGGGAATGCAGGAGTATTAATTAACATGGCGTCCTTCCCAGCCAGGCAATGAGACAGCAGATCAACGACGTGATTTTCCACAGGCATATCGCGAGTACCACACTGCTAATATATACCCAGAGGTGTACATCTCTCAGTTTATATATATACACACACACGGAGAATTTACTTAAACGCCCCATTTTAGAGATTAAATTATTCTTGACTGGTGGTGAACGTGTTACTTGCAGCCTTAATGACCCTCGTGTAGTCGATAGGCTTTAAACGCCATTAACCAGCCTGGAAAAACTCAGCTGCCCAGCAGGTCATCAGCTGGCTAAATCTAATAATATTTATACCCGAGAAAATCTTCTCTCACATTTTTAAAACATTTTTTCAGCGCTTTATCTTTTGTTCTTTCAGTCTGTTTTATTACTCCGGCTGGGAAATAAAAAGTCGAGTAAGATAAAAATAGAAACGCTTATAGCAAAACTATCATTAATTGGTCAACGTTTCGCTCCAAGGATCAACTTAGAGCGAAACTTTTCCTTTGAAGGCTTGTTCTACCGTGAAGCGAGAAAGTCACTGTACCGAGGCAACAATAACTCACAAACAACTCACTTTAGAGACAGAAAACTTTAAACGAAGTCCCTCTTGGACGATCATCAAATCACAACAACTGCAACCAGACAATGGTTCGAAATGGACCTATACGTCGTTCAGAACTTCCTCTGCTACTGAGGCTCTCGGTACGTCAACTAAAATTATTCGTAGTGAAGTTATTAGAGCAATTAACAGTGGGATAATTTTATAGAGCTCGTCTTAATGAACATCCTGGTGGAGCTGAACATGGAATTTCGTTCGGAACTTAAGTTCTTAAGTTGCAATAACTTTAAAATGTTCCGTCGTTAGTTGTCTCATTATATCTGTATACTACTGAGAACAATTATCTCTGCCAAGACTCTGGTAGGAAGTTTGTGTTTATAGTGTGAGTCGCTTTGGTGTTGTTTGTGTTGTGAAGTATTGCTTGTACTGTGTGATGCTGCTGCAGATATTGTGTTGTGGAGTGTTGCTTGTACTTTGTGATGCTGGTGCAGGTATTGTGTTATGGGAGCGTTGCTTGTACTGTGTGATGTTGCTGCAGGTATTGCGTTGAGGAGTGTTGCTTGTACTGTGTGATGCTGCTGCAGGTATTGTGTTGTGGAGTGTTGCTTGTACTGTGTGATGCTACTGCAGGTATTGTGTTGTGGAGTGTTGCTTGTACTGTGTGATGCTGCTGAAGGTGTTTGTGTTGTGGGGTGTTGTTCGTGGTGCTCAAGGCGTTGTGTTGTGTGGTGCAACTGAAGGTGTTGCTTGTGCTGTGTGGTGTTGCTGAAGTTGTTGCAGGTGTTGTTTGTGGCATTATTCGTCTTGTAGGTATTGTTAGTTTGTGGGGTTGCTTGTCTTACAGATATTGTTAGCTTCGGGTGTTTTTCGTGTTACAGGTGTCGTTAGTTTGAGTATTGTGCAATTTTTGAGAATCGACTTTTTTTGAGGTGTTCGTGAGTATTCTTCATGTTTGGATTCGTACTGGAGTTGTTCGTATTTAGGGTGTGTTTTTTTGTTTTCAAATTGGTTGGGTTTCTTTGCTATGTCGTGATGTCAATCGTGCCGTTCGCATTTTGGGGTGTTGCTCGTGTTTCAAAAGTGTCCGAATTTTGGGGAAGAGTGCGTGTTCTGGGGGATCTCATATTCGTGATTTTTGTCGTACGTGTCTGTGGGATGTCGTGACCCCGTACTGCATGTGTAACAATGATAGGGTTGAAAATTCAGTAAAATTGCCTGTGCGCGTTTACTAAAGAATTTTTTTTTTACGAGAGATATAGGCTGTTATCCCGCACCCTCATGTATTGTTCCTGTGGGACAGCGGCGCATATCTCACATGAATATGCGTCCGTTTTGTGGGATTTCCGCGTATATCAAGCACTTCCAAGCCTTATTTCACTGGGAAATCTGCTCATATTACGCACTGGCATGTATTGTTGATGTGGGATATCCGTGTATATCCCGCACTGCTATACATTTTTCTTTGATATATCCGCGCATATCACGTATCGATATGCGTTTTGCTTCTTTGAACAGTTGAACAGTGACAGAGCTGAGCAATAAAGCCCAGGAAAGGACAAAACATATTTTTGTGTGTACGCTAGTGAGAAAGTTTTTGTTTTAGTAATGAGACTATTTTCAGCTTTAGACTGAGTGGTTAGCGAGCATGCGAGGGTGAAATTTATTGTTACATAGAGCGTTGAATGGCCTCGTGGGTCAAGCCATCTGTAAATTTTTAACGCTTGCTTCCTGGGATATTTTTTTTTACTGTGGACGATCAGTGAACAAGCTCATCCTGGTTAGCTGTCGATGATGTAAATGTTGAACTCTCGATGCTGTCGATGTTGAGGTTATGAATGTTTACATTCGTGATAGGAGGAGATGTTATCGGTGTTAAGGTTGTGAATGTTTATATTCGTGATGGGAGGAGATGTTATCGGTGTTAAGGTTGTGAATGTTTATATTCGTGATGGGAAGAGATGATATCGGTGTTAAGATTGTGAATGTTTATATTCGTGATGGGAGGAGATGTTATCGGTGTTAAGGTTGTGAATGTTTATATTCGTGATGGGAGGAGATGTTATCGGTGTTAAGGTTGTGAATGTTTATATTCGTGATGGGAGGAGATGTTATCGGTGTTAAGGTTGTGAATGTTTATATTCGTGATGGGAGATGTTATCGGTGTTAAGGTTGTGAATGTTTATATTCGTGATGGGGGGAGATGTTATCGGTGTTAAGGTTGTGAATGTTTATATTCGTGATGGGAGGAGATGTTATCGGTGTTAAGGTTGTGAATGTTTATATTCGTGATGGGAAGAGATGCTATCGGTGTTAAGATTGTGAATGTTTATATTCGTGATGGGAAGAGATGCTATCGGTATTAACGTTGTTAATGTTTTATACGTGATGGGAGGAGATGCTATCGGTGCTAACGTTGTGAATGTTTACATTCGTGATGGGAGGAGATGCTTTCAGTGTTAAGGTTGTGAATGTTTATATTCGTGATGGGAGGAGATGCTTTCAGTGTTAAGGTTGTGAATGTTTATATTCGTGATGGGAGGAGATGCTTTCAGTGTTAAGGTTGTGAATGTTTATATTCGTGATGGGAGGAGATGTCATCGGTGTTGAGGTTATGAATGTTTAGAACTGTAACGGAAGGAAATGCTGATGGTGTTGTGGATGTCAATGTCTAGAATCAACCTGAGACGTGATGCTGTTTTGTTTTGTCAATCGTTTAGCAGTGCTGAACTGATATTTCTCTCCGCTGATCAGTCTGCCTGTAATGTCTTGCACTAGGAGTTGAATGGGACTTGCGCTTGAGTTAACAGGTCTATCAAAGGCAATTCCTTGGGTAATATTGGTAATTGATTGGGGAATATTTTTGTTAGTGGGTTTGAGTTCTACAAAGACCTGCCTAGTATGGGACGGCAGGTTCGCTGCAGTTTTCTTTTTTCTTATTTTCTTAGTGTTAAAACTGACCCCAAAACACCGACTCCCACAGCACCGACTCCCACAGCACCGACTCCCACAGCACCGACTCCCACAGCACCGACTCCCACAGCACCGACTCCCACAGCACCGACTCCCACAGCACCGACTCCCACAGCACAGGCTCCCACAACACCGACTCCCACAACACCGACTCCCACAACACCGACTCCCACAACACCGACTCCCACAGCACCGACTCCCACAGCACAGACTCCCACAGCACCGACTCCCACAGCACCGACTCCCACAGCACCGACTCCCACAGCACCGACTCCCACAGCACCGACTCCCACAGCACCGACTCCCACAGCACCGACTCCCACAGCACCGACTCCCACAGCACCGACTCCCACAGCACCGACTCCCACAGCACCGACTCCCACAGCACCGACTCCCACAGCACAGGCTCCCACAACACCGACTCCCACAACACCGACTCCCACAACACCGACTCCCACAACACCGACTCCCACAACACCGACTCCCACAACATCGACTCCCACAACACCGACTCCCACAACACCGACTCCCACAACACCGACTCCCACAACACCGACTCCCACAACACCGACTCCCACAACACCGACTCCCACAACATCGACTCCCACAACACCGACTCCCACAACACCGACTCCCACAACACCGACTCCCACAACACCGACTCCCACAACACCGACTCCCACAACACCGACTCCCACAACACCGACTCCCACCCACTCTAAAGACCGAAATTTCACTGACTATGCAAGCTGAAGGCTCGAATCTTTGGCAGTTCTGTATCCTCGACATTCCATCTCTTCCCCAAACTCAGCCCCCCTCTAACCCACTTCTATTCTACATCATTCCATTTTCCGTTCTCCATCCATCCTCCACCTCAGTCCCCCATCCTTCCAGTTCCATTCTACTTCACTCCCTTCCATCCTTTTCAAGCCTACAAGCCAATGTATTGCGAAGCATTATACAAAATACAATTGACAAAATGAAACAAAATACAATAGACAAAATGGTACAAAATACAATATACAAAATACAACATACGAAATACAACATATAAAATACATACAAAATACAAATATACAACATATAAAAAACAAAATCAAACATACAGAATACAACATGCAAAATGCAACATCCGAAATAAAACTGATAAAATACAACATACAAAATACAAACAAACAAAATGCAACAAACAAAATACTACAAACATACTACATCAGTACGCTGAGGTCAGTGATCAATGCGCTGAGGTCAGTGGTCACCTGCGGTCATGCCTGCCTAAGCTCTTGGTAGTTAGCGTGGGCTGTTACCAATCACCATGGCTTGTTGTAGTGTTTTAGAATCTCAGGTTCAAGTGTTGAAGAAGGAGATTCTACATCTTCAGGAGAAAAATAGGAGGCTGAAGCTTCGCATAGATGAGTTTGGGAGCGAGTGTGAGAAGGATTTAGCTGGTAAGGAGGAAATGGTCACCAGCAGTGATAGTGGCAGCCGCTTTAAGTGGCAAGTGGTTCACAGTTCAGGAAGAAGGAAGATTAGGAGAGTTAATAGAGAAGATGTGAAGGTAGGAAATCGATTCTCTGTTCTCCAAGACGAGTGTACTTCAGTGGTTAGTGAGGTTGAAGGTACCACTGATTTCCCTGCTAATCAAGGTAAGAATATTTTAATAGTAGGAGATTCTCAGGTAAGATATATGGACCGTGCATTTTGTAAAAGAGACAGAAAGGTCAGAAAGAGAGTGTGCCTTCTTGGAGCTGGTGTTGGTGACACAGTCAGCAGGTTGGATAATATTATGGCAGGTAATGGGAACAAGCCCATTATCTGTCTTAGTGCTGGGGGTAATGACATTGGAAAGGGCAGGAGACAGGAGCTGCTGGATAAGTACAAGTAAGCCATAGAAGTAGTTAGGTCTAAAGGAGGGATCCCAGTCATATGTAGCATCTTGCCTAGAAAGGGAGTGGGCAATGAATGGATGTCTAGGGCAATTGGTGTAAACTGCTGGCTAGACAGGTACAGCAAGGAACTTGCAATCCCATTCATTGATAACTGGGACCTATTCTTTGGCAAAGGTGATATGTATGCAAGGGATGGGGTTCATCTCTCTGGGGATGGAGTGGTTGCATTAGCCAATTCGATTGAGAGGGTAATTGATGACTTGTCTAGGAATTTAAACTGATAGATTATAGAGGTATGGGTGTTTGTGGGAAACAATCAGGCTGGAACATTAGGGTTAAAAACAGCAGTTATTACCGGGATACCTCAGGGATATGTTTACAAGACAATATTCAAAATAAAGTTGCTAGTAATGGCAAATCAACTGATCAACAAAGAGAGATAGTAGAGGGCAACGAGTGACTAGCTCCCTTAAGGTTTACTATACAAATAGTAGGAGTATAAGAAATAAGATAGATGAGCTAAGATTACTTGCAAGTGTAGGTAATACAGATATTATTGGTATAACAGAGACCTGGTTCAACCTGAAAGACAGAGAAATGCCTTCTGAATGCAACATACAGGGTTATAAACTATCCCACACTGATGGGGTCAACAAGAAGGGTGGTGGAGTGGCGATGTTTGTCAGAGAAAATTTAAATTGTTGTCTTAGACAAAAGATTAGAAACATCGAACACAGAATCTGTCTGGCTACAGTTTCTCGAGGGACGTGTCAAATTAATTTTGGGTGCGATTTATAGGCCCCCAGACCTTGATAGGGAGTGCAGTAAGCTGTTATGAGACGAAATTCATAAGGAATCTAGATATGAAAATGTTGTGATAATGGGGGATTTTAACTGACTATGGGTCAGGTAGGTGATCTTGGTTGCCAATATGACGTTTTCCAGAGCATAGTTCTAGCTTCCCTACTCTGACATAAGTCATGTCAGAGTAGGGAAATTAGATTTAACAAAAATGATCCCAAATCGATGAACAATAGATTAAAACATCTCATTGGTCAAAAGAGAGGCATATATAGGCATATCAAAAGAGGGGATGGGCAGTTTAGAAATCAATATATTCAATTAAAGAGAGAAATAAAGAAAGGAATAAGGAAAGCAAAAAAGGATTATGAAGCTAAGGTCGCAAGGGATTCAAAGACTAACCAAAAAGGGCTATTTCAGGTATACAGAAGTAAGATTAGGGACAAGACCTAACTCTGGTCAGATCACTGACAGTGATAAGGATATGTGTGAAATTCTCAATACCTACTTCCTCTCAGTTTTCACTCAGGAAAATACTAGCTATATTCCTGAAATAATAGATTATGTAGAACAGGATGATAAACTATGTACGATTGCGGTAACTAGTGACATGGTCCTCAGACAAATAGAGAAACTAAAACCTAACAAATCCTAATGAACTGTTTGCAAGGGTGTTAAAGGAATGTAAAGAGGAATTTAGCATACCTTTGGCTAATCTTTTTAACATATCACTACAAACTGGCATAGTGCCTGTTAAGTGGAAAATGGGAAATGTAATACCTATTTACAAGGCAGGTGACAGGTCCTTGGCTTCGAACTATAGACCAATAAGCCTTACCTCCACAGTGAGAAAATTTATGGAATCAATGATTGCCGAAGCAATTCTTAGCCATCTTGATAGGCACAGATTGATTAATGAATCTCAACACGGTTTTACGAAGGGGCGTTCCTCTCTTACGAATTTACTAACTTTTTTCACTAAGGTGTTTGAGGAGGTAGATCATGGTAATGAATATGATATTGTGTATTTGGATTTCAGTAAGGCTTTCGATAGAGTTTCACACCAGAGGCTATTGAGGAAACTTAAGGCACACAGAATAGGAGAAGAAATTTTTTCCTGGGTAGAGGCATGGCTGACAAATAGGCAGCAGAGAGTTTGCATAAATGGGGAGAAATCAGAATGGGGGCACGTCACAAGCGGTGTTCCTCAGGGGTCAGTGTTGGGCCCGTTGTTGTTCACAATTTACATAAACGACATAGATGAGAGAATAAATAGCGACATAAGCAAATTTGCTGATGACACCAAAATAGGCCGTCCAATTCATTCTAATGAGGACACTAGAGCACTCCAGGATGATTTGAATAGACTGATGCAATGGTCGGAGAAGTGGCAGATGCAGTTTATTACTGACAAATGCAAAGTTCTAAATGTTGGACAGGTAAATAACCATGCCACATACAAACTAAATAATGTAGATCTTAATACTACTGATTGCGAAAAGGATTTAGGAGTTCTGGTTAGCAGTAATCTAAAACCAAGACAACAGTGCATTAGTGTTCGCAATAAAGCTAACAGAATTCTTGGCTTCATATCTAGAAGTATAAATAATAGAAGTCCTCAGGTTGTTCTTCAACTCTATATATGCTTGGTTAGGCCTCATTTAGACTATGCTGCTCAGTTTTGGTCACCGTATTTCAGAATGGATATAAATGCTCTGGAAAACGTACAGAGGAGGATGACAAAGAGAATTCCATGTATCAGAAATCTTCCCTATGAGGATAGACTGAGGGCCCTGAATCTACACTCTCTCGAAAGGCGTAGAATTATGGGAAATATGATCGAGATGTATAAATGGAAAACAGGAATAAATAAAGGGAATGTAAGTAGCGTGCTGAAAATTTCCAGCCAAGACACGACTCACAGCAATGGTTTCAATTTGGAGAAATTCGGATTCAGGAAGGATATAGGAAAGCACTGGTTTGGTAATAGAGTTGTGGATGAATAACAAAAAGGCACAATACCGTGACTGGAACGATACACAAACAACCCGCACACAAAAGACAGAAGCTTACGACGACGTTTCGGTCCGACTTGGACCATTGACAAAGTCACACAGTGTGACTTTGTCAATGGTCCAAGTCGGACCGAAACGTCGTCGTAAGCTTCAGTCTTTTGTGTGCGGGTTGTTTGTGTGAGTTGTGGATGAGTGGAACAAACTCCCGAGTACAGTTATTGAAGCTAAAGCGTTGTGTAGTTTTAAAAATAGGTTAGATAAACACATGAGTGGGTGTGAGTGGGTGTGAGTTGGACCTGACTAGCTTGTGCTGCTGGGTCTGGTGCCGTGCTCCTTCCTTGAGTGGAGGTGACCGGACTGGATGTTCATTGGTCTAATCCGACGGGGGACATGGACCTGCTCAGCATGGGTCAGTAGGCCTGTTGCAGTGTTCCTTCTTTATGTTATGTTGTTATATACAATACAACCATTGTATTCACCCACTCACACATTCACGGAGCTAATTATTTTTACCATACAAGGGAGAATTTTTTTAAGTCCACCGCGAAATAGCCCAGAAAACCCCCAGACATAGCCACGCGAATACCGAGATCGCGGTACATCGCTCCACGAAATACGAAAATCGCGATACATTGCTCCGCGAACACCGAGAAGGCTACCCGTTTTCTCGCGAATTCTGGGAGTGCGATACATCGCTCCGCGAAAAAAATCGAGTCTGCTATAACGTCCCGCGAATACTATTGTAACAGCGTGGATACTGAGACCATTACTGCTGAGAGCACGAATACTGAGTGAATACTGAGAGGGAATATTCAGAGAACAGTCACTGGAGAGCGAATACCGTGCAAAGCAAATACCTTGAAAGCGGAAATACCGAGAGACCGCGAATTCTGAGAGATCGCGAATACTGAGAGATCGCGGATACCGAGAGATTGCGGATACTGAGAGATCGCGGATACTGAGAGATCGCGGATACAGAGAGATCGCGGATACTGAGAGAGCGCAAACACAATGAGAGCTTGAACACGGAGACATCGCGAATAGGCCGCGAATGCTTTATTCGCGATACACGGTGCCGCGAATAATGGCTCTAGCAGTTGAAAGGTCATCCGGGTCGGATGCCAACCACTGATACCGGGTTATTAACGGGTGGGGGAGGGGGAAGAGGTGGGGAGGAGAGGGGAAAGAAGGGAGAATGGGTGGGAGGATTCTTGTCTGTTGAGCTCTGGCGCCGGATAATTAAGCCCTGGCGCCGGGTAATTAAGCCCTGGCCCCGGATAATTAAGCTCTTGCGCCGGGTAATTAAGCCCTGGTGTCGGATAATTAAGCCTTGGCACTGGGTAATTAACCTCTAGTTCTGCTAATTAAGCCCTGATATTGGGTAATTAAGCTCTGATATTGGGTAATTAAGCCCTGATATTGGGTAATTAAGCTCTGATATTGGGTAATTAAGCCCTGATATTGGGTAATTAAGCCCTGATATTGGGTAATTAAGCCCTGATATTGGGTAATTAAGCCCTGATATTGGGTAATTAAGCCCTGATATTGGGTAATTAAGCTCTGATATTGGGTAATTAAGCCCTGATATTGGGTAATTAAGCTCTGATATTGGGTAATTAAGCCCTGATATTGGGTAATTAAGCCATGATATTGGGTAATTAAGCCCTGATATTGGGTAATTAAGCCCTGATATTGGGTAATTAAGCCCTGATATTGGGTAATTAAGCTCTGATATTGGGTAATTAAGCCCTGATATTGGGTAATTAAGCTCTGATATTGGGTAATTAAGCCCTGATATTGGGTAATTAAGCCCTGATATTGGGTAATTAAGCCCTGATATTGGGTAATTAAGCCCTGATATTGGGTAATTAAGCTCTGATATTGGGTAATTAAGCCCTGATATTGGGTAATTAAGCCCTGATATTGGGTAATTAAGCCCTGATATTGGGTAATTAAGCCCTGATATTGGGTAATTAAGCCCTGATATTGGGTAATTAAGCCCTGATATTGGGTAATTAAGCCCTGATATTGGGTAATTAAGCCCTGATATTGGGTAATTAAGCCCTGATATTGGGTAATTAAGCCCTGATATTAGGTAATTAAGCTCTGGATAACTACTCGTCTACTGAAGAAGAAAAAGATTATCTTTTGAATAAAATATATAATAATGACAATAATAATAATGACAATAATAATAATGACAATAATAATAATGACAATAATAATAGTGAAAATAATAAAGTATAAATATTGGCCAATAAAGTTTCTAAGTAGATCAATAATTTCTAAGTAAAAAACTATTAAAATTGACAAATAAAAATCGTCAGGTGGAATGGCAATTTAGGTATTCAATTGATAATTCGCAAATGCGTCGTCCGATCGGTTTCAAACCCGGGTTATACTGCGTGGTAGTGTGTTGCTGAAGCGCTGAACCCGTATGGGTTCTTCAGCACAAGCAAGGGTGAATGCTCTGTCCTCCGTCCTCCAAATGTTGTTCGAGTCTCTGAGCAACCCATGCTGTGTGTTGCACCACTGTAGTTGATGGGTCTTTGTCACCCATGCTGTGTGTTGCACCACTGTAGTTGATGGGTCTTTGTCACCCATGCTGTGTGTTGCACCACTGTAGTTGATGGGTCTTTGTCACCCATGCTGTGTGTTGCACCACTGTAGTTGATGGGTCTTTGTCACCCATGATGTGTCGTGACCCACTCTAGTTGATGGGTCTCTGTCACCCATGCTGTGTGGTGGACCACTGTAGATGAAGGGCCCCTCTCACCCATGCTGTGTGGTGGACCACTGTAGTTGATGGGTCTCTGTCACCCATGCTGTGTGGTGGACCCCTGTAGATGAAGGACCAATCTCACCCATGCTGTGTGGTGGACCACTGTAGTTGATGGGTCTCTGTTACCCATGCTGTGTGGTGGACCACTGTAGTTGATGGGTCTCTGTTATCCATGCTGTGTGGTGGACCACTGTAGTTGATGGGGGTCTGTCACCCATGCTGTGTGGTGGACCAGTGTAGTTTAATGGCCCTTCTCACCCATGTGGTGTGGTGGACCAGTGTAGTTTAATGGCCCTTCTCACCCATGTGGTGTGGTGGACCAGTGTAGTTTAATGGCCCTTCTCACCCATGTGGTGTGGTGGACCAGTGTAGTTTAATGGCCCTTCTCACCCATGTGGTGTGGTGGACCAGTGTAGTTTAATGACCCTTCTCACCCATGTGGTGGGAGGAATCTACCTGACAGAGCACTAGGGAAGAGTATTCCTCTTTCTGAACCATCACATTTTAAATAATTAGTGAGCAATATTTGCTACTAATACTTCACTACCTGGGGGACACACTTCACAAGCAGGAGTAATAATGGTGATACTGTCCACATGTAGTTCCGTACTGTCAGCTCTTCGTTCAATATTGCTCGATTCGTCCACACCTGTCAATTATTATCTCGTACTCTCTCTCTCTCTCTCTCTCTCTCTCTCTCTCTCTCTCTCTCTCTCTCTCTCTCTCTCTCTCTCTCCCACACACACACACACACACACACACACACACACACACACACACACACACTCGTCCCTACCTCAGTACGAGAGGCAGGGTAATGAGTCCTGACGGCTCCTTGTCAGTGTTTGTCTAGTTCAACTTTAATGCCTATTCACGGCCGACAAAGAGATGTTCCGTGGTGCGGACTATGTGTGTGTGTTCACCTACTCTTTTAGATTCTTTGTTTATTAGCTGTCATCTGCCTACCCACTTACTAAACACACACACACACACACACACACACACACGCACACACACATACACGCACACACACACACACACACACACACACACACACACACACACACACACACACACACACACACACACACACACACACACACACACACAGAAAAAAGGAAATTGTGTATTACAAAGATACCGCAGTAGCGAGAGCCTACCTGTATTTTTGTCAGCATGAGAATTTTAGTTGTCAAGATTTTTTGTCAGTAAGGAATTTTTGTCAATGCAGGCCTTAGTTAGCTCAGATTTTTCTCAGTAAAGGAATATTGTCAGTGAGGATTTCTCTCAGTGGAGGTGTTTGTCAGAGAGGCTGCTTTTTTTTGTCAGCAGGTGTGTTTGACACTTGGGATTTTGTTAACGTGTGTTTTGAAGGAAGTGAGATCAAAGTTAAACATTGCTCAATGTTTCCCAATACTATCACAAGGGCCAAGAACCGCAGTTTCTGTACTTTCCCAAATATTTGCGGAGTTTATGTTAACCTGAGTGGTTGGGGCGTTTTTGGTGCTAAATGTGTGTGGTACAAGAGACTTGGAGGTTAATACTTGAGACCTGGATACTAATATCTGAGACCTGGATGCTAATACAAGAGATCTGGATATCAATAAGAGAAGTGAGGATGTTATTACAAGATACCTGCTACCAGAGACCCTGATCCGTTAATGTCAATCCCTGCTACTTGAAGTTCAACACCACATACGTGAATGTCAATAAAAGATACGTAGACTCCATTGTTGATAAAATATTGCATGAGCACACAGAGAGCAAGTCCCTGTTGTAGCTACATCCCTCTCAAATTTCGTTACGGCTTTAAGATATCCCAGTGTCTGGAGGGACAATGTGAGTGATGCCGTGGAAAATATATAGTGAAGAATCACAGCCGTGAAGGCTTGTGTTATCATCAGTGCTCAGATAACTGTGTTCAGCGTAACGTGTTTTGTTCGTCAGGAAACAGGAAGGTATGTTCTGACGCTGATGACCCACTTAATGATTAAGGAACATCATGACTCACGAAATCGTAATGACATGATTGCAAACAAACCATACCACGGGCAGGATTAGAACCCGCGACCAGAGAGTCATAAAACTCCAGACCAACGCGTTAGTCACTGAGCCAGTGGTTAACGCGTCGGTCTGGAGTTTTATGACTCTCTGATCGCGGGTTCTAATTCCGCCCGTGGCATGGTTAAGGAGCATCTTGATGGACTGAACACATCTACTCCAGGCTGAGGGACTGATTATCTCAAACTCATCTTCTACCATTCTCTGCACTGGACTGAAGAAGCCACGAGTATCTCATCTATCAACTGCTTGAGTACCGGTTGCAGTCATTAGCGATTATTCAACCACAGTGTTCAGCAGCTGGAAAACAACACATGACTAACCAGAGTTAAGTTTTCACCCATTTTAAAAACAAAAAAAATCTCATTTTTGTGTCAATGGACTTCTGATAACAGCAATTCAAATTAACACACAAAACTACTTTTATTAACTACGTCTGATCGCACTAAACGAATGTGTGAAGCCAACAGCAGCGTTTAGTAAACGCCTGCAAGCTTTCTCTGGAAGTATTGTTACCATTGTCGGTACTGAGGAATATCGCGAAAATGATGTTGATGAGAACGAGATGACACAGAGTAATAGTGCTCTAGCAAGATGTTTGTGTTCCAAGGAGGATAATAGTAGCAAAGTATCTCATAACCTTGTCCTCCTCCTCTTTCCTCTTCGTGCTCTTCATCTTACTACTTGTTCTAACCCTTTTTGATCCTCCTCCTCCTCCTACTCATTCTGCTGCTGCTACTGCTGCTGCTACTGCTGCTGCTGCTCCTCCTCCTCCAGCCACTCCACAACAGCACTGGCCGGTGCATCAGTCTGACACAAGACAATAGCGCCGTAGTAATACAATATAATATTGCAGATTTCACCTTTCACAAAAGGACGTGCGGGCTCGAATTTCGTCACAAAATTAATATTCGGTATTTCCTTTTTGGTGCGTTTTTCATTTGAGTTTGTGGGCACGAGTGCTTCTGACAGTTTGTCTCCCTGTTTGCTCTGTTTCCTTGTTTGCTGGTGGTGGGGAATGTGTGTGTTAGTGGTGGTTGTGTCGGGAGGTAGTGTTGCATGGTGGTAGTGGTGACAGGTGTAGTCTGGTGGTAGTGGTGGTGATATATGCTGATAGTGGTGGTGGTGATTTATGCTGGTGGTGGAGGTGATGTATGGTGGTGCTGGTGGTGGTGGTAGTGGTGATGTACGGTTGTAGTGGTAGTGATGCATGCTGGTGTTGGTGGTAGTGGTGGTGGTGATGTATACTGCTGTTGGTGGTAGTGGTGGTGATGTATGCTGCTGTTGGTGGTGGTGGTAGTGGTGGTGATGTATGGTGGTGTTGGCGGTAGTTGTGGTGATATATGGTGGTGTTGGTGGTAGTGGTGGTGAAGTATGCTGGCGTTGGTGGTGGCAGTGGTGACTGCTAGTGACAGGTGAAGGAGGAACAGAAGGAGAGGAATGGCGTGTAGGGATGTAGGTGTGGGGATGGAGGTGTGGGGGAAGGTAGTGTGGGGATGGAGGTGTGGGGGAAGGTAGTGTGGGGATGGAGGTGTGGGGGAAGGTAGTGTGGGGATGGAGGTGTGGGGAAGGTAGTGTGGGGATGGAGGTGTGGGGGAAGGTAGTGTGGGGATGGAGGTGTGGGGGATGGCAGTGTAGGCATGGAGGTGTGGGGATGGAGGTGTGGGGGAAGGCAGTGTGGGGATGGAGGTGTGGGGGAAGGCAGTGTGGGGATGGAGGTGTGGGGATGGAGGTGTGGGGATGGAGGTGTGGGGATGGAGGTATGGGGATGGAGGTGTAGGGATGGAGGTGTAGGGATGGAGGTGTGGGGATGGAGGTGTGAGGATGGAGGTGTGGGGATGGAGGTGTTGGGATGGAGTTGTGGGATGGAGAGGTGTAAGAGCCAGGGTGACGCCTCAACCCGGCACCAAGTTTTAAGAGCATCCCTGTGAACGGAGGCAGATGGGGGGGGGGAGAAGGAAGCCGGAAAGAATGAGAGGGATAAGGAAGGAAAGAATGCGAGGGATAAGGAAGGAAAGAATGAGAGGGATAAGGAAGGAAAGAATGCTGGAAGGATGAGAGGGAGAAGGAAAGAAAGGAGGATGGAGGAATGAGAGGGAGAAGGGAGATAAAAAAATGGAAGGGAAAAGAGGGAGAAAGGTTAGAATGGAGGGGTGAAAGGAAGAAGGCAGAGAAGGAAGATGGAGAGGGCTGAAAGTAAGATGGAATGGAAAGAAAATGGTGGGGAAAAAGAGGGACGAGAAAATCGAGTGAAAGGGGAAAAAGTGGAGAAAGGGATAAAGAGGAATGAGAGATTAGTACAAAGAAGAAGAGAAAGGAGTGGAGAGGAAGGAGAGAGGAGGAAAAAGAGGACGAGGAAGGAAGACGGGGATGGGGTGGGTGATGATTAACACCTTGTTGAAGTTTCTAAAAGTTAATGTTGGGTTCTCTAGTTATTCATTTTTCCAGCTATTGTTGGCCTGATGCGCATAATGTAAAAATAGAAATGGGTGAATGTGACGAGTGGGGTTCCACAAGGGTCAGCACAGGGACCAGTACAATTTACAGCGTACGTAAACAACATGACAGAAGAAATCGAATCTGAGTTGTCACTTTTGCCACATAACATGAAACTATATTTTTATAACAAAAAACTCGCACATAGGAGAAAGAAGAGTATGACGACGTATCGGTCCGTCTTGTAACAAAGACAAGTCACACTAACACACGAAGGTAAGGGAGCCAGTATCAGTGGTATTCATTGCGCGGCGGCTCGCGATGACTCAATTAACGGCTCTCGAAAAATATATAAATTAATTAATAAAAAAAATATATAGAAAAATAATTTTTCAAGTAAGATACATATTTTCATGAGGTGAGATGGAAGACTAAGTCACAGTAAAAGATAACATTCTAACATCCCTACCCTAGTCGTACAGAAATCATACGTGTCCACTACGGGAAACTGATCAGGGACACGTCTAGCTCTAGGCGTCGGTGGTCTCGCTGAATCAGTTGAGTTCAAACTTTCGGGGGAGACTGGACGTATTTCGTTACTCTTGGAGATTTGTGTTTGAAAATAGGCAACAGATATTCGAGACTGCGGCAACATATATGAAAGTAACGACTTAACTGTTGCTGCTTGTGGAAGCTAGCTGCGATGGGCTAGTTTTACTTGAAACCAAAGTGCAGTCAAGTAGTGTCCGTTATGATGGATCGATTTGTGGTTAAACAAAAACGCAATAGTGATGAACAGCCATCCCAGACCCGACCAGTAGAAAAGGAGCATTAAGTAAGTTCGGTCTTTATTTTGCTATTAATAACAAGATATGCAGGCTAATATTACCATGTCTAATTTTTCTCATTTACTATATTGCGCTAGCAGCTCAGTACTACTTAATTTAGTTGAGTTACGCTAACTTGCAGCAGCTGCGGCTCTCTCAATCAATGTGTTTAACCGAAGTGGCTCTCTTGCAAAAATTAGTGAATAACACTGCAGTATATATATATATATATATATATATATATATATATATATATATATATATATATATATATATATATATATATATATATATACCAGAATACACATGTAAGATACAAAAAATGCGTCTATAGATTATTTTCCTCCTTTCCTATGGCAAACATTTCTTGCTTCCGCCTTCTTCTATTCCCTTTACGTTGCATTATCTATCCCACTGACTCGCTTTATTCAAGTCATCATTTAATTACCTTCTCTCCTGTTAATTACTATTATCATTTCTCTTTCAGTTAAAGGTCAGACTTGTTTTTTCAGGCTTTCCCTACCAGTGTGACGTGGGGGTGACCTTGATGCAGGTTGAAGGACTCTAGATCCAATGACTTGGAGCTTTCCTCTCCATCCCAGCATCAAACCTTTTTGTCTCCTATTCTCAGGGCACTGTACGACCCGTACGTGTTTAGTGCTTCCTCATGAGCGAATAAAAATAATGATAATAAGAATAATGAAAAATAATGATAACGAAATTAATAAAAAATAATTGTATTAATATTAATTAAAATAATTATAATGAAAATAATATTCAGGAAAATATTAATAAAAATAATTATATTAATAATTATTTTTATGTGACCCCGCTGGTCACAGGTGCCCACTCTGACACCTCGCCACGTACCATGACTCGCTGCTGTCTTCCTGACAAGTATTCCCTGATCCATTGTAGTGCCTTCCCTGTTATCCCTGCTTGGTCCTCCAGTTTTTGCACTAATCTCTTGTGTGGAACTGTGTCAAACGCCTTCTTGCAGTCCAAGAAAATGGAATCCACCCACCCCTCTCTCTCTTGTCTTACTGCTGTCACCATGTCATAGAACTCCAGTAGGTTTGTGACACAGGACTTCCCGTCCCTGTAACCATGTTGGCTGCTGTTGATGAGATCATTCCTTTCTAGGTGTTCCACCACTCTTCTCCTGATAATCTTCTCCATGACTTTGCATACTATACATGTCAGTGACACTGGTCTGTAGGTTAGTGCTTCATGTCTGTCTCATTTTTTAAAGATTGGGACTACATTTGCTGTTTTCCATGCCTCAGGCAATCTCCCTGTTTCGATAGATGTATTGAATATTGTTGTTAGGGGTACACATAGCGCCTCTGCTCCCTCTCTCAGGACCCATGGAGAGATGTTATCCGGCCCCATTGCCTTTGAGGTATCTAGCTCACTCAGAAGCCTCTTCACTTCTTCCTCGGTTGTGTGTACTGTGTCCAGCACTTGGTGGTGTGCCCCTCCTCTCCGTCTTTCTGGAGCCCCTTCTGTCTCCTCTGTGAACACTTCTTTGAATCTCTTGTTGAATTCCTCACATACTTCACGGTCATTTCTTGTTGTCTCTCCTCCTTCCTTCCTTAGCCTGATTACCTGGTCCTTGACTGTTGTTTTTCTCCTGATGTGGCTGTATAACAGCTTCGGGTCAGATTTGGCTTTCGCTGCTATGTCGTTTTCATATTGTCGTTGGGTTTCCCTTCTTATCTGTGCATATTCGTTTCTGGCTGTGTGTGTGTGTGTGTGTGTGTGTGTGTGTGTGTGTGTGTGTGTGTGTGTGTGTGTGTGTGTGTGTGTGTGCGTGTGTGTGTGTGTGTGCGGGCGCTTGCTCGCTCGCTCGCCCACGAGAGCATATATGTCCCTCCCCCATCTGTCCTGTCTTTGTCTGCGTGCGCGCATGCGAGCGCTCTCGCCTCTCCGTCACGTATATAATATCTTATATGTGGCCAAACCCACAAAAGGTTGTCTATTTCCCATCGTCCTTTCATTCTCCGCAGCAAGATTTCTCCGCCAGACTTTTCCCCCGAAGAAACATATTCACCAGTTTTCAGACGATTGGGCATCGATGTTTTAAAGGCCCTTTTCTCATGGTGGGCGTGTGGTGTGGCTCCGCCGCCAGGGGTGAGGGAGAGTGTAAACACCTTGTAAAGTGTGTGATGGGCGTGATGGGTGTGTGTGGGCGTCTGGGCGGCGCTGGAAGACGCATGTGCCACGACAGAATCACCCGCACCGCTGCCCACCAGTTTGCTCAAGTAACGAGGTTGTGTTTGTCAGAAGTGGACCAGAATGAACACCGTCTCTCTTTGTTTACTACTCTGATATCTCCTCCCTCCCTCTCTCCGGTCCCTCTCCCACTCTCGCTTTATAGGTAGTGAGAGGCAAGCAACCCGCACGCACACTTCTTTCTTTCCCTCTTCTCTTTTTCTGGCGTTATTATAGGAAGTGAGAGGTAAACAACCCGCACGCACTTGTCTTCCGCTCGGTAAGCCAGCGGAAGGCTTCGGCCAGATGATCAAAAGCTCCAGCTGCGGGGCATCATATGAATAATATCCCATCTGGAAAAACTTATCCAGTTTCCTGACAAACATTACCTAACCTAACCTATGCAGCCAGCACAACCTGCCAAGCATGGGCCAGTAGAACTGCTGCAGAGCTCCGCACTAGGGAGATAAATGATACAAGATATCGATACGATGGAAAAAGACAAATGCAGTATAATGCAATCCTTTATTAACGACGTTTCGCCCACACAGGGAGCTTTATCGAATCATAGGACCGTGCGTAGGGATACCAATGCTAACCACGGAACGGGTGGGGTTTGAACCTAGGGCGAGTGAGTCGCAAAACTCCAGGCCAGTGTGACTCACTCGCCATGGGTTTCCTGGTTTGTTTGCAGTCATATTATTGCGATTTTGTGAGTCACGATGCCAAAGCTGAAACAGCGACGTATCCCGTGCTGCATTCCGTCCTTCAGTTTAAATAGGATAACTAATGTGTAATGAACCCTTCACATACACACACACACACACACACACACACACATGTATATATATATATAATATGTCGTGCTGAATATGTAAAACTGGTAAATTAGCAAGAACTCGTTTAAAATTAAGTCCTTTCTAAAATTTTCTCTTATACGTTTAAAGATATTTTTTTTTTCATTAATGTTAATGTAATTTTTTTAATTTTGCTACAAAAGAACCTTAGAAAACTTACCTAACCTTATTATAACAAGAACAATTTATTTTAGCATAACCCAACTAAATATATTTTAGATTTGTTTACAATAATTTAATACTAAACAAACACAGTGAAATATATCTTTTTCGTTAGGTTCAGAATAATTTTGGCGAAATTATTGCATACACAAATTTTGGCTTGTCATATATGGCAAGATGAGCGTTGCTATTTAAACCAAGATCGCAAGTTCTGCCTATTCGGCACGACATTATATATATATATATATATATATATATATATATATATATATATATATATATATTTAAATATATATATATATATATATATATATATATATATATATATATATATATATAAATATATATATATATATATATATATATATATATATATATATATATATATATTTATATATATATATATATATATATATATATATATATATATATATATATATATATATATATATTTAAATATATATATATATATATATATATATATATATATATATATATATATATATATATATATATATATATATATATATATATATATATATATATGCAAAACAACCACTCTGAAAGAATAGAGAAATTCCAAGCGCTTTCGTTACTACTCACATTATCAAGGAACTACATAGTTCCTTGATAATGTGAGTAGTCACGAAAGCGCTTGGAATTTCTCTATTCTTTCAGAGTGGTTGTTTTGCATATTCTGAAATCACCTGTTTACTGTGATCTTATTGCATATATATATACATAATATATATATATATATATATATATATATATATATATATATATATATATATATATATATATATATATATATATTATTTTTTTATTATCACATTGGCCGATTCACACCAAGGCAGGGTGGCCCAAAAAAGAAAAACTTTCACCATCATTCACTCCATCACTGTCTTGCCAGAAGGGTGCTTTACAATCCAGTTTTTAAACTGCAACATTAACACCCCTCCTTCAGAGTGCAGGCACTGTACTTCCCATCTCCAGGACTCAAGTCCGGCCTGCCGGTTTCCCTGAACCCCTTCATAAATGTTACTTTGCTCACACTCCAACAGCACGTCAAGTATTAAAAACCATTTGTCTCCATTCACTCCTATCAAACACGCTCACGCATGCCTGCTGGAAGTCCAAGCCCCTCGCACACAAAACCTCCTTTACCTCCTCCCTCCAACCTTTCCTAGGCCGACCCCTACCCCGCCTTCCTTCCACTACAGACTGATACACTCTTGAAGTCACTCTGCTTCGCTCCATTCTCTCCACATGTCCGAACCACCTCAACAACCATTCCTCAGCCCTCTGGACAACAGTTTTGGTAATCCCGCACCTCCTCCTAACTTCCAGACTACGAATTTTCTGCATTATATTCACACCACACATTGCCCTCAGACATGACATCTCCACTGCCTCCAGCCTTCTCCTTGCTGCAATATTCATCACCCATGCTTCACACCCATATAAGAGCGTTGGTAAAACTATACTCTCATACATTTCCCTCTTTGCCTCCAAGGACAAAGTTCTTTGTCTCCACAGACTCCTAAGTGCACCACTCACCCTTTTCCCCTCATCAATTCTATGATTCACCTCATCTTTCATAGACCCATCCGCTGACACGTCCACTCCCAAATATCTGAATACATTCACCTCCTCCATACTCTCTCCCTCCAATCTGATATCCAATCTTTCATCACCTAATCTTTTTGTTATCCTCATAACCTTACTCTTTCCAGTATTCACTTTTAATTTTCTTCT
The DNA here is from genome assembly GCF_038502225.1 of Cherax quadricarinatus. NCBI lineage: Eukaryota > Metazoa > Arthropoda > Malacostraca > Decapoda > Parastacidae > Cherax > Cherax quadricarinatus. Next base: position 52,264,129 of record NC_091295.1, read on the forward strand.
TTTGCACACCCTACCAAATTCATCCACCAATCTCTGCAACTTCTCTTCAGAATCTCCCAAGAGCACGGTGTCATCAGCAAAGAGCAACTGTGACAACTCCCACTTTATGTGTGATTCTTTATCTTTTAACTCCACTCCTCTTGCCAAGACCCTCGCATTTACTTCTCTTACAACCCCATCTATAAATATATTAAACAACCACGGTGACATCACACATCCTTGTCTAAGGCCTACTTTTACTGGGAAATAATTTCCCTCTTTCCTACATACTCTAACTTGAGCCTCACTATCCTCATAAAAACTCTTCACTGCTTTCAGTAACCTACCTCCTACACCATACACCTGCAACATCTGCCACATTGCCCCCCTATCCACCCTGTCATACGCCTTTTCCAAATCCATAAATGCCACAAAGACCTCTTTAGCCTTATCTAAATACTGTTCACTTATATGTTTCACTGTAAACACCTGGTCCACACACCCCCTACCTTTCCTAAAGCTTCCTTGTTCATCTGCTGTCCTATTCTCCGTCTTACTATAAATATTTTCAATAATAACTCTACCATACACTTTACCAGGTATACTCAACAGACTTATTCCCCTATAATTTTTGCACTCTCTTTTGTCCCCTTTGCCTTTATACAAAGGAACTATGCATGCTCTCTGCCAATCCCTAGGTACCTTACCCTCTTCCATACATTTATTAAATAATTGCACCAACCACTCCAAAACTATATCCCCACCTGCTTTTAACATTTCTATCTTTATCCCATCAATCCCGGCTGCCTTACCCCCTTTCATTTTACCTACTGCCTCACGAACTCCCCCCACACTCACAACTGGCTCTTCCTCACTCCTACAAGATGTTATTCCTCCTCGCCCTATACACGAAATCCCAGCTTCCCTATCTTCATCAACATTTAACAATTCCTCAAAATATTCCCTCCATCTTCCCAATACCTCGAACTCTCCATTTAATAACTCTCCTAGTTTTTAACTGACAAATCCATTTGTTCTCTAGGCTTCCTTAACTTGTTAATCTCACTCCAAAACTTTTTCTTATTTTCAACAAAATTTGTTGATAACATCTCACCCATTCTCTCATTTGCTCTCTTTTTACATTGCTTCACCACTCTCTTAACCTCTCTCTTTTTCTCCATGTACTCTTCCCTCCTTGCATCACTTCTACTTTGTAAAAACTTCTCATATGAAAACTTTTTCTCCCTTACTACTCTCTTTATATCATCATTCCACCAATCGCTCCTCTTCTCTCCCGCACCCACTTTCCTGTAACCACAAACTTCTGGTGAACACTCTAACACTACATTTTTAAACCTACCCCATACCTCTTCGACCCCATTGCCTATGCTCTCATTAGCCCATCTATCCTCCAGTAGCTGTTTATATCTTACCCTATCTGCCTCCTCTTTTAGTTTATAAACCTTCACCTCTCTCTTCCCTGATGCTTCTATTCTCCTTGTATCCCATCTACCTTTTACTCTCAGTGTAGCTACAATTAGAAAGTGATCTGATATATCTGTGGCCCCTCTATAAACATGTACATCCTGAAGTCTACTCAACAGTCTTTTATCTATCAATACATAATCCAACAAACTACTATCATTTCGCCCTACGTCATATCTTGTATACTTATTTATCCTCTTTTTCTTAAAATATGTATTACCTATAACTAAACCCCTTTCTATACAAAGTTCAATCAAAGGGCTCCCATTATCATTTACACCTGGCACCCCAAACTTACCTACCAAACCCTCTCTAAAAGTTTCTCCTACTTCAGCATTCAGATCCCCTACCACAATTACTCTATCACTTGGTTCAAAGGCTCCTATACATTCACTTAACATCTCCCAAAATCTCTCTCTCTCCTCTACATTCCTCTCTTCTCCAGGTGCATACACACTTATTATGACCCACTTTTCGCATCCAACCTTTACTTTAATCCACATATTTCTTGCATTTACACATTCATATTCTCTTTTCTCCTTCCATAACTGATCCTTCAACATTACTGCTACCCCTTCCTTTGCTGTAACTCTCTCAGATACTCCAGATTTAATCCCATTTATTTCCCCCCACCGAAACTCCCCTACCCTCTTCAGCTTTGTTTCGCTTAGGGCCAGGACATCCAACTTCTTTTCATTCATAACATCAGCAATCATCTGTTTCTTGTCATCCGCACTACATGCACGCACATTCCAGCATCCCAGTTTTATAAAGTTTTTCTTCATCTCTTTTTTTAGTAAATATATATATATATATATATATATATATATATATATATATATATATATATATATATATATATATACAGTGATCCCTCGCTTTTCGTAGTTCTCGGCAATCGTAAATTTCGCCAATCATAAGGGTATTTTCGTATAAACATGGATTCGCTTTTCATAGGTTGACTCGCAAGTCGTAGTTCGTCCGGGACGCGTACCCACGGCGTGAGCCGTGGCAGCAGCATTGTTTACTAGTGAGCGAAGGTCCCCTCACGTGCTCCAGCAAAATATTTCATAATATTCCATTTATTTTAGTGCTTGTAAGTACTAAATAAGCCACCATGGCTCCAAAGAAAGCTCCTAGTGCCAAGCCTGCGGTAAAGAAGGTGAGAAATACGATTGAATTTAAGAAAACCATCATTGAACAATGTGAAAGTCGTACAAGTGTGGCCGAACTGGCCAGGATGTATAAGAAACCCTACACAACCTTATGTTCCATAGTGGCCAAGAAAAAGGAAATCAAGGTCGCTGTTGTTGCAAAGGGGGTAACTATGCTGACAAAAATGAGATCACCAGTACTCGAAGAGGTTGACAAGTTATTATTGGTGTGGATAAATGAAAAACAATTAGCAGGAGATATTCTTATGACTTCGATTATTTGTGAAAAGGCTAGGCAGCTGCATGACGATTTGGTAAAGAAATTGCCTGCAACTAGTGGTGATGTGAGTGAATTTAAGGCCAGCAAAGGCTGGTTTGAGAGATTTAAGAACCGTACTGGCATACACAGTGTGGTAAGGCATGGTGAGGCTGCCAGTTCGGACCACAAGGCGGCTGAAAAATATGTGCATGAATTCCAGGAGTACATAGAGGCTGAAGGACTGAAACCTGAACAAGTGTTCAATTGTGACGAAACAGGCCTCTTTTGGAAGAAAATGCCAAAGAGGACCTTCATTACACAAGAGGAAAAGGCAATGCCAGGACACAAGCCTATGAAAGACAGGCTGACGCTAATGTTCTGTGCTAATGCTAGTGGGGATTTCAAAGTGAAGCCATTACTAGTGTACCATTCTGAAAATCCCAGAGTGTTCAGGAAAAACAATGTTATGAAGAGTAAATTGTGCGTGTTTTGGAAATCTAATAGTAAGGCATGGGTCACGAGGGGAATTTTCGTCGAGTGGTTCAATGAAGTGTTTGGCCCTAGTGTGAAGAATTACCTCCTGGAAAAGAAATTGGATCTCAAGTGCCTGCTAGTAATGGACAATGCACCTGCTCATCCTCCAAACTTGGATGACCTAATTTTTGAAGAGTTTGAGTTCATCACAGTAAAGTTCTTGCCCCCGAATACCACTCCTCTCCTCCAGCCCATGGACCAGCAGGTCATTGCAAACTTTAAAAAATTCTACACAAAAGCAATGTTTAACAGGTGCTTGACTGTGACCACAGACACTCACTTGACCCTAAGAGAATTTTGGAGAGAACACTTCAGCATCCTCCATTGCATAACCCTTATAGGTATGGCTTGGGAAGGAGTGACTACCAGGACTTTGAACTCTGCCGGGAGAAAATTGTGGCCAGATTGTGTCAACAAGAGGGATTATGAAGGGTTTGGGGCTGACCCTGATGAGCCTATGTCTGTTGTAAAATCAATTGTGGCACTGGGGAGTTCCATGGGGTTGGATGTGAGTTTGGAGGATGTGGAAGAATTGGTGGAAGACCACAACGAAGAGCTCACCACTGAGGAGCTGCAATAGCTTCAGCAGGAAGAGCAACACATCGCAGCTCAGAATCTTGCTGCAGAGGAGGTGGAAGAGAGATGGAAGAAGGTGCCTTCTTCAGAAATTAAAGAGATTTTTACTATGTGGGGTAAGATGGAAAGCTTTATGGAGAAACATCACCCTAACAAGGTTGTTGCAAGCCATGTTGGCAACATGTACAGTGACAAAGTCTTGGGCCAATTTAGGGAAGTGTTAAAGAGACGCCAGAAACAGAGCTCTCTCCACAGTTATTTTGCGAGACAGGACTGCAGTGACTCTCAAGGTGGTCCTAGTGGCATTAAGAAACAGAGAAGAGAAGCAACCCCAGAAAAGCAAATGGTACCTGAGGTGTTGATGGAAGGGGATTCCCCTTCCAAACTATAAACAATCCACTCTCTCTCCTCCTCCAGTCTCCCATACACTAAGAAGAATCTCCAATAAAGGTACGTGTTATGCTGTTAATGTTTCATTCATCATTTCCCATTGTATTGTTTATGTACTACATGTATATTTCATGCAAATTTTTTTTTGTTTTAATACTTCTGGGTATCAGGAACGGATTAATTGTATTTACATTATTTCTTATGGGGAAAATTGATTCGCAAATCGTAAATTTCGTTTATAGTAGCTCCTCCAGGAACGGATTAATTACGAAAAACGAGGGACCACTGTATATATGTATATATATATATATATATATATATATATATATATATATATATATATATATATATATATATATATATATATATATATATATATATATATATATATATATATATATATATATATATATATATATATATATATATATATATAAACATTGTCTCTACGTCCACAGCAGGATTCAAACCTGCTAACTCTATATCAGAGTTCACAGTACTTTACCACAAGACTAGACCTGTGATAAATATGGGCGCTTAGCCGAAGCCAAGCCATGTTTCCCCATACCCCCGGGCACCAAGCTCGTTTTGAAAGTTATTTCATCGAATCCTGCCACATTATATATATATATATATATATATATATATATATATATATATATATATATATATATATATATATATATAAATATATATATATATAATATATATATATATATATATATATATATATATATATATATATATATATATATATATATATATATATAATGTGCAAAAATTTTTGATGATAATCACCCTGACACAGCTACTGCAAGCCGTGTTGGCAACCTGTACAATGACAATGTTGTGAACCACTTTAGGAAAGTCATAAAGGAACGAGAGGTACAGGCCTCTATGGACAGATATGATGTGCGACAGAGGTCCAGTGACTCTCAAGCTGGTCCTAGTGGCATTAAAAGAAGAAGGGAAGTAACCCCAGAAAAGGACTTGCTACCTCAAGTCCTAATGGAAGGGGATTCCCCTTCTAAACAATAAGTTCTACACTCTCCCCTCCCATCCCATCAATCATCACCAGATCTTCATTAAAGGTAAGTGTCATGTATTCTATTGTTAGTAGAGTACTACAAACTGTGCATGTCTTCTTCAGTTTTTGTGCATTAAACTTAATATTTCATGTGGTAAAGTTTTTTTTTCATACTTCTGGGTGTCTTGCACGGATTAATTTGATTTCCATTATTTCTTATGGGGAAAATTGATTCGCTTTTCGATAATTTTGGTTTACAATGAGCCCTCAGGAACGGATTAATATCGCAAACCGGGGTCCACTATATATATATATATATATATATATATATATATATATATATATATATATATATATATATATATATATATATATATATATATACACACACAGTGGACCCTCGAATTTAGTAGTGGCATTTCTGTATGCAAAACTATTTTTATCTATAAAATGTATTTTCTGTTAATATTTTTGGGTGTCTGGAATGGTTTAATTGGATTTACATTATTTCCTATTAGAAATATTAACAAAAAATACATTTTATAGTTAATAAAAATAGTTTTGCATACAGAAATGGCACTACTAAATTTGAGGGTCCACTGCATATATATATATATATATATATATATATATATATATATATATATATATATATATATATATATATATATATATTATATATATATATATTATATATGTCGTGCCGAATATATAAAACTGGTCAGTTAGCAAGAACTCATTTAAAATTAAGTCCTTTCTGAAATTTTCTTTTATACGTCTAAACATATATATTTTTTCATTAATGTTAATGTAAAAAAATATATTTTGCACCAAAAGAATCTTAGAAAACTTACCTAACCTTTTTATAACAAGAACAATTTATTTTAGCCTAACCCAAATGAATATATTTTAGATTTGTTTACAATAATTTAATACTAAACAAACACAATAAAATATATTTTTTTCGTTAGGTTCAGAATGATTTTGGCGAAATTATTGCATACACAAATTTTCACTTGTCCTATATGGCAAGATGAACGTTGCTATTTAAGCCAAGATCGCAAGTTCTGCCTATTCGGCACGACATATATATATATATATATATATATATATATATATATAATATATATATATATATATATATATATATTATATATATATATATATATATATATATATATATATATATATATATATATATATATATATATATATATATATTATATATATATATATATATATATATATATATATATATATATATATATATATATATATATATATATATATATTTATTACATAACCTTAGCAATTCTTATAGATCCATGGGTGTTTGTAGACTGTTGTGGGTCATTCCAGGGAAACGATGGAAATGAGCTTAAGTATTATAATAACTCTCAACAAAAATGAATACAAAAGGAAAATAATGTATTTCATAATGCAGTAGGACAGTCGTTACTAAAAGATGATCATATGAATACACAAAATTGACTTACAGTACTAATATGTCGTAAGCGAGGAATCTAATTTATATGCTCGCCACTTGTGCTTGAAATGGAGCACACTGTTCCATTAGTTTATGGCCTTTAAAGCCAATCGACCACACGAGGACCATTAAGGCCACATGTAACCTGCTCACCACCAGTCAAAAATACTTGAATCCCTGACTGACTGAAGTCTCATCGTATATACACCGACTGATATATATCTCTCGGTGTATATATCCTTTACGCTGCTCCATTCTCATCCATTAGTTCTATACAGTACACTGCAGTGTCGCTGCTTAAAGCAGAACGCGTGTCCGCAACACGACCTGTCCACTTTACATGGCTCGTGTCAATACCCTGTTAGAGACTTACACGTATTCGTAATATATATTTTTTCTATTACATATTTGCACTTCACAAACACATTTACATAGTTTCTTCTCCGTGAGGCCTATTTATCTCTTATTCCTGTTCACGTGTTCCTGTCTTACTGGGCGTTACCGTCACTCTCAATTAGTTATCCCTCAAAACAGACTTCATGCCAGAAAGGAAATGATGATATTGATTTCACGTATGAAGACGCTCCTGAAAGCACCAACACACAGACGAGAGACAGTTTAAAGATGGTGGTCTTTTATTTGTCAAAAGGGAGTATAAAATACGTTGTTTTGGAGCTGGTTATATGCCGGCTCACCCAACTGAGTTTCGGGTCGTATATCGAGGCTTAACGCTGGCTTTCCGGTCCATCCCATAAAAATTAACGATCGCATCCTAAGAGGTGATGACAAAATTTGATATATATGCAAAAAAAAAAAAAAAAAAAACAACTATGGGCATCTTACTGACAAAGAGAATGAAATGTGCTCGATTTTAAATAATTATTTTCTCTCGGTTTTTACACAGGAAGACAGTAATAATATTCCGGTAATTAATTTTTATAGTGGGCTAGAAGAAGATAAATTATGTAACATCACAGTCACTAGTGAAATGCTTGTGAAGCAGATAGACCGACTGAAGCAAAATAAGTCACCGGGTCCTGATGGGGTTTTTTCAAGGGTTCTAAAGGAATGCAAAATGGAAGTCTGTGAACCATTAACTAATATTTTTAATTTATCTCTTCAAACAGGTGTAGTGTCTGATATGTGGAAGATGGCTAATGTAATTCCTATTTTTAAAACAGGGGACAAGTCGTTACCGTCAAATTACCGCCCAATAAGCCTGACCTCAATTGTAGGCAAATTACTAGAGTCAATTATAGCTCAAATTATAAGAAGCCATCTCGATAAGCATAGCTTGATTAATGATACTCAGCATGGATTCACAAGAGGCCGGTCTTGTCTAACTAATTTATTAACTTTCTTCAGTAAAGCTTTTGAGGCTGTTGACCACGATAAAGAATTTGATATTGTTTACTTAGATTTTAGTAAGGCATTTGATAGAGTTCCGCACCAAAGACTGTTGAAGAAAGTAGCAGCTCATGGCATTGGGGGAAGGGTGCTCTCGTGGATCGAATCATGGCTCACAAACAGGAAGCAGAGAGTGTCCATAAATGGGGTTAAATCCGAGTGGGGATCAGTAACAAGTGGCGTTCCACAGGGATCAGTCTTGGGCCCGTTGTTGTTTATAATATATATCAATGATCTTGATGAAGGAATTACTAGTGATATGAGCAAATTCGCCGATGACACGAAGATAGGTAGGATAATTGATTCAAACGTAGATGTTAGGGAACTTCAGGAGGATTTAGACAAACTCTACTCTTGGTCAGAAAAGTGGCAGATGCAGTTCAGTGTAGATAAATGCAAGGTTCTGAAGCTCGGCAGTGTCCATAACCCTAGCACTTATAAGTTAAATAATGTAGAACTTAGCCATACAGATTGCGAAAAGGACTTGGGGGTTATGGTAAGCAGCAACCTTATACCAAGACAGCAATGCCTAAGCGTACGTAATAAGGCAAATAAATTACTGGGATTTATATCAAGAAGTGTAAGCAACAGAAGTCCAGAGGTCATACTGCAGCTTTATACATCATTAGTAAGGCCTCACCTAGATTATGCAGCTCAATTCTGGTCTCCATATTACAGAATGGACATAAATTCGTTAGAAAACATTCAGCGTAGGATGACTAAATTAATACATAGCATTAGAAATCTTCCTTATGAAGAAAGATTGAAGACTCTTAAGTTACATTCACTTGTTAGACGAAGAATGAGGGGAGACCTGATCGAAGTGTATAAGTGGAAGATGGGTATTAATAAAGGGGATATTAACAAGGTCTTGAGGATATCTCTCCAAGAGAGAACCCGCAGTAATGGATTTAAATTAGATAAGTTTAGATTTAGAAAGGACATAGGAAAGTATTGGTTTGGAAATAGGGTAGTTGATGAGTGGAACAGTCTACCTAGTTGGGTTATTGAGGCTAGGACTTAGGGTTGTTTCAAATTTAGGTTGGATAAGTACATGAGTGGGAGGGGTTGGATTTGAGGGGGACTTGCACATCGGAGCTTGTTTCTTGGGTAGCATTGAAAATTGGGTTGGTCAAATGTTTGTTAGTGGGATGAATTGTAAAGGACCTGCCTAGTATGGGCCAACAGGCCTGATGCAGTGTTCCTCCTTTCTTATGTTCTTATGTTCTTATGTTCAGGGAGTTGAATGACAAAATAAACGCACACACACGCACACACAGACGTGACTGTTCTTGCGTGTACGTTTTCATATGCCAGAAGAGTAGGAAAGAGAAGCAATTAGAACAACATAGCCTCGACAGCGATATCTGACCCAAACTTTCTATAGCCCCATCAGAAGTAAGAATACAGTGAAAGACTAGGCAATATGGAAGAAGCAGGAAGGAAGGAAGGAAGGAAGAAAGGAAGGAAGGAAGGGCGGAAAGCTTGTAACAAATGATGTATATGAACCGAACGAAAGATTTAAGAAGGTTCTCTCGGAATAAATGAGAGACATGACCAGAAAGTCAATGAGAAAGACAACAACGGTTAAAGTAATACACACAACAGAAGAAAATATAAACACTAGCCACCTGGCAGACTGGCACACAAACACTAGCCACCTGGCAGACTGGCATATAAACACTAGCCACCTGGCAGACTGGCATATAAACACTAGCCACCTGGCAGACTGGCATATAAACACTAGCCACCTGGCAGACTGGCATATAAACACTAGCCACCTGGCAGACTGGCATATAAACACTAGCCACCTGGCAGACTGGCATATAAACATTAGCCACCTGGCAGACTGGCACACAAACACTAGCCACCTGGCAGCCTGGCATATGAACATTAGCCACCTGTCAGACTGGCATATAAACACTAACCACCTGGCAGATTGGTATATAAACACTAGCCACCTGGCAGACTGGTATATAAATATTAGCCACCTGGCAAACTGGCATATGAACACTAACCACCTGGCAGACTGGCATATAAACACTAACCACCTGGCAGACTGGCATATGAACACTAACCACCTGGCAGACTGGCATATAAATAGTAGCCACCTGGCAGACTGGCATATGAACACTAACCACCTGGCAGATTAGCATATAAGCACTAGCCACCTGGCAGATTGGCGTATAAACACTAACCACCTGGCAGACTGGCATATAAACACTAACCACCTGGCAGACTGGCATATGAACACTAACCACCTGGCAGACTGGCATATAAATAGTAGCCACCTGGCAGACTGGCATATGAACACTAACCACCTGGAAGACTAGCATATAAGCACTAGCCACCTGGCAGACTGCCATATAAATAGTAGCCACCTGACAGACTGGCATATAAACACTAGCCACCTGGCAGACTGCCATATAAATAGTAGCCACCTGACAGACTGCCATATAAACACTAGCCACCCGGCAGACTGGCATATAAACACTAGCCACCTGGCAGACTGGCATATAAACACTAGCCACCTGACAGACTGGCATATAAACACTAACCACCTGGCAGATTGGCATATAAACACTAGCCACCTGGCAGAATGGTATAACAACACTGGCCACCTGGCAGACTGGCATATAAACACTAACCACCTGGCTGACCGGCATATAAACACTAACCACCTGGCAGACTGGCATATAAACACTAACCACCTGGCAGACTGGCATATAAACACTAACCGCCTGGGTTACCGTCATATAAACACTAACCACCTGGCAGACTGGCATATAAATAGTAGCCACCTGGCAGACTGGCAAATGAACACTAACCACCTGGCAGACTGGCAAATGAACACTAACCACCTGGCAGACTAGCATATAAGCACTAGCCACCTGGCAGACTGGGGTCCTAGCAACCAACTATATAAACACTAGCCACCTGGCAGACTGGGGTCCTAGCAACCAACTATATAAACACTAGCCACCTGGCAGACTGGGGTCCTAGCAACCAACTATATAAACACTAGCCACCTGGCAGACTGGGGTCCTAGCAACCAACTATATAAACACTAGCCACCTGGCAGACTGGGGTCCTAGCAACCAACTATATAATCACTAGCCACCTGGCAGACTGGGGGCCTGGCAACCAACTATATTAACACTACCCACAAAGCAGACTGGGATCCTAGCAACCAAGGATATAAATACTAGCCACCTGGCAGACTGGGATCTTAGGAACTAGGGATATAAATGCTAGTAGACTGGAATAACAATAACTAGGGATATAAATCCTAGCAGCGTTCCAGACGAGAATCCCAGCAACCCGGCACACATTGATTACAGAAATTTAACAACCCCTCTATCTAGAACGCCTGAATTCTGCAATCCAAGAGGCTGGGATAGCCCAGCACCCTAGGACAATGCAGTCCTAGCAGCCCATACACTGTGGTGGTCCAAGCTGTCCCAAAATACAGAGATCGTTGGAAGCTAAGCTGGGAGATCAAGGTGCCCGTGAAATACTGTGATCCCAGGAGAAGCCAGAAGTATATCCTAGCGCTCCAGCAGCAGCGCTATGAGTTGCTTCGTGTACTCATCCTAGAAGCCAGATCAGGAGTATATCCTAGCGCTCCAGCAGCAGCGCTAGGAGTTGCTTCGTGTACTCATCCTAGAAGCCAGATCAGGAGTATATCCTAGCGCTCCAGCAGCAGCGCTAGGAGTTGCTTCGTGTACTCATCCTAGAAGCCAGATCAGGAGTATATCCTAGCTCCCCAGCAGCAGCGCTAGGAACTTCTTCGTGTACTCATCGAGTTGTACTCACCGAATTTTTGCTTGGCAGGTCGAGGCTCAGCTCCTGGCCCCACCCCATAGACCTTTAAGATTCGCAACACTACTTTCTGACCTCTCGAACCTTATCGTATCTAAATTTGAAGCTGTGTATGGAGTTTACGTCCATGAGTGTGTGTGTGTGTGTGTGTGTGTGTGTGTGTGTGTGTGTGTGTGTGTGTGTGTGTGTGTGTGTGTGTGTGTGTGTGTGTTTGTGTGTGTGTGTGTGTACACTCACGTAACTACTTACCTAACTGAGATTAATAGGATTCAGTCCCGGCTCCTTATCTCTTCTCTTATTTTTTTCAAGAGCTGTTACGTTGAATTTCTTGCATCAGAGACCCTGTCATACCCACTTCTGAAACCGTGCATAGACTCTGCTTCTAAACAAAACTTCCTCATCCATATTGTTCTATTTGCTAACTGGAATCACACAGAAGAAACTCTCTCTCTCTCATGCATAAACAACTAGCCAACTGTATGTCTTTCTGTCCTGCTGAGAATCTTAAGTATCTTCTACGTCGTAATCATGTCTAGCCTGGTTCTTCAATTTTTCATTAGTGTACGGTTTAGTTCATTTGTTCTTTTTCATTCCCCTTCCTTGGATCAAACCTATATACCTCCTGTTCAATTGCGATGTGTGACCTTCACGAGATTAACGACTTTACGTAAATAGTAAGAATTTGAATAACAATATTAAACATTAATAATAATAATAATAATAATAATAATAATAATAATAATAATAATAATAATAATTAAATTAATATAATAAATGATAACACTTAAATTAACATTTTAATAATAATATAAATAATAATAAAAATAATAATAATAATAAATAATAAAACTATAATATTTTAATAAATAATGATAATGTAAACTGAGAAAATATAAATAACCGTAATAAGTACACAGTGTCAGGGTGTGTACAAGTGTTCTTACTGCGGAATAATTCCCCTCAAGGAAGGTTCCTTGATGTTGGTGAGGGGCTCTTGATTTAGGGAATTGGATTTGTGCTCCAGTTCCCCGAATTAAGCCTGAATGCCTTCCACATCCCCCCCCCCTCAGGCGCTGTATAATCTTCCGGGTTTAGCGCTTCCCCCTTGATTATAATAATAATAATAATGTGGAATAATTGAAGACTGAGACAGGCGCACAGAAACGCACGTTCCTTTAGGAATGAAGTCGGGCAAGAAATGGGCCAAAAGTCTTAGGGGAAAGGGGCAGGGGAAAGGGGCAGGGGAAAGGGGCAGGGGAAATGGGAGGGGGGGATGGGAAACTTTCCTGACATATTGCAAAATGGAAAATTCATGGAGGCGAAAATATTACAAGTTGCATACGATTAAACTTTACGTCTCTGAGATGGGAGGGGGGGGGGAGGAGGAGGGGGAGGAGGATAAGTCTGAACACGCTACGTGACGGGGGAAGAGGGGGAGGATAAGTCTGAACACGCTACGTGACGGGGGAGGAGGGGGAGGATAAGTCTGAACACGCTACGTGACGGGGGAGGAGGGGGAGGATAAGTCTGAACACGCTACGTGACGGGGGAGGAGGGGGAGGAGAAGTCTGAACACGCTGCGTGACGGGGGAGGAGGGGGAGGAGAAGTCTGAACACGTTACGTGACGGGGGAGGAGGGGGAGGATAAGTCTGAGCACGCTACGTGACGGGGAGGAAAGGGAAGATAAGTCTGAGCAGGCTACGTGAAGGGGGAGGAAAAAGGGAGGATAAGTCTGAGCAGGCTACGTGACGGGGGAGGAAAGGGGGGATAAGTCTGAGCAGGCTACGTGACGGGAGAGGAAAGGGAGGATAAGTCTGAGCAGGCTACGTGACGGGGAAGGAAAGGGAGGATAAGTATGAGCACGCTACGTGACGGGAGAGGAAAGGGAGGATAAGTCTGAGCACGCTACGTGACGGGAGAGGAAAGGGAGGATAAGTCTGAGCACGCTACGTGAAGGGGGAGGAAAGGGAGGATAAGTCTGAACAGGCTACGTGACGGGGGAGGAAAGGGAGGATAAGTCTGAGCAGGCTACGTGAAGGGGGAGGAAAGGGAGGATAAGTCTGAACAGGCTACGTGACGGGGGAGGAAAGGGAGGATAAGTCTGAGCACGCTACGTGACGGGAGAGGAAAGGGAGGATAAGTCTGAGCAGGCTACGTGAAGGGGGAGGAAAGGGAGGATAAGTCTGAGCACGCTACGTGGGGGACAGGGGAGGATACTTGATATAACTGAGACACATGTGCAACATCTGGGTATCTTTATTGTAGACGTTTCGCCATCCAGTGGCTTTATCAATACAAATTCCAGGACATAACTTGAAGACAGGAGAATTATGTACAGAAGATGAGGTAATCAGTCCCTCAACCTAGCAGTAGGTGCGAAGAGCACCGGAGTCGTGGAGATTCTGAATCTCCACGACTCCGGTGCTCTTCGCACCTACTCCTAGGTTGAGGGACTGATTACCTCATCTTCTGTATATAATGCTACTGTCTTCAAGTTATGTCCTAGAATTTGTATTGATAAAGCCACTGGATGGCGAAACGTCTACAATAAAGATACCCAGATGTTGCACATGTGTCTCAATTTCATCTTGTCGGTATTGTATACCATTCTTGTACATACTTGATATAGCTCACTTCGTGGGCGAAACGTCGACAATAAAGGATCGCATTGTAGCGGCTTTTGAGTCTCGTTTTTTTCTTCTCATTGCGATGGTATTTTACACTTTGTCTCCATTAGTTTCTTGTCTTAAGGAAGTACAGTGACACGCATACATACACACACACATACTCTCAAATTAATGGAGGCGGGTCGCCTACTACAAAAAAAAAAAAAAAAAACTTCAGAGTAGCGTGTAAAACTTTCCCCGATAATCTTACATAACCCGGTCTTCTTCCTTCCTCCTTTGCCTCCTCTCTTCTCTTCTCTCTGCATGGAGCAGTTTTAGATCCCCTTATACCCTCAGGTCTTAGCTAAAGTATCAGGGATTTCTGAAGGAGCCATTAAGGAGGGAACGAAGTGGGGTCCTCAGGGAAGAGACCGCTTCCTGCCCAACTCTGGCCGCTTCAACATCATTTTTTGGTGGGCGTTCAAGGAGTAAATGTTCTTTGGATAAATTTTTTTCACTCTCGCGTAAACGGTACATAGAAGCGCTGAACTTGGGAAAGGAACTACCCCTTGAGGGACTGCGGGAAACAGAACGATGCTCTGGTGAATATAAGTCGTGTGCGGACGCACTCTTCCACACACTGTGTGTGTGTGTGTGTGTGTGTGTGTGTGTGTGTGTGTGTGTGTGTGTGTGTGTGTGTGTGTGTGTGTGTGTATGTGTTTTAATTATTGATCAAAATAACCTGTCGATAGACACTTGGTCTTTGGTGAATAGTGTGTGTGTGTGTGTATGTTGGATATATATATATATATATATATATATATATATATATATATATATATATATATATATATATATATATATATATATATATATATAAATAAGTTTCGTCTGCGTAGCAGGCTTCTTCAGGGGAATATAGAGGTGTGACTTGACTGCTGGAGACAGTGGAAGAATGGGGGAGAGAAAAAATATACCCAAGTGCTGCGCAAGTGTCTTATTCATCAGCTTGTCGGTATTGTGTACCATTTACAACGCGAAATGTCTCACGTATTTGGGCGAAGCGTTTTACCCATAAAGGTGTCCACTCGACAGGAGCTTGCCAAAGCGCGACATACTCACTTCAGCACGCGATATACTCCAACACGCGACGTGAGCTTGCCAACACGTGCTATATCCACGTGCCTCATCTCCCTCCTGCCTAAGATCACAATTAATAACCTCATCTAAGCTTTCTCAGGCGACGGTCCAGAAGGCTTCATCAGAAAAAGCCAAACTTAACATTATAAGCCAGTTACCCCTGGGTCCTGCATCATAAAAACATTCAAGAGAATTTTTTCCTTGCAAGGAGAGAAATAGAGCTTAAGTCTTTTTCAATAGCCGCTCTGAGAGCACAAACTATTTCTTTCAGTTGCATTACAAAATCGGTTTACATGTAATAAGATATTGTTAAGCAAAGAAGAAAGTCACTAACATGCATGAACATTTCTAGCGGAAATGGGTACTTTCTGCCCCTCCCTCCCGTAACATCCTTTCCTCTTACCTCCACCCTATTCTTTATCTCCTTCCTGTCCCCACCTCCCTATCCACCCTCCCTTCTCCTTCCTTATATTCCTTCCTAACATCACCTTTTCCTCACCTTCACCCCAGTCCATTCTCTCCTCACTCCAGTTGAGCTCATGGTCCAAGATTAAAGATTTGAAAACAGATGACATGAAAATGCACTTTGCGTCGCCGAGAAGGCAAATGCTGTTCCCAGAGTTGGATTCAGCGGTGGATATGACCCAGGGAGCCTCCCACCAGGGCTGGTTGCCATAAAAAACGCCTTCATCATAATTTGCGCCATGGGCACCATTCCAAAAATGCACAAAAACTGGGAGTAAGTAAAGAGCCAGCTAGCTACTGTATCACCACCCGGCTTAAAAGACGCACAAAACATATGTCTTACCTACCTACCTAGAGTCAACGTGGAAGGTGTTAACGGGGGTCAACGCCCCCACGGACCAGTCCTTGACCAGGTCTCCCGGTGAATCATGGCCTGACAAACCAGGCCGTTACTGCCTTCTAATCTCAACTCCATTTTATTTCTTTTTCTGTTATTAGCATGCCTGCACTCCAACAGCACATCGAATTCCATAACCTTCGTCTACTGCGAACAAATACGCAAATACACATACCGGCTGGTATATGGTGTTGTAAGTTGACCTTGAGATGTAATCTTGTCCTTGGATGCTTTAAACAGTGGTTCTTCTGCATGTTGTGATATCACCTGTTTACTGTGATCTTGTTGCACACACACACACACACACACACACACACACACACACACACACACACACACACTCACACACACACACACACACACACACACACACACACACACACGCACACACACACGCACACATACACACACACACATACACACACGCACACACACACACACACTATTGCAATAAACTTTATAAACCATAGGTAATGTTAGTCTAGGGGAGTTTTAGGGAGAATTATTCTCCAGTTACATCGTAATAATGTTATAAGGAGATCGAGAAAACTTTGTAAAATGTATCTTTAATATAAAGTAGATATCGTTATAGACTTAAGGTATTTAGTTGTACCTTTTTCTTAATTATATATAAACAGACTTTATACACCACTTATAAATTAAGAAGACCTTTGTTCTTCGCTGAATGAGCCTTTAATATACAGTTGAACAAAAAAGTTAAATCATTCTCTATTTTCTAAGGAGATAAGGCTGTTGTCTTAGAAAACTTGAAGTCTCTACACACTAGAACTTCTATATAATGAAAATTCCAGAATTTCTGGTGACTTGAGCGTAATAAATCTCTAGACCAAATACTTCATCGTTTAGGTTAAAAGAAGTAAGCCGTGAAGACCTTCTCTATACCGAGAGAGGTGCTGTACCGCCTGCTCTACTCTACTCTCCTCTGACGTAAGCTGGCGTCAGGCGAGTAGCAACCAGAGGTGACGTCATAAATGGTTGTTATCATTGGTAAATGTTGCATCAGCGCAAAATACGTATATATAAATAAAATGAAAAATGAGAAAGATGAAAATGAATATGTAATATTATAAAGCTGTTTTTCGTCGTTTTAACTAATAACGACGATAATCGCAATGTAATATTAGATGGATGAACAAAATTGTAAGACATATTTAGAGAAATCGCATGTCAGCGTAACACACACACACACACACACACACACACACACACACACACACACACACACACACACACACACAACCGGTGAAGAGGCGGGGCCAGGAGCTAAGACTCGACCCCTGCAACCACAAATAGGTGAGTACAAATAGGTGAGTACACACACACACACACACACACACACGCATACACACACACACACACACACACACACACACACACACACACACATACACACACACACACTAGAAAACCGGTGTCTGATCAAAGGAGCATAGGGCTATATCCGTAGAAAACACCGGGATTAGAACACGAGGGAGTTTCTATGATGAGATCACGAGGCATAAGCACGGGCAGAATGGTACGATGCCATGGCAGATTTCGATTATCATGATTTAAAGGTACATTACAGTGACGGAATGCTCCATTATCTTGTCGTAATGCGATACGATACATCCTCGCCCCGAGCTCGACCTATTTATGCGAAAACGTCCACTCGATTAATTTTATTTTGTTTCTTTCAGCGTACAGTAGGTTGGATATTAAAATATTATTTATAAAATGACGTTAATATTGGTCGCTAAGTTGCCAGATATTCCTGCCAAGTGGAGGATAGAAATCTAGCATGCAACGAGATATTTACTTCCCCTGATCGGGAAGACTCTTCAGCTACTTTGTGCCAATGGTCCAGATTTTTGCCTAGATTTCTGGTTTAAAGTTCAACAGAAGTGGCTTTCTCACGGAAATCAGTCTCGGTAATAGCTTTTTGAAGGTTTAGTGCGGATCAGAAAAAAAACATTCTCGAGTTATTCTCCGGAATCTAAGCTTTATAATTTAGACACATGTGCAACAGTTAGGTATCTTTATTACGGAAACGTTTCGCCACACAGTGGCTTCATCAGTCCAATACAAAGAAGAATAGTGAAGATCAGAAGGAGATTGAGTTAATTAATCCCACAACACAGCCAACCTCCAAACCGCCAGTAACACTGCCATCACAGCGCCTGTAACACTGCCAACCTTCTTACCGCCAGTAACTCCCACAATCTTCTATGTAGGATATACTGGTGTTAAAAGTTTGAAGCCGATAAAAAAGTGGCTTTACGGACCTCTCACACGAATTCAAAAATAACAAAAAAAGTTCTGTGAAAACGTGAACAGAAGCCATCTAGCACATGCAAATAGTTGCTTAAACTCTTTCTAAGTTATAGTATACCAGAGCCGAAAATTTGAAGCTCACTGGATCAGGTGATCTAAGGTTACAAGAGATAAAAATCTAGAAGAAAAAATACTGAGTCCATCAATTCTCTTGAAGTTATTCCTTCGGGGACAATATACAAGACAAAAAAAAAACGATTCTATCAGTTTGAAGGTATCCTTTCGGGGATAACTAATAAACAAGAAGATCCCCCCCCCCAAAAAAAAAAAGAGTATCAGACCTCTTTCCTCTTGAAGTTTTTCCTTCGGGGACAACTAATAAATAAGGCTGGGAGAATAATAAGAGTGCTCGTTGTTACTGCTTATTTCTCACACTGGATCACTTACGAATCATTTTCCTTGAAGGTTTATATCCACCCATTATTGTACTGAAAAGTAATGTAATAGTGATATTTTTCAAGGAGATCCAGCGTTTCCATTTTGTCGAGGTGGGGAACAAGGGGAAGGAGGAGGACGAGGCAAGTGGTGGAGCATAATGTATATATAGTGTATTTTACGAACATAAATACAGTATACTGACGTTCGCATTCCAGTTTAAAATATTGACTGCTCGTTCAGGGTAATGCAGAAATAACTTTGCAACCGTTTGGCAATCTCGTGCATCATTACGCACAACAGATATGTATGTATATATATATATATATATATATATATATATATATATATATATATATATATATATATATATATATATATATATATATATATATATATATATATATAGTTTACTGTGTTTTTAAATTATATATATATATATATATATATATATATATATATATATATATATATATATATATATATATATATATATATATGTATATATATATATATATATATATATATATATATATATATATATATATATATATATATATATATATATATATAATATGAGCAAAACAACCACTGTGAAAGAATAGCGAAGTTCCAAGCGCTTTCGTGACTACTCACATTATCAAGGAACATTATCATTGTTCCTTGATAATGTGAGTAGTCACGAAAACGCTTGGAACTTCTCTATTCTTTCACAGTGGTTGTTTTGCATATTCTGAAATCACCTGTTTACTGTGATCTTATTGCATATATATATATATATATATATATATATATATATATATATATATATATATATATATATATATATATATATATATAAATATACTCTTCGGTTCCTCACGTATTAGCCATGGTCAGTTTCGGAACGTTTTTGGTCTGGCCCTAAATTCTTTTTTTGTTACTCCATGGATCTACCCTGATTATCCAGGCGTTGATAACCTAAACTGGTTTAGTGCCTTCATAATAATAATAATAATAAAATAATAATAATAATAATAATAATAATAATAATAATAATAATAATAATAATAATAATTTTTGTTGTTAAGTATCCAATAACCTTTGTCAATGTTAATAATACATCTCCACATATAAGCGATGTTCAACTCTGCCATTTACAATTATCAGTGTGTGTGTGGGAGGAAATTGACAGACTTTATAAGAGATTAACCCAGGCGTGACCTGTGTCCAAGTGACCTGTGTTCAGGTGACCTGCGTTTAGGTGACCTGTGTTCAAGTGACCTGTGTTCAGGTAACCTCTGCTCAGGTAGCTTTTGCTCTAGTGACCTGTGCTCAGGTGACCTGTGCTCTAGTGACCTGTGCTCAGGTGACCTGTGCTCAAGTGAACGCAGCTTTTTTTTATTTATGCACTGGTAATGTGACTTGATAATGGTCCAGAAAGGAACGAAACAATGTTTAAAGTTTCTTCAAGTGTGTGTTTTGGGGAGGAATTTATTTCAGATAACGGTATTGTGAGTTTTTTTTTACTGGCTTAAAGTTATTGTTTCTCAGATTATTTAAGAAACTGGTATCCTTCAAGGAATACTATCATGCTCTAGGTAGTCTTCTTAGGGTTATTTAAGGGATTGGGTTCCTTCAAGGAATACTACCATCCTGTAGGATGCCACCCAAAAGTGATGATTAACTCCCAGGTACCTATTTACTGCTGTATGAGCAGCAGCAGCAGCAGCAGCAGCACAGCAGAAGGAGGAGGAGGAGGAGGAAGAGGAGGAGGACATATGAGGTATGAGGTATGCCTGTTGCCCATACGTTTCACCCAGCCAGAGAATCGAAACCGGGTCCTGACTGGCGGGCATTAGCAGATTGTGACTCCCAAACAACAGATCTGATAGGTGGACATATTTTGATAATTATAATAGTATTTTTTAGATTGGTCTAGAAACTGATTTTGAAGATTAAGAATTTCGCTATTTTGGCTGAGGGACTGACCACCAGTTATCAAAACTGCGTGACCTGTATTCGACTGAAGAAACCTGCTGGGACGTCGAAACGTTTTGGAAATAAAGATACCCAAGTGTTTCACATTGGTTTTACAGTCGCAGGCTTCGTTTTCGTATTATATATATATATATAATATATATATATATATATATATATATATATATATATATATATATATATATATATATATATAAATATATGTATATATATATATATATATGTGTGTGTGTGTGTGTGTGTGTGTGTGTGTGTGTGTGTGTGTATGTGTGTGTGTGTGTGTGTGTGTGTGTGTGTGTGTGGCAGATGTTGCAGGTGTATGGTGTAGGAGGTAGGTTACTGAAAGCAGTGAAGAGTTTTTACGAGGATAGTGAGGCTCAAGTTAGAGTATGAAGGAAAGAGGGAAATTATTTCCCAGTAAAAGTAGGCCTTAGACAAGGATGCGTGATGTCACCGTGGTTGTTTAATATATTTATAGATGGGGTTGTAAGAGAAGTAAATGCGAGGGTCTTGGCAAGAGGCGTGGAGTTAAAAGATAAAGAATCACACATAAAGTGGGAGTTGTCACAGTTGCTCTTTGCTGATGACACTGTGCTCTTGGGAGATTCTAAAGAGAAGTTGCAGAGATTGGTGGATGAATTTGGTAGGGTGTGCAAAAGAAGAAAATTAAAAGTGAATACAGGAAAGAGTAAGGTTATGAGGATAACAAAAAGATTAGGTGATGAAAGATTGGATATCAGATTGGAGGGAGTGAGTATGGAGGAGGTGAATGTATTCAGATATTTGGGAGTGGACGTGTCAGCGGATGGGTCTATGAAAGATGAGGTGAATCATAGAATTGATGAGGGGAAAAGGGTGAGTGGTGCACTTAGGAGTCTGTGGAGACAAAGGACTTTGTCCTTGGAGGTAAAGAGGGGAATGTATGAGAGTATAGTTTTACCAACGCTCTTATATGGGTGTGAAGTATGGGTGATGAATGTTGCAGCGAGGAGAAGGCTGGAGGCAGTGGAGATGTCATGTCTGAGGGCAATGTGTGGTGTGAATATAATGCAGAGAATTCGTAGTTTGTAAGTTAGGAGGAGGTGCGGGATTACCAAAACTGTTGTCCAGAGGGCTGAGGAAGGGTTGCTGAGGTGGTTCGGACATGTAGAGAAAATGGAGCGAAACAGAGTGACTTCAAGAGTGTATTGTAGTGGAAGGAAGGCGGGGTAGGGGTCGGCCTAGGAAAGGTTGGAGGGAGGGGGTAATGGAGGTTTTGCGTGCGAGGGGCTTGGACTTCCAGCAGGCATGCGTGAGCGTGTTTGATAGGAGTGAATGGAGACAAATGGTTTTTAATACTTGACGTGCTGTTGGAGTGTGAGCAAAGTAACATTTATGAAGCGGTTCAGGGAAACCGACAGGCCGGACTTGAGTCCTGGAGATGGGAAGTACAGTGCCTGCACTCTGAAGGAGGGGTGTTAATGTTGCAGTTTAAAAACTGTAGTGCAAAGCACCCTTCTGGCAAGACAGTGATGGAGTGAATGATGGTGAAAGTTTTTCTTTTTCGGGCCACCCTGCCTTGGTGGGAATCGGCCAGTGTGATAATAAAAATATAAATAATATATATATATATATATATATATATATATATATATATATATATATATATATATATATATATATATATATATATATATATATAAATATATACTTGCCGAATAGGCTGAACTCCCTTCAAAATTAAACTTTTTTAAAAGATTCTCTTCAGAATGATAGATCATTTTTCCTCTCTCCTTCCATTCTTAATTTTTTTTCCTCTCTCTCTCTACCTCCTTTCCGATTTCTTTTCTTCTTCCGAGCATCTCCTTCTCCTCCTCCTCACTCAAACAACATAAACGTCGAGGTACACGAAATGTTTTACCAGTACAGCAAAACTTTCAGAGTCAGCAGATGAGACTAACTAATAGCAGAAGTCCAGATATACACAGTAATACCTCCACACCTTCATCATCTCACCTTCATCACCACACATTCCTCACCTCACCTTCCTCACCTCACCTTCATCACCACACATTCCTCACCCCACCTTCATCACCTCACCTTCATCACCACACATTCCTCACCCCACCTTCATCACCTCACCTTCATCACCACACATTCCTCACCCCACCTTCATCACCTCACCTTCATCACCACACATTCCTCACCCCACCTTCATCACCTCACCTTCATCACCACACATTCCTCACCCCACCTTCATCACCTCACTTTCATCACCACACATTCCTCACCACACATTCCTCACCTCACCTTCCTCACCTCACCTTCATCATCTCACCTTCATCACCTCACCTTCATCACCTCACCTTCATCACCCCACCTTCATCACCACACATTCCTCACCTCACCTTCCTCACCTCACCTTCCTCACTTCATCTTCCTCAATTCACCTTCATCACCTCGCCCTTCCTCACCTCACCTTCCTCACCTCACCTTCATCACCTCACCTTCATCATCTCACCTTCTTCACCTCACCTTCATCACATCGCCTTCATCACCTCACCTTCATCACTTCATCTTCATCACCTCACCTTCATCACCTCGCCTTAATCACCTCACCTTCTTCACTTCGCCCTTCCTCACCTCACCTTCCTCACTTCACCTTCCCCACCTCACCTTCATCACATCACCTTCTTCACCTCGCCCTTCTTCATCTCACCTTCCTCACTTCATCTTCCTCAGCTCACCTTCCTCACCTCATCTGCATCACCTCCCCTCGCCTTCCTCACCTCGCCTCTCTCACCTCACTTTCCTCACCTCACCTTCACCACACCTCACCTTCATCACCTCATCTTCATCCCCTCGCCTCGCATTCCTCACCTCACCTTCGCCATCTCACATTCGTCACCTCACCTTCCTCACCTCACCTTCACCTCACCTTCATCACCTTCCTCACCTCACCTTCATCACCTCACCTCATCTTCACCTCGCCTTCATATCCTCGCTTTCATCACATCATCTTCATCACCTCACCTTCACCTCACCTTCATCACTTCATCTTCATCACCTCACCTCACCTTCCTCACCTTACCTTCATCACTTTATCTTCATCACCTCAACTCACCTTCCTCACCTCACCTTCATCACGTCATCTTCATCACCTCACCTCACCTTCCTCACCCCACCTTCATCACCTCATCTTCGTCACCTCGCCTCACCTTCCCTTCACCTCACCTTCCTCACCTCACTTTCATCACCTCACCTTCACCTCACCTCATCTTCACCTCGCCTTCATCTCCTCGCCTTCATCACCTCATCTTCATCACCTCACCTTCACCTCACCTTCCTCACCTCACCTTCATCACCTCACCTTCATCACCCACCTTCATCACCTCACCTTCATCACCTCACCTTCATCACCTCACCTTCATCACCTCACCTTCATCACTTCACCTTCACCACTTCGCCTTCATCACCTCGCCTTCATCACCTCACCTTCATCACCTCACCTTCCTCACCTCGCCACATCTTCATCACCTCATTTTCATCACCACCTCACCTTCTTCACCTCACATTCACCACCTCGCCTTCATCACTTCGCCTTCATTACCTCACCTTCATCAACTCACCTTCATCACCTCACCCTTATCATCTCATCTTCATCACCTCGCCTTCATCACCTCGCCTTCATCACCTCGCCTTCATCACCTCACCCTCCTCACCTCATCTTCATCACCTCACTTCACCTTCCTTACCTCACCTTCATCACCTCGCCATCATAACCTCACCTTCATCACTTCACCTTCATCACCTCACCTTCATCACCTCGCCTTACCTTCATCACCTCACCTTCATCACCTCGCCATCATCACTTCACCTTCATCACCTCACCTTCATCACCTCGCTTTCATCACCTCGCCTTCAACACCTCACCTTCACCTCACCTTCATCACCTCGCCTCATCTTCCTCACCTCACCTTCATCACCTCATGTTCATCACCTCCCCTCCATCACCTCGCCTTCATCTCCTCGCCTTCATCACCTCATCTTCATCACCTCACCATCACCTCACCTTCCTCACCTCACCTTCGTCACTTCATCTTCATCACCTCATTTCACCTTCCTCGCCTCACCTTCATCACGTCATCTTCTTCACCTCACTCACCTCACCTTCCTCACCCCACCTTCATCACCTCATATTCATCAACTAGCCTCGCCTCCCTCACCTCACCTTCCTCACCTCACCTTCACCTCATCTTCCTCACCTCACCTTCATCACCTCGCCTCGCCTTCCTCACCTTACCTTCCTCACCTCACCTTCATCACGTCGCCTTCACCTCACCTTCCTCACCTCACCTTCACCTCATCTTCCTCACCTCACCTTCCTCACCTCATCTACATCACCTCACCTTCATCACCTCACCTTCTTCACCTCACCTTCATCACCTCATCTTCATCATCTCGCCTTCATCACCTCACCATCACCTCACCTTCACCTGGCCTCCCTCACCTCATCTTCATCATCTCACCTCACTTTCCTCACCTCACCTTCATCACCTCACCTTCATCACCTCACCTCACCTTCCTCACCTCACCTTCATCACCTAACCTTCATCACCTCACCTTCATCACTTCATTTTCATCACCACGCCTTCATCACCTCACCTTCATCACCTCGCCTTCATCACCTCACCTTCATCACCTCACCACATCTTCATCACCTCATCTTCATCACCTCACCTCACCTTCCTCACCTCACCTTCACCTCGCCTTCATTACCTCACCTTCATCACCTCACCTTTATCACCTCACCTTCATCACCTCATCTTCATCACCTCATCTTCATCACCTCATCTTCATCACATCGCCTTCATCACCTCACCTTCATCACCTCGCCTTCATCACCTCACCTGCATCACCTCACCTTCACCTCATCTTCATCACCTCAGTTCACCTTTCTCAACTCACCTTCATCTCCTCACCATCATCACCTCACCTTCATCACCTCACCTTCATCACCTCACCTTCATCACCTCACCTTCATCACCTCGCCTTCCTCACCTCACCTTCATCACCTCATCTTCATCACTTCATCTTCACCTCACCTGCATCACCTCATCATCACCTCAACCTCCTCACCTCATCTTCATCACCTCACTTCACCTTCCTCAGCTCACCTTCATCACCTCGCGATCATCACCTCACCTTCATTACCTGGCCTTCCTCACCTCACCTTCATCACCTCACCTTCATCACCTCTCCTTCATCACCTCACCTTCTTCACCTCACCTTCATTACCTCACCTTCATTACCTCGCTTTCATCACCTCGCCTTCATCATCTCACCTTCATCAACTCACCTTAATCACATCACCTTCATCACCTCACCTTCATCACCTCGCCTTCATCACCTCACCTTCATCACCTCACCTTCATCACCTCACCTTTATCACCTCACTTTCATCACCTCGCCTTCATCACCTCACCTTCATCACTTCACCTTCATCACCTAATCTTCATCACCTCACCTTCATCACCTCACCATCATCACCTGACCATCACCTCGCCTTCATCATCTCGCCTTCATCACCTCGCCTTCATCACCTCGCCTTCATCACCTCACCTTCATCACCTCACCTTCATCACCTCACCTTTATCACCTCACTTTCATCACCTCGCCTTCATCACCTCACCTTCATCACCTAATCTTCATCACCTCACATTCATCACCTCGCCTTCATCACCTCGCCTTCATCACCTCACCTTCATCACCTCACCTTCATCACCTCACCTTTAACACCTCACCTTCATCATCTCACCTTCATCACCTCACCTTAATCACCTCACCTTATCACCTCACCTTCATCACCTCGCCTTCATCACCTCACCTTCATCACCTCACCTTCATCACCTCACCTTCATCACCTCACCTTCATCACCTCGCCTTCATCACCTCACCTTTATCACTTCAACTTCATCACCTCTTTTTCATCACCTCACCTTCATCACCTGACCTTCATAACCTCGCCTTCATCACCTCGCCTTCATTACCTCGGCTTCATTACCTCGCCTTCACCACCTCACCTTCATCACCTCACCTTCATCACCTCACCTTCATCACCTCACCTTCATCACCTCTCCTTCAACACCTCGCCTTTATCACATCACCTTCATCACATCACCTTCATCACCTCGCCTTCACCTCACCTTCATCACCTCACCTTCATCACCTCGCCTTCACCACCTCGCCTTCATCACCTCACCATCACCTCGCCTTCATCACCTCGCCTTCATCATCTCACCTTCATCACCTGACCATCACCTCGCCTTCATCACCTCGCCTTCATCACCTCGCCTTCATCACCTCGCCTTCATCACCTCGCCTTCATCATCTCACCTTCATCACCTGACCATCACCTCGCCTTTATCACCTCACCTTCATCACCTCGCCTTCATCGCCTCGACTCATCACCTCGCCTTCTTCACCTCGCCTTCATCACCTCATCTTCATCACCTCACCTTCATCACCTCACCTTCATCACCTCGCCTTCATCACCTCACCTTCATCACCTCACCTTCATCACCTCGCTTTCATCACCTCGCCTTCATCACCTCACCTTCATCACCTCGCCTTCATCACCTCGCCTTCATCACCTCGCTTCATCACCTCGCCTTCATCACCTCGCCTTCATCACCTCGCGTTCATCTCACCGTCATCACCTGACCAAAACCTCGCCTTCATCATCTCTCCTTCATCACCTCGCCTTCATCACCTCGCCTTCATCACCTCACCTTCATCACTTCAACTTCATCACCTCTTTTTCATCACCTCGCCTTCATTACCTCGCCTTCACCACCTCACCTTCATCACCTCACCTTCATCACCTCACCTTCATCACCTCGCCTTCATCACCTCGCCTTCATCACCTCACCTTCATCATCTCACCATCATCACCTGACCATCACCTCGCCTTCATCATCTCGCCTTCATCACCTCGCCTTCATCACCTCGCCTTCATCACCTCACCTTCATCACCTCACCTTCATCACCTCACCTTTATCACCTCACTTTCATCACCTCGCCTTCATCACCTCACCTTCATCACCTCACCTTCATCACCTAATCTTCATCACCTCACCTTCATCACCTCGCCTTCATCACCTCGCCTTCATCACCTCACCTTCATCACCTCACCTTCATCACCTCACCTTTAACACCTCACCTTCATCATCTCACCTTCATCACCTCACCTTAATCACCTCACCTTCATCACCTCGCCTTCATCACCTCACCTTCATCACCTAACCTTCATCACCTCACCTTCATCACCTCGCCTTCATCACCTCACCTTCATCACTTCAACTTCATCACCTCTTTTTCATCACCTCACCTTCATCACCTCACCTTCATCACCTCGCCTTCATCACCTCGCCTTCATTACCTCGCCTTCACCACCTCACCTTCATCACCTCACCTTCTTCACCTCACCTTCATCACCTCACCTTCATCACCTCGCCTTCTTCACATCACCTTCATCACATCACCTTTATCACCTCGCCTTCACCTCACCTTCATCACCTCACCTTCATCACCTCGCCTTCACCACCTCGCCTTCATCACCTCACCATCACCTCGCCTTCATCACCTCGCCTTCATCATCTCACCTTAATCACCTGACCATCACCTCGCCTTCATCATCTCGGCTTCATCACTTCGCCTTCATCACCTCGCCTTCATCACCTCGCCTTCATCACCTCACCATCACCTCGCCTTCATCACCTCACCTTCATCACCTCGCCTTCATCGCCTCGCCTCATCCCCTCGCCTTCTTCACCTCGCCTTCATCACCTCATCTTCATCACCTCACCTTCATCACCTCACCTTCATCACCTCGCCTTCATCACCTCACCTTCATCATCTCACCTTCATCACCTCACCTTCATGACCTCACCTTCATCACCTCACCTTCATCACCTCGCTTTCATCACCTCGGCTTCATCACCTCACCTTCATCACCTCGCCTTCATCACTTCGCCTTCATCACCTCGCCTTCATCACCTCGCCTTCATCACCTCGCCTTCATCACCTCACCTTCATCACCTCACCTTCATCACCTCACCTTCATCACCTCACCTTCATCACCTCACCTTCATCACCTCGCCTTCATCACCTCGCCTTCATCACCTCGCCTTCATCATCTCACCGTCATCACCTGACCAACACCTCGCCTTTATCATCTCGCCTTCATCACCTCGCCTTCATCACCTCGCCTTCATCACCTCGCCTTCATCATCTCACCGTCATCACCTGACCAACACCTCGCCTTTATCATCTCGCCTTCATCACCTCGCCTTCATCACCTCCCCTTCATCATCTCGCCTTTATAACCTCACCTTCATCACCTCGACTTCATCACCTCGCCTTCATCACCTCACCTTCATCACCTCGCCTTCACCACCTCACCTTCATCACCTCGCCTTCATCACCTCGCCTTCATCACCTCACCTTCATCACCTCAACTTCATCACATCGCCTTCATCACCTCACCTTCATCACCTCACCTTCATCACCTCGCCTTCATCACCTCGCCTTCATCATCTCACCATCATCACCTGACCATCACCTCGCCTTCATCATCTCGCCTTCATCACCTCGCCTTCATCACCTCGCCTTTATAACCTCACCTTCATCACCTCACCTTCATCACCTCACCTTCATCACCTCGCCTTCATCACCTCACCTTCATCACCTCGCCTTCATCACCTCGCCTTCATCACCTCACCTTCATCACCTCACCTTCATCATCTCACCTTCATCACCTGACCATCACCTCGCCTTAATCATCTCGCCTTCATCACCTCGCCTTAATCACCTCGCCTTTATAACCTCACCTTCATCACCTCGACTTCATCACCTCGACTTCATCACCTCGCCTTCATCGCCTCGCCTTCATCACCTCACCTTCATCACCTCACCTTCATCACCTCACCTTCATCACCTCGCCTTCATCACCTCGCCTTCATCACCTCACCTTCATCACCTCACCTTCATCACCTCACCTTCATCACCTCGCCTTCATCACCTCATCTTCATCACCTCGCTTTCATCACCTCGCCTTCATCACCTCACCTTCATCACCTCACCTTCATCACCTCGCCTTCATCACCTCGCCTTCATCATCTCACCATCATCACCTGACCATCACCTCGCCTTCATCATCTCGCCTTCATCACCTCGCCTTCATCACCTCGCCTTTAAAACCTCACCTTCATCAGCTCGACTTCATCACCTCGTCTTCATCACCTCGCCTTCATCACCTCACCTTCATCACCTCACCTTCATCACCTCGCCTTCATCACCTCACCTTCATCACCTCACCTTTATCACCTCACTTTCATCACCTCGCCTTCATCACCTCTCCTTCGTCACCTCACCTTCATCACCTAACCTTCATCACGTCACCTTCATCACCTCGCCTTCATCACCTCGCCTTCATTACCTCGCCTTCACCACCTCACCTTCATCACCTCACCTTCATCACCTCGCCTTCATCACCTCGCCTTCATCACATCACCTTCATCATCTCACCATCATCACCTGACCATCACCTCGCCTTCCTCACCTCACCTTCAACACCTCACCTTCATCATCTCACCTTCATCACCTCACCTTAATCACCTCACATTATCACCTCACCTTCATCACCTCGCCTTCATCACCTCACCTTCATCACCTCACCTTCATCACCTCACCTTCATCACCTCGCCTCCATCACCTCACCTTCATCACTTCAACTTCATCACCTCTTTTTCATCACGTCACCTTCATCACCTCACCTTCATCACCTCGCCTTCATCACCTCGCCTTCATTACCTCGCCTTCACCACCTCACCTTCATCACCTCACCTTCATCACCTCACCTTTATCACCTCACCTTCATCACCTCGCCTTCATCACCTCGCCTTCATCACCTCACCTTCATCACCTCACCTTCATCACCTCGCCTTCATCACCTCGCCTTTATAACGTCACCTTCATCACCTCGACTTCATCACCTCGCCTTCATCACCTCACCTTCATCACCTCACCTTCATCTCCTCGCCTTCAACACCTCGCCTTCATCACCTCACCTTCATCACCTCGCCTTCATCACCTCGCCTTCATCACCTCGCCTTCATCACCTCGCCTTCATCACCTCGCTTTCATCACCTCACCTTCATCATCTCACCTTCATCACCTCACCTTCATCACCTCACCTTCATCACCTCACCTTCATCATCTCACCTTCATCACCTCACCTTCATCACATCACCTTCATCACCTCACCTTCATCACGTCACCTTCATCACGTCACCTTCATCACCTCACCTTCATCACCTCACCTTCATCACCTCATCTTCATCACCTCACCTTTATCATCTCACCTTCATCACCTCACCTTCATCACATCACCTTCATCACCTCACCTTCATCACCTCACCTTCATCACCTCACCTTCATCACCTCATCTTCATCACCTCACCTTCATCATCTCACCTTCATCACCTCACCTTCATCACCTCACCATCACCTCACCTTCATCACCTCACCTTCATCACCTCTCCTTCATCACCTCACCTTCATCACCTCACCATCTTAACCTCGCCTTCATCACCTTACCTTCATCACCTCGCCTTTATAACCTCACCTTCATCACCTCACCTTCATCACCTCACCTTCATCACCTCACCTTCATCACCTCACCTTCATCACCTCGCCTTCATCACCTCGCCTTCATCACCTCGCCTTCATCACCTCACCTTCCTCACCTAACATTCCTCACCTCGCCTCCCTCACCCTCGCAAAAGACACATTGGTCTTCCATATGTTTTTCAGAGGTTCTCTTACACGTTCATAACTTATGAGATGATACATGTGTACAACTTTCCTGTCCAATGGCATTTACTTATCTGTGGGAGCAATGCAATTCTCACTGTGGTCCAACAATCCTCAATGATTGTCTCTGGGTGCAACAATTCTCTAAGGATCTATAAACTCTTTCTAGGCTGAAAAATTGTATCAGGGGGCCTTAGAATCCTCTCACTGGGCTCTACAATCCAGTTAGGGCCCTACGATACTATCAGGGCCCCACAAATCTCTCCTGAGCATTACAGTTCAGTTTTTTCTTCAAGATTTTTGTTCCCTTCTGAGTGATGAAGACGTACAAGCGCTAATTATCTCTGGGTAAAAGAAATTATAGATTTTTAAGCTTCTTTGTGAAGAGTGGATATGAAGGAGTGTTGGAACGGACGTGTGAGTGGATGTATTGAGTGAACGTGTGAAAGTGTAAAGGAAAGGGAACGTGTTAAGTGAAGTGATCGTGTTGAGTGAAATATGAATATATAAATGAATATGAACGAGTGGATGTGAACCTGAGTAGACGTGATCGTGAGTTGACAGGATGTGATGAGGTGTTGAAATAGGATGTGTCAGTCAGTGTATGATGCCTGTATGCACGTCCACCAACAGCCTGGACGATCAGACAGTCAGCTGGGTTACAAAAATCCCTGGAAACAGGTCACAGGTATATTACAGTTACTAGCACAGGTCAATACAAGTTTAAAATAGCGTGTGTACTATCGCACTTGTGATTTACCTTGCTGGTGGGGCGAGGGCAGGAAGGATGTTCACAAATTTATTCATATATTTTTTCAATCCAACATTTAGGTTATTCAACGAAAGAGGAGACTGAGTGAAGAGAGTATGTCTGAGTGTTTTTTGAGGGTGGCAGAGAGGGAATGAAAGTTTTTAGAGAGGGACTGAAAGTCTAGAGTGCCTGAGGACTTGAAATCGTTGACAGTGACAGTGTGTTTCGGAGTCCCTGAGTGTGTTCAGGAGTGCCTGAAAGAGCCTAAGAGAGTTTGAAAGTGTTTTGAAAGTGCCTGAGAGTTATATGGTGTTCTGAGAGCAACTGGGAGTATCTGGGAATGTTCGAGAGTGTCTGAGAACGCATGAGGGTTGCCTGACAGCAGGGTCTGTCAACAAATAGCTACAGACCTAAGTACATATTCCAGCATATTTCCCCATAAACATCGAGTCTCACTCACCGTGAGTGCGTAATGCTTTGCGCTGCCCGAAATGCCCTTCACTATAAGGAGCTTTCTAAAAGCAGTTTATACGTGTCCATTACTCCAGCGTCAACTGTATACTGTACTCCACTTTACAGAAATAAACCTAGTTATTTTGTGTATATCGTAAGTGCCACGCACTTTGAGACAGCACTTCAAAACTATGAATATCCTGGAGAACTTTTGTTTGCTCTTTTATGATGGGAATCCTGCTAATACTACTACTGCTGAAACTACTACTATTGCTACTATTACTGCTGCTGTTACTACTACTACTACTATTTCTGCTGCTGCTGCTAATAATAATAATTATAACAATACCAGTACTACTACTGGAGTTTACCTGGAGAGAGTTTCGGGGATCAATGCCCCCGCGGCCCGGTCTGTGACCAGGCCTCCTGGTGGATCAGCGCCTGATCAACCAGGCTGTTGCTGCTGGCTGCACGCAAACCAACGTACGAGCCACAGCCCGGCTGATCAGGAACTGACTTTAGGTGCTTGTCCAGTGCCAGCTTGAAGACTGCCAGGGGTCTGTTGGTAATCCCCCTTATGTGTGCTGGGAGGCAGTTGAACAGTCTCGGGCCCCTGACACTTATTGTATGGTCTCTTAACGTGCTAGTGACACCCCTGCTTTTCATTGGGGGGATGGTTCATCGTCTGCCAAGTCTTTTGCTTTCGTAGTGAGTGATTTTCGTGTGCAAGTTCGGTACTAGTCCCTCTAGGATTTTCCAGGTGTATATAATCATGTATCTCTCCCTCCTGCGTTCCAGGGAATACAGGTTTAGAAACCTCAAGCGCTCCCAGTAATTTAGGTGTTTTATCTCCGTTATGCGCGCCGTGAAAGTTCTCTGTACATTTTCTAGGTCGGCAATTTCACCTGCCTTGAAAGGTGCTGTTAGAGTGCAGCAATATTCCAGCCTAGATAGAACAAGTGACCTGAAGAGTGTCATCATGGGCTTGGCCTCCCTAGTTTTGAAGGTTCTCATTATCCATCCTGTCATTTTTCTAGCAGATGCGATTGATACAATGTTATGGTCCTTGAAGGTGAGATCCTCCGACATAATCACTCCCAGGTCTTTGACGTTGGTGTTTCGCTCTATTTTGTGGCCAGAATTTGTTTTGTACTCTGATGAAGATTTAATTTCCTCATGTTTACCATATCTGAGTAATTGAAATTTCTCATCGTTGAACTTCATATTGTTTTCTGCAGCCCACTGAAAGATTTGGTTGATGTCCGCCTGGAGCCTTGCAGTGTCTGCAATGGAAGACACTGTCATGCAGATTCGGGTGTCATCTGCAAAGGAAGACACGGTGCTGTGGCTGACATCCTTGTCTATGTCGGATATGAGGATGAGGAACAAGATGGGAGCTAGTACTGTGCCTTGTGGAACAGAGCTTTTCACCGTAGCTGCCTCGGACTTTACTCTGTTGACGACTACTCTCTGTGTTCTGTTAGTGAGGAAATTATAGATCCATCGACCGACTTTTCCTGTTATTCCTTTAGCGCGCATTTTGTGCGCTATTACGCCATGGTCACACTTGTCGAAGGCTTTTGCAAAGTCTGTATATATTACATCTGCATTCTTTTTGTCTTCTAGTGCATTTAGGACCTTGTCGTAGTGATCCAGTAGTTGAGACAGACAGGAGCGACCTGTTCTAAACCCATGTTGCCCTGGGTTGTGTAACTGATGGGTTTCTAGATGGGTGGTGATCTTGCTTCTTAGGACCCTTTCAAAGATTTTTATGATATGGGATGTTAGTGCTATTGGTCTGTAGTTCTTTGCT
Source organism: Cherax quadricarinatus (assembly GCF_038502225.1). Classification (NCBI taxonomy): domain Eukaryota; kingdom Metazoa; phylum Arthropoda; class Malacostraca; order Decapoda; family Parastacidae; genus Cherax; species Cherax quadricarinatus. The sequence continues at coordinate 52,299,417 of NC_091295.1, forward strand.
GTTGCTTTACTGCCCCCTTTGTGGAGTGGGGCTATGTCTGTTGTTTTTAGTAACTGAGGGACGACCCCCGTGTCCATGCTCCCTCTCCATAGGATGGAAAAGGCTCGTGATAGGGGCTTCTTGCAGTTCTTGATGAACACAGAGTTCCATGAGTCTGGCCCTGGGGCAGAGTGCATGGGCATGTCATTTATCGCCTGTTCGAAGTCATTTGGCGTCAGGATAACATCGGATAGGCTTGTGTTAATCAAATTTTGTGGCTCTCTCATAAAAAATTCATTTTGATCTTCGATAATAAAGTAATATAATTATAACAATAAAATAATATAGTGAACATTAAACACTATACCTACAAAGGCCAAACAAAACTGCTTGAATTGTGCAGCACTTAATAAACGGGAAGACCTTAGTGAAGCAGTGCGTTCTCAAAATCCACAAATCCCCTCCTCCTCTCCCCCTCTCTCAATCTGCGAGATCCTGGCCTGTAAACACACCACTGAAATATTCTGTATTTGCTGTGTATAAAGAAATGGCTGAGTGTTCGTCGGGAAGCCCAGCTGATAGACTCCAGTGTCTGCCTAAAACATTCTCTTAATATCTTCAATAGTATTGCTGTAAAATTTAGTGGTTGTTTAAACTATGTTGTTGAGCCTTTAGTTTTTTTTATGTTGCTATATTTTGGTGAAGCTTTGAGGGCTCTTTTATCGTGGGGATGGTGGTGGGGATGGTGGTGGGGATGGTGGTGGGGATGGTGGTGGGGATGGTGGTGGGGATGGTGGTGGGGATGGTGGTGGGGATAATGGTGGGTATGGTGGTGGGGATGGTGGTGGTGGATTATGTGGATCGTAGTAGTGATTTTGGTGGTGGTAGTGGTGGAGGGTGATGATACGTGTTCATAGCGATGGTTGTAGACTATAGTACTGAATGTTAGTAAGGATTGTGTTGGTGTTGATTGTGTTGGTAGTGATGACAGTGGAGAATACTGGTTGTGATGAAGCTGGTGGGAGTAATGCCTGTCTCTCTCAGGGTGAATACTAGATCTAGCCACTTGAAAAACAAGGATTAAGAACACGCACAAGTTCCATTTGGTTCATCATATTTTCTCTTCTCTAAATAGGACTCTGGTTTTCAGAGTACAAGTTCCTGCGCTTGAAGTTTGTTATATTAAACACCTTCGCTACTATTTTGCATGTATCTCCTGTCCTCTTCTCTGCATCTACACCTATTCAACTATATAGTGTTCCCAGGTGGGTCGTTTATCATTTTTCGCACCCCTTTGTTATTCTTTTGAAAAAGCCTCCATACCATCGAATAAGACTTGGGTGTCTTCATTACCTAAAAGCTTCTCTAGTGAAACATTCTTCTTTTTCAGTTGAAAATTTGTCAGGAATGCTTACCAACAATAGCATGATGCCTCAACATCATCTAATAAACATTAATCCACAACTAATACTTCAACTAAAGAGAAAGACTCCCTAATATCATGTTATAAGACATTTTTGAAGCCAAACAACTTGTTTCAACAAAGTTGTTTACCTGGAGTTTACCTGGAGAGAGTTCCGGGGGTCAACGCCCCCGCGGCCCGGTCTGTGACCAGGCCAATTAATATACGCAATTTTTAAGATTTTTATTCATATTTTTATAAATTATACAAAATATACCTATATTACATATAACTACAACACTACGGCTCGGAGAGAGAGAGAGAGAGAGAGAGAGAGAGAGAGAGAGAGAGAGAGAGAGAGAGAGAGAGGGTGCTAGTGAAGCTAACAATTAAAATTTATGTTCCCTTCGTTATGTTTCTGCCTAACAGTGTTCGTAATGGTCATTGTCATGTTCACCTCTTCGTAGTTCCAATACTAGTTCTGTATATCAGTGATTAAGCATCTGCCTGCATACCGGTGCAATATACCCAGGTTGTGCAGCTACTGGTACATCGGTGTTACATACCCAAGGTTTTAGTAACCAGTGACGTACCGGAACCTTGTTTCTCAACCTAATTAAACAGGAACTAGTACCCTAGCCTCAAACATACATTATACATACACACACACACACACACACACACATATATATATATATATATATATATATATATATATATATATATATATATATATATATATATATATATATATATATTTCTCCAGCCTGAAAGACGGTGTTGGAGAGAGCACAATCTCTAGACCTGGAGCAACCTGTCTTCCTGTGTGTCACTGAGGTAACATGTACTCGAGGCTTTGCTTCCTGAAACATTGGTTTGTCCTGAGGTTTCCACTTATATTCGAATAATGCGTTTAACCCAATAATGGGTTTAATAAACCCATTATTCAACGTTATACCCCAGGATGTATACTTGCATATTGTATATATATATAAATTGACAATTCGACAGTAGAGCGTTGGACTGTCAATATACGGGCAGCAGTTCGAGCCCCCGGTCAACCCTTTTATTATAGCTGGTTGGTAGACAGCAACCATCCAGGGAAGTACTACTGTCCTGTCAAATGAGAGTAAGACAGTAGCCTGTTTCTTGTTTTACATGGTGGTAGGGGTTCTGGTGCCTTTTTCTGTCTCATAAACCACAAAATAACAGGTATATCTTGTTACTTTTACTTACAATTAGGTCACATTACACATGCTTGGACATGTCTATGTATACACACTCATCTGAGTTTCCTTTGATTTTTTCTTAATAGTTCTTGTGCTTATTACTGCCTTTCATATCCACAAGGAAGTAGAATAAGAAATTTTCCTTCGTAAGTCATAAGTGTTGTAAAAGTCAACGGAAATGCTGGGAGCAATGGGATAGTAACTCCTTCCGTAAAGCTTACTAAAAATAAAAAAAAGGAAACCTCGAGCTGCTGAAGTGTGAGCAGGGTAATATTTTGTGAAGGGATTCGGGGAAACCGGTTAGCCGTACTTGAGTCCTGGAGGTGGGAAGTACAATGCTTGCACTTTAAAGGAGGGGTTTGGGATATTGACTGTTTGGAGTGACTTCCAAACTGTCGTATCTGCGCGCCTCTGCAAAGAAAATGTGTTAGAATGATGGTGAAAGTGTTTCTTTTTTGGGTTACCCTGCCTCGGTGGGAGCCAGCCAGCTTTTAAAATTATATATATATATATATATATATATATATATATATATATATATATATATATATATATATATATATATATATGTATATATATATATATATAATGTAATATATATATATATATATATATATATATATATATATATATATATATATATATATATATATATATATATATATATATATAGTGTGTGTGTGTGTGTGTCTTCTTTGCCCTTCCCCAATCTTCATGACTTTGCACTTGGTGGGATTGAACTCCAGGAGCCAATTGCTGGACCAGGTCTGCAGCCTGTCCAGATCCCTTTGTAGTTCTGCCTGGTCTTCGATAGAGTGAATTCTTCTCATCAACTTCACGTCATCTGCAAACAGGGACACCTCAGAGTCTATTCCTTCCGTCATGTCGTTCACAAATACCAGAAACAGCACTGGTCCTAGGACTGACCCCTGTGGGACCCCGCTGGTCACAGGTGCCCACTCTGACACCTCGCTACGTACCATGACTCGCTGCTGTCTTCCCGACAAGTATTCCCTGATCCATTGTAGTGCCTTCCCTGTTATCCCTGCTTGGTCCTCCAGTTTTTGCACCAATCTCTTGTGTGGAACTGTGTCAAACGCCTTCTTGCAGTCCAAGAATATGCAATCCACCCACCCCTCTCTCTCTTGTCTTACTGCTGTCACCATGTCATAGAACTCTAATAGGTTTGTGACACAGGATTTCCCGTCCCTGAAACCATGTTGGCTGCTGTTGATGAGATCATTCCTTTCTAGGTGTTCCACCACTCTTCTCCTGATAATCTTCTCCATGACTTTGCATACTATACATGTCAGTGACACTGGTCTGTGTATGTGTGTATGTGTGTGTGTGTGTGTATGTGTGTGTGTGCGTATGTGTGTGTGCGTATGTGTGTGTATGTGTGTGTGTGTGTATGTGTGTGTGTATGTGTGTGTGTATGTGTGTGTGTATGTGTGTGTGTGTGTGCTTGTGTGTGTGTGTTGTGACAAATAAATAAAACTTGCAATTTTGGCTTAAATAGCAACACACTGTTTGCCGAATAAGGTAAGCGAAAAATTGTGTATGCAATAATTTCGCAAAAATCATTATGAACCTAACCAAGAAAATATATTTCATTGTGTTCGTTTATTATTAAATTATATTAGACTTATCTAAAAGATATTTAGTTGGATTAGGCTAAATTAAATTGCACTTGTTATAATAATGTTAGGTAAGTTTTTCTAGGGCTCTTCTGGTACAAAATAATTTTTTTTACAATAACATAATGAGAAAAAAATATATCTTTAAACGTATAAGAGAAAATTCTAAAAAGGACTTAATGAAAGCAAAAGATTCGGCAGACGATGCAATATCCCCGCAATGAAAAGCGGGGATGTTGCATCGTTCAACTGCCTCCCAGCATGCATAAGGGGGATTAACAATAGACCCCTGGCTGTCTTCTGAAAGGCACTGGATAGGAACCTAAAGTCAGTACCTGACCAGCGGGGCTGTGGTTCGTACGTCGGGTTTCATGCGGCCAACAGCAACAGCCTGGTTGATCAGGCCCTGACCCACCATGAGGCCTGGTCACAGATCGGGCCGAGTGGGCGATGACCCCGAAACACTGTCCAGGTATACTCCAGGTAATGCTAAATGAATTCTTGGTAATTGACCAGATTTATCTATTTGGCATATATATATATATATATATATATATATATATATATATATATATATATATATATATATATATATATATATATATATATATATATATATCTTCTACTTTAATACTTAACTGTATTAAAGGATTAAAATTTAATCAATTCTCACGTAGAATAAAAATTGGCGCTCATAAAAATTTTCAGCCTTATCATTTCACCAGCCTTTATGGCAGTGAAGAGATTTTGATCCAGTGAATTGGAGCTATCTATCCCACCCTCCCTCCCTCCACCTTGCACCTTCCCCGGATGGATCCTTGAGATAAACATAGAGGTAAATAATTGTCTACGCAATTAGCATAGTAAACAAGGGAATGATAGAGAAAAAACACAAATGAATTCACAAGAAATGAACAAAACTATTGTGTTGCAAAAGCTTGATTGCAATTAAAAAAATACGATGGCTGGACCAATCGCGTCGGAGGCTTGCTAGTGTCACTCCCAACAATTTTTTTTTCGTTCAATTATGCAATTAGACCGCATCGTTGTGAGTGGCGATGGTGTGAGAATATTTCTCTTTGTACGTGGGTAATGGTCCCTCTCTGTACGTGGGTAATGTTCCCTCTCTGTACGTGGGCAATGTTCCCTCTCTATACGTGGGTAATGTTCCCTCTCTGTACGTGGGTAATGTTCCCTCTCTGTACGTGGGCAATGTTCCCTCTCTATACGTGGGTAATGTTCCCTCTCTGTACGTGGGTAATGTTCCCTCTCTGTACGTGGGTAATATTCCCTCTCTGTACGTGGGTAATGTTATCTCTCTGTACGTGGGTAATGTTCCCTCTCTGTACGTGGGTAATGTTCCCTCTCTGTACGTGGGTAATATTCCCTCTCTGTACGTGGGTAATGTTATCTCTCTGTACGTGGGTAATGTTATCTCTCTGTACGTGGGTAATGTTCCCTCTCTGTACGTGGGTAATGTTCCCTCTATATACGTGGGTAATGTTCCCTCTCTGTACGTGGGTAATGTTCAGTGTCTGGGTATAGCTCGATTGTGTTCACTGTGTGTATGTGTGTGTGTGTGTGTGTGTGTGTGTGTGTTCTTGTTTGTTAATCAGCCAGTCATTTAACCTCACAAACACACATATCTGATGGAACGTTTTTTGATGTAACTACTCGTTAAATTGAAAGCTTTGAAAAAATTTCAGATGCCCAATTTACCTAATATCGATAGGTAATGATATGCAAACGCTCAGGCTGATAATCACAGCTCTTTCTAAAATGTTGTACATGATAGTCAAGGCAAAAATTGATTTAGGTTAGTGCTTGCAATTAAATGTTGATATAAAGTTATTTTTTGGGTGAGGATTAAGGTCTCTGCAAGGCTAGGCATGTTGGGCTTTGGAAGGTCCTAGATGGACTTGGTAAAGTCCGTGTTAGACCCGGTAAAGTCCGTGTTGGACTAGGTAAAGTCCGTGTTGGACCCGGTAAAGTCAGTGTTGGACCCGGTAAAGTCAGTGTTGGACCCGGTAAAGTCAGTGTTGGACCCGGTAAAGTCAGTGTTAGACCCGGTAAAGTCAGTGTTGGACCCGGTAAAGTCCGTGTTGGACCCGGTAAAGTCAGTGTTGGACCCGGTAAAGTCCGTGTTGGACCCGGTAAAGTCAGTGTTGGACCCGGTCAAGTCCGTGTTGGACCCGGTAAAGTCAGTGTTGGACCCGGTAAAGTCAGTGTTGGACCCGGTCAAGTCAGTGTTGGACCCGGTAAAGTCAGTGTTGGACCCGGTAAAGTCCGTGTTGGACCCGGTAAAGTCCGTGTTGGACCCGGTAAAGTCCGTGTTGGACCCGGTAAAGTCCGTGTTGGACCCGGTAAAGTCCGTGTTGGACCCGGTAAAGTCAGTGTTGGACCCGGTCAAGTCCGTGTTGGACCCTGCAATTCCAGGCAAGTAGGGAAGAGTTAAAGAGAATGTTCTCATTTGTGTTTGTTTATCGAAATATTTTACTGATAGACAAAAACCACTTCGCTTTTCGTTGAGATTTTGCCAGACTGTTTTATGATTACATCAGAATTATGATCACATCAGAATTATTTCCTTCCTAGCTAGTGAGGCGATGCTTCCTGTTACTGATGCGATGATCACATCAGAATTATTTCCTTGCTAGCTAGTGAGGTGGTCCTTCCTGTTACTGACGCTATGATCACATCAGAATTATGATCACATCAGAATTATGATCAAATCAAAATTATTTCCTTGCCTGCTAGTGAGGTGGTCCTTCCTGTTACTGACGCTATGATCACATCAAAATTATGATCACATCAGAATTATGTCCTTGCCGGCTAGTGAGGTGGTCCTTCCTGTTACTGATGCTATGATCACATCAGAATTATTTCCTTGCTAGCTTTTGAGGTGGTACCTCCTTGTTACTGATACCATGATCACATCTGAATTATTTCTTTGCTATGTAGTGAGGTGGTCCTTCCTGTTACTGATGCTATGATCACATCACAATTATTTCCTTGCTAGTTAGTGAGGTGGTCCTTCCTGTTACTGATGCTATGATCAAATCAGAATTATATTCTTGCTAGCTAGTGAGGTGGTACCTCCTTGTTACTGATGCCATGATCACATCAGAATTATTTCCTTGCTAGCTAGTGAGGTGGTCCTTCCTGTTACTGATGCTATAATCACATCAGAATTATTTCCTTGATAGCTAGTGAGGGGGTCCTTCTTGTTACTGATGTTATGATCATATCAGAATTATTTCCTTGCTTGCTAGTGAAGTGGTCCTCTTTGTTATAGATGCTGTGATCGCATCAGAATTATTTCCTTGCTGGCTAGAGAGGTGGTGCTTCCTGTTACTGATACTATGATCACATCAGAATTATGATCACACGAGAATTATTTCCTTGCCTGCTAGTGAGGTGGTCCTTCCTGTTACTGATGCTATGATCACATCAGAATTATTTCCTTGCTAGCTAGTGAGGTGGTACCTCCTTGTTACTGATACCATGATCACATCAGAATTATTTCCATGCTAGCTAGTGAGGTGGTCCTTCCTGTTACTGATGCTATGATCACATCAGAATTATTTCCTTGCTAGCTACTGAGGTGGTTCTCCTTGTTACTGATGTTATGATCACATCAGAAGTATTTCCTTGCTTGCTAGTAAGGTGGTCCTTCCTGTTACTGATGCTATGATCACATCAGAATTATTTCCTTGCTAGCTAGTGAGGTGGTCCTCCTTGTTACTGATGCCATGATCACATCAGAATTATTTCCTTGTTGGCTAGAGAGATGGTCCTTCCTGTTACTGATGCTATGATCACATCAGAATTATTTCCTTGCTAGCTAGTGAGGTGGTCCTCCTTGTTACTGATGCTATGGACACATCAGAATTATTTCCTTGCTAGCTAGTGAGGTGGTACCTACTTGTTACTTATGCCATGATCACAACAGAATTATTTCCTTGCTAGCTAGTGAGGTGGTCCTTCCTGTTACTGATGCTATAATCACATCAGAATTATTTCCTTGCTAGCTAGTGATGTGGTACCTACTTGTTACTTATGCCATGATCACATCAGAATTATTTCCTTGCTAGCTACTGATGTGGTTCTCCTTGTTACTGATTTTATGATCATACCAGAAGTATTTCCTTACCTTACTAGTAAGGTGGTCCTTCCTGTTACTGATGCCATGATCACATCAGAATTATTTCCTTGTTGGCTAGAGAGATGGTGCTTCCTGTTACTGACGCTATGATAACATCAGAATTATTTCCTTACTAGCTATTGAGGGGGTCCTTCTTGTTACTGATGTTATGATCATATCAGAATTATTTCCTTGCTGGCTAGAGAGGTGGTCCTTCCTGTTACCGATGCTATGATCACATCAGAATTATGATCACACGAGAATTATTTCCTTGCCTGCTAGTGAGGTGGTCCTTCCTGTTACTGATGCTATGATCACATCAGAAATATTTCCTTGCTAGCTAGTGAGGTAGTACCTCCTTGTTACTGATACGATGATCACATCAGAATTATTTCCTTGCTAGCTAGTGAGGTGGTCCTTCCTGTTACTGATGCTATGATCACATCAGAATTATTTCCTTGCTAGCTACTGAGGTGATTCTCCTTGTTACTGATGTTATGATCACATCAGAAGTATTTCCTTGCTTGCTAGTAAGGTGGTCCTTCCTGTTACTGATGCTATGATCACATCAGAATTATTTCCTCGCTAGATAGTGAGGTGGTACCTCCTTGTTACTGATGCAATGATCACATCAGAATTATTTCCTTGCTAGCTAGTGAGGTGGTCCTCCTTGTTACTGATGTTATGATCACATCAGAATTATTTCCTTGCTAGCTAGTGAGGTGGTACTTCCTGTTACTGATGCTATAATCACATCAGAATTATTTCCTTGCTAGCTAGTGAGGTGGTACCTCCTTGTTACTTGTGCCATGATCATATCAGAATTATTTCCTTGCTAGCTACTGAGGTGGTTCTCCTTGTTACTGATGTTATGATCACATCAGAAGTATTTCCTTGCTTGCTAGTAAGGTGGTCATTCCTGTTACTGATGCTATGATCACATCAGAATTATTTCCTTGCTTGCTAGCGAGGTGGTCCTTCCTGTTACTGATGTTATGGTCACATCAGAATTATTTCCTTGGTAGCTAGTGAGGTGGTCCTTCCTGTGACTGACGCTATGATAACATCAGAATTATTTCCGTACTAGCTAGTGAGGGGGTCCTTCTTATTACTGATGTTATGATCATATCAGAATTATTTCCTTGCTTGCTAGTGAGGTAATCCTTCCTGTTACTGACGCTATGATCACATCAGAATTATTTCCTTGCTTGCTAGTGAAGTGGTCCTCTTTGTTACAGATGCTGTGATCGCATCAAAATTATTTCCTTGTTGGCTAGAGAGGTGGTCCTTCCTGTTACTGATGCTATGATCACATCAGAATTATGATCACACGAGAATTATTTCGTTGCCTGCTAGTGAGGTGGTCCTTCCTGTTACTGACGCTATGATCACATCAGAATTATTTCCTTGCTAGCTAGTGAGGTGGTACCTCCTTGTTACTGATACCATGATCACATCAGAATTATTTCCTTGCTAGCTAGTGAGGTGGTCCTTCCTGTTACTGATGTTATGATCACATCAGAATTATTTCCTTGCTAGCTACTGAGGTGGTTCTCCTTGTTACTGATGTTATGATCATATCACAAGTATTTCCTTGCTTGCTAGTAAGGTGGTCCTTCCTGTTACTGATGTTATGATCACATCAGAATTATTTCCTTTGTTGCTAGTGAGGTGGCTCTTCCTGTTTCTGATACTATGATCACATCAGAATTATATCCTTGCTGGCTAGAGAGTTGGTCCTTCCTGTTACTGATGCTATGATCACATCAGAATTATTTCGTTGCTAGCTAGGGAGGTGGTGCTTCCTGTTACTGATGCTATGATCACATCAGAATTATTTCCTTTGTAGCTAGTGAGGTGGTCCTTCCTGTTACTGACGCTATGATAACATCAGAATTATTTCCTTACTAGCTAGTGAGGTGGTCCTTCCTGTTACTGATGCTATGATCACATCAGAATTATTTCTTTGCTAGCTAGTGAGGTGGTCCTTCCTGTTACTGATATGATCACATCAGAATTACGTTAATGATGGTAAAGATGAAAGATGCAGACGGCGCATCTGATGTGTAATAAAGATGCTCAGGTGTTGCAAATGCGTCTTATTACCTGGAGTATACTTGCACAGGGTTTCGGGGGTCAACGCCCCCGCGGTGAGGTCAGTGACCAGACCTCGCGGTGGATCAGTGCTACCGCTAGGTAGAAGAACCACAATTCCCTATTGTGTTTACCAGAGCCCCTAAGAATCACCCACCCCTGATGTGTTTAGCCGGGTCCCTAAAAACCACACAACCCTGACGTGTTCACCTGGAGCCCCTAAGAAGCACCCACTCCTGATATGCTCACCTGGGGCCCCTACGAAGCACCCTTCCCTGATATGCTCCCCTGGGAGCCCTAAGAAGCACTCACCCCTGTGTTCACCTGGGGGTCCTAAAAACTCACCCACCCCTGATGTGTTCACCTGTGGCCCCTAAGAAGCATCTGGGATTAGCAACTTGATCACCTGGATAATTAACTTGCCCACCTACCCCACCTGCCATTAATTATAGCTGAAGGTGCTGGTGTTGGGGAGCCTCGGGGAATGGGGAAATAGGAGATGAGGAAAAGGAAGTTGGGAAAGAGGAATGGAGGGAGGAAGAATGGGGAAATAGGAGACAAGAAAAGGGAAGGTGGGAGGGGATTCGAGGGAGGAAGGAAGAATAGGAAAATAGGAAACGAGGAAACAAAGTTGGGAGATGGGAATGGAGGGAGGGAGGAAGAATGGGGAAGTAGAGAAGAGATGGAGAGTTAATCATATGAGGGAGATATGAGTGGAAAAGATAGACGGGAAGTGAGAAATATGGGGAGAAGGAAACAGAAAGCTGAAGGAGAGAGAGAAAGAGAAGATTAGGGTGGAGAAGGTGAGAGATAGATAGATAGGTAGATAGATAGATAGATAGATAGAGAGAGAGAGAGAGAGAGAGAGAGAGAGAGAGAGAGAGAGAGAGAGAGAGAAGATTAGGGTGAAGAAGGTGAGAGAGAGAGAGAGAGAGAGAAAGGGGAGGCTGGGGAGGGTAAATAAATGAAAGATAAGGGGGCAGGTAAGAGAAAATGAAGGGTGAGTAGGTTGGAGAGAGGAGGTGAGGGGAAGTAGGTAGGGAGAGGTGAGGTTGGGCAAAGTCTGAGCGTATCAAAGGGTCGCAGCGTTTGATACTTAATGCAGGCTTAGGCAGCTCCCAGGGTCAAAACAAGGAACAGTACGGGACCTAAAGTGGTAGTCGTGAGAGTAAGGGGCCTTAAAACTTTAGGGTAGATGTCGGGGTTCGTAGAGGTGAGAAATCCTCGAAGCTTGAAGTTAGATGTGAGGGTCAGTGAAGTCTCTGAGACATCGAAGCCTTAAGTTAGATGTGGCCGCACTGCCCTTGAAGTGTAGTCTTCATAGCTTTAGACGGATGCTGAATGAAGCACTTTCTTCTATCGAGAAGTAAAAATCCTTAAATCGTTGGGAGGATCTATGAATTCATCCTTCAACCCAAAAAATTTTCCCTCCCTGTTTATCAGAGGGAGTTAGACACTCTGAACTTTGGTTTATATTACGAAATTAGAACTTCTCTGTTTACAGATGGGACATGACACATTTATGTTATAAAAGAGAGTGGGAATGCTTATGTTTGCAAAGGGGAATTGGAACATTTCCTCTTGTAAATGCGAATGGAACGTTCGAATTTTTACGTTAAAAACTGAAACGTCTGTATTTTTAAATTGCAATTTGATACGCGAGCGTTCCTATTTATAAATACGAAACGGAACGTTCATGTACTCTGGAAAAGTTCGCCCATTTTTTCCTCCATCTTTCAGATGTTGTATTTCAAAACTTTTGTCTGGCAATGGAAGAGATGCAGACGCAGACAGTAGAGCGAACAGACAGAGGCAGTCAGACGGTCATGGACAGGTGTGTGTATATCGTAGAATATACAGATATGCTAATGAAACACAGTATGCGGTTTATGGTATTTTACTGGGGAAATGTTTCGCCCACTAACGATTTCATCAATTAATCAAGAGGGCATATACATGTGTAGTGGCGAAACATGAGGTGTAGAGATGGGCGAGTGGTATCATCTGCAGAAATGTATTCAGCCAAGGGTAAACTTCGAAGTTTACGTAAGGTGAACGTATAGGCCGAATTCAGAACACGTCCTGATAGTGTTACGTAAAAGTGTCACATTCTATGAGAATGAGTCTGACCAATGTTTCAGAAATCAGAAATGAAGCTCATTTCTACGTTACGGTGTTACTCGTGGCAATCAGGGCGGATTCTAAGCATCGTCAGATCCATTAGTCTTGACGCTTCGATGGCCAGACTAGCTATCATAGAAGTGCGCAGAAGGAAACGACAATGCAGTGTTACTGGGTCAACTTTACATGAGGAGGAGGAGGAGGAGGAGGAGGAGAGAAAAACTGTTTTTCGCCACGACAATAATATTTCCAGTGCGCCTTAGCTGAAGTGCCTCGTGACTTCATTTTTTACCTTCTCTATCACTGCAGAAAACTGTTGGAAATTAGTGCTAAATTCATTATTTCCTTTTTTTTCTATGCTGTGTTCTTAACGCTAATGCCAAGGATCTTTAAAAGAAAAAAAGAAGAAAAAATGGATATGGAAAAGATTCGGCTAGACTAGGAAGACGAACAAACAATAAATGGAAAAAAATAACATAAATAATAAAAATAACTAGAGCAACAGTTAAAATAACTGTCATGGAAGGATGTAAGTATTATTATTACTACTGCTACTATGACTACTACTATTGCTTTTACTACTACTACTATCACTTCTACTGCTGTTACTATTGCTACCACCACCACATCTACTATTACTTCTACTACTATTACTACTACTACTAACAAAAATATTAATAAATTAATAATAATAATAACTAATGTATAACGTCACCAAAATGCCTTTACTCATCTTTTATACTTGATAGACCCCATGTTGACATATATTCCCAGCTCAGTGCTTTCTCCATCACGCTGCAGTCAGTACCGCTGGACGCCATTATGCAAATCTCGAATGCAACATTGCTTTATGGCCCATAAAAGGCAAATTGTGGATTATTGCAAGACCGCTTCTTGCAAACCACAGAGGTTTAATGGAATTGAAAGATTACAATTTGCTGGTTGTTTTATTGACGAAGGGAGTCGAACTGAGTGGGAGTATTGACTGGAAGGGATTCAGTCTACCATCCCCACTTTAGCTGGATAGATCATTTAAGTGATCAAGGTGGGATAATGAAATTTATTGGTCTAGGCAGCTGAATAGACCATCTACTGGGTTAAACAGCTGAACAGACCATCTACTGGGCATTATACCAATATAAACTATTTATTGGACAAAGAAATCGGATATACGATCTATTGGACAGGACACCGGGATAAAACAGCTAGGTGGGCTAGGCAGGGATAGGGATAACTCCTCCGTTTAACGTAATTTTGTGAGCTAATTAAGGTTTAACGATAAGAATATCTTCCCTTAGCCTCTGGCTAAGAGACGATATTCTTAGGACCCTACCTTCAACACTGGTATACCAACCGAACTTTCCTTCCCTGGCCCTTATTGAAGGTTCAATCTCGGGACTAGTCGATTGTTGACCCACTGTAAAAAAGGTAAAAGGCCAGTACCTACCGATATAGACATTTATTAAGGAAACGTTTGGATACAAGGGGCTTCTTCAGTCATAATGTGAGTTAGGGCTCAAGGAGCAACTTGGGGCGAAACGTTTCCTTAATGTATTTATCAATATGTGATGTAAATGGTATAAAAGAGCCGATAGATGAAATAATTAAGACACTTTTGAAACAAAATTCCTAATTGTTGCAAATGTGTCTAATTCTTGATCAATTTATACAAGTCTTTCGACCACAATTTAACGGAATCTCAACACCAGTTCCTGCAGGTGATACATACATAGGAGAGGGAGATGGGAGGGAAGGTCAGGACCCAAAGGTAAGGAAACTAAGCTCCAGTTTAGGTCCTCGCTATATAATGGCTCCTCAGACATCTTTCTTCCTTCCCAATACATTCCTATTACCTATTTCGACTCGATCTCTTATGAATTTCTGGCTCTGAGTTGACACGGGAAACTATGACAATCATTTCAAATAATGAAAAAGAATCTTTAAACCTGAAATAATTCAGGGTCTTAAGAAAGTCAAAGTCAGGGAAATGCAACACTCGGGTCGGGTCAACTGCTAGATAATTAAGGATTCGATAATCATGTGAAATAGGGGGGGGGGGGAAAGAAGAAAAAAAAGAGCAGTCAAGAGGGGAGGAGAATTATTTATCTCGTGTTTTGTCGGGTAGAAGAGATAATTATCCTCTTCTTTTTGTGTTTGGCGATGGAACTTATTTTTTTCTCTCTGTACCTCATCTGAGTAAAAGTTTGTCTTGTTTAAATTTCCTGGCCAAGTATCTTTCTTTTGTTCCAGGACTATGTAGGTGAAGTATCATTACACAGACTGGAGTGGAAGGGATGGAGAGAATTTGGATATGGAAAGTGGGAGGGAGGAAGGGAGGGAGGGAGAGAGGACACATCGAAGAAAAGTAACTCAGGAACGGAAGCTACTACACAGACACATCAGGCGGAAGACGACTATAAAGGATCAAACAGCAGGTTAAGGAAGGAAGGAAGGAAGGAAGGAAGGGAGGAAGGAAGAAGGGAAGAAGGTAGGGAGGAAGGGAGGAAGGAAGGGAGGAAGAGAGAAAGGAAAGAAGGAAGGGAAGAAGGAAGGAAGGAAGGAAGGAAGGAAAGAAGGAAGGAAGGAATAATGAGGAGGTCAACAAGTAGCTGAACAGCTGAGTCAAAAGAAGAGTTGACTGTGGAATTCGCAACATCACGGGACACTCACAAAGGATGGATCAATGGAGACTAGAGAGATAAACCTCATCACATCATGGAAAATATTAAATAAATTCCCGAGAAAACTGGATATTAAAAAAATGGGACCTGTTAAAATATCTCCGTGGGTTATGAAAGAGAAAAAAATCTTCGAAACTAAACATCTTCAATGTGTTTAAATAAAATATTTTTAAATATCTTTATTACTACAAGTACATGTACACGGTATACAGGTTTACCTGACATCAGTATAGAAAGCTGAGCATTTCGGGCAATTTAGGTCAGTTTTGTCCCAGGATGCGACCCACACCAGTCGACCAACACCCAGGTACCCATTTTATGCTGATGGGTGAACAGGGACAGCAGGTGTCTTATGGAAAGACGTCCTTAATGTTTTCCAGCCGTACAGGAGGAGATTCAAATTCCGGACCTCAGTGTATGAACTGAGTTGGCTAGCGAAATGCGACAACTTCCAAAGAATAAGAAGGAAAACAGGAAAGATGCAAGCAATATGCAAGCAGGGAGACAAATGAATAAGTAAAAAAGTAAGTTTACTTAGGCACAGGTACATAGAAGTACAATTATCATATATAGTGTAAAATCCATCGGCTAACCCCCCCCCCCAAAAAAAGTGAATTATTTCCATTGGAATCAGGGAAGATAATCAGGAGAAGAATGACGAAGCTGTTGAAAAACGGAGCATTCGTGAGGGGCAAATCAGCTCAGCTTCTGAGGGAGGAAAAAGTAACTGATACCTTACAAGTTCGAAGGAAATTTTATTACGAACGTAGCTTGGTGGACACACATGCACACACACACACACACACACACACACACACACACACACACACACACACACACACACACTCACACACACACACACACTTACATGGAAAGTGACGTAGTGGAGGCAGGAACCATACATAGTTTTAAGGCGAAGTTTGATAAAGCTCATGGAGCAGAAAGAGATCGGAGCTAGTAGTGATCAGTGAAGAGGCGGGGCCAGGAGCTATTAATCGACCCCTGCAACCACAAATAGGCGAATATACATACACACAGGAGAAGGAGCTGTGCCTCGACACCAGCAACCACAATTAGGAGAGTACACACACAAACTTAACCTCCCCTGAAGATACATATATGTACACACTCACAACAGGCCAAGTGCTTAATCGACATATTCCTATGATAAAATGGTAACACACACACACACACACACACACACACACACGTACGTTCATACGTGTTTTATCATTGTCTCGCCCTGTGATTGTACCTAGTAGCTCACCCTAGTACCTGGTGGCTCACCCTTGTACCTTCATCACGCAAGTAGAACACACCTCTCTCTCTATTTACGCAAGTATTATCACAGGGTTAGATCAAGAGTTTCTACCTATATTTACCATCTAAGTGTGTTATGTACCCCAGCTCATTCAAAGGCCTTTTTTTTATTTTATTTGTGAGACGTGCGAATAGGAAATAGGTTGAAGTTGGAGGTACCTGTGGGGCATTGAGATCTTTTAATTAACTGACTATTTCATCGATGTTGTTGTGCTGTACAGACATTATCTAGATTCAGGTCCACTTGCGGTGATGTTCTTGAGAAGGTTACTGCCAGAGTGTACCTGCTGTATGCTGCCCCTTTTGTTGTATACAAGATTTCTTCTCATTATCGGATGTCTGTGTGTCTGTGTCTGTGTCAGTCTCTGTCTGTCTGTCTGTCTGTCTGTCTGTCTGTCTGTCTCTCTCTCTCTCTCTCTCTCTTTGTGCCTATCCTGATATTTACTTAGAAAACAACTGGTATTCTACCTCAGCTCTCGTGAAAAACCTTGTCCTAGGAAAACTGTTCTCTCTCTCTCTCTCTCTCTCTCTCTCTCTCTCTCTCTCGTCCTCCTAAAACTGCTCCTCCTCCTCCTGGTCCTCCTCCGATCTCTCCTCTTCCTCTTCCTCCGGCGATGTTCATCTTATCTCCAGACGTGTAATTTTCTCTTATATACCCTGACCCACGATCGCCTGGTCAGGGGCGATCCCGGGGGTCCAGTAGTAAATAATATCAAGTCTCCAGCAACTAACCGGCTATATATGCTGTTCGTTTATTTGTTCGTGCTGGCGAGCTGCTGATGTACGCTCCCATTTCGTGGCTGGTGATATGCGAAATCTTTCCGTGCCCAGCCGTTCGTGATATACGCATTTATTTGAGAGGGGTCAGAGTGCGTATATAGGAAACTCTCCGCCTGGATGACTCTCCCAGATCTTATTTAGCATTCCCTCAGCGTCTGGTGATTTATTCATTTTTCCCCTTCTTGGTGATTCGCCAGTCTTATAGAACTTTGTATCTTACCAATTTTTATTCCATATTTTATTTTCCACAGGAACTGCTTGGAAAAAGGTAAGTGTTCGTCTCCAATATGTGATTGGAATAATGCGGACAGAGGGAAAAGTGGCAGATGTTACAAATATATGCGACAGGTACTTTTTTATGAGAATAATGGCGGCTCAGGTGTATGTAGGAGAGAAGGGAACCATTGTCTGGGAAGCCTCGGTGAAAATGGTATAAAATACCGACATGATTATGAGTAAGCTATGTGCAACAGTTGGGCAATTTGAACTGTGATCTCTGTGCACTTCTGGCAAGGCAGCTGTTAAGTGAATGATGGTTAATGTGTTTCGTTTTTGGGTCACCCTACCTTGGTGGGAGACAGCCGATGTGGTAATAATAACAAATTATTTTACATGGAAATTTGCGATTTATTGCCAGTTAATTTGTGATTAGCGTAAAGAAAGATACGCACACGGCAGCGCATTTTCATGTAGTTTTTTGATAACTTATGCGTATGTGATACGCAAAAGCGTATCACATGCGCAAAAGCGTATCACATGCGCACAACTCCGCATCCTACAACCTCCTCTCACCCCTCTCCAAGTCAGGTCTTCGCAGTTATATGTTCCGTTTCAAGTCATGTGTCCCTGAAAGGTTTCGTTTTTGTAACAGTCGTAGGCAGAGCACAGATTAATTGCTCTCACCAGACCGTGGGAGAGCGAGGACCAGCTGGGTTGGTCACAGTCGACTTCACTCCATCTGGGGAACGGAAGAAAGAAAGTCTTATCTGATAGCGTCAGGAAATTAAACAGTGCCAGGAAAATTAAAACTACACACACACACACACACACACACACACACACACACACACACACACACACACACACACACACTGTAGCCACCAGAGAAGAGGCAGGGCCGGGACCTATGAACCGACCCCTGCAACCACAACTAGGTGAGTACACACAAATACTCTGGTGATCCTAGAGGATAGGAGCGATAGGGGGGATATTAAAATGACGTTTAAAATACTGAAAGGAACTGACAAGGCGGATAAGGCTAGATGTTCCAGAGATGTGACCCAGCAACAAGGGGTCAAGACTCAGTTGAGTCACAAGGGATGTTAGAAACTATTTCTTTTAATCATAAAGTTGTCAAGAAGTCGAACAATGCGGAAAGTGATGTAGTGGAGGTAGGATCCATACACAGCTTTAAAATGAGGTACGATAAAGGTCTTGGAGCAGGGAGAGATTGGAATTAGTAGGGACCAGCTAAGAGGCAAGGCCAGGAGCTATGATTCGACCCCTGCAACCACAAATAGATGAGTATACACGCACGCACACACACACACTCGGACCAGGATCCTGCAAGAGAAAGCACGATTAAGGGACATGCCGGCATACTGGAAGGTGTATCTCGACCGCGACAGAACACAAGAAGAAAGGTAGAAACTGAGAGAGATGGTACAAAGGCGTAAGGAGGAAAGAGAGGAGATGGAGAAGACAGACAGGAGATCCCAGACCCAGGAAGAAGATCAAATACAGCCTCCCTCACAACTTCCTATAGAAGCCTCCCAACCAGGTCAACCCCAGTGCAACCAAACACTCTAAATCAAAACACCCATGCCACATCCAATGCCCCCACCCACTACATTACAAACTCCACCCCCACAGCAACAACCCATAGTTCCTTACCAGGTCTCCCACTTCCCCAACCCCAATATACCTCCCAGACCACAGTCTTAGAAAAGAAGTTGAAGGTGTGGTATACAAATGCAGATGGAATAACAAACAAGTATGAGGAGTGGCACGAAAGAATCAAGGAGACATCACCAGACATAATAGCACTCACAGAAACAAAACTCACCAGAACAATAACAGATTCAATCTTTCCATCCGGATATCAAATCCTCAGGAAAGACAGAGGGAGGAGAGGGGGAGGAGGAGTTGCACTGCTCATTAAAAACCAGTGGGGTTTTGAGAACATGGAAAGAATGGATGGCACGGGCGAAAGGAACTACTTAGTAGGAACAATCCAGTCTGAGGGACCTAAGGTGATAATTGCAGTAATGTACAACCCACCACAGAACTGCAGGAGGCCAAGAGAAGAATACGATGAGAGCAACAGAGCAATGATCGACACACTAGCCGAGGTGGCCAGGAGAGCACACATGGGGGGAGCAAAGTTACTAGTTATGGGTGATTTCAATCACAAGGAGATTGACTGGGAAAACCTGGATCCCAATGGGGGTCCCGAAACATGTAGAGCCAAGATGATGGATGTGGTACTGGAAAACCTCATGCATCAACATGTTAGAGACACTACCAAAGAGAGAGGAGAGGATGAACCAGCAAGGCTGGACCTTGGATTCACCTTGAGTAGTTCGGACATCGAGGGTATCATGTATGAAAGGCCCCTGGGAGCTAGTGATCAGGTGGTTCTGTGCTTCGACTACATAGTTGAGCTCCAAGTAGAGAGAGTAGCAGGAATAGGCTGGGAAAAACCAAACTACAAAAGGGGGAACTACTCAGGCATGAGGAACTTCCTTTAAGACATTCAGTGGGAGAGGGAACTGACAGGAAAACCAGTACAAGAAATGATGGACTATGTGGCAACAAAATGCAAGGAGGCAGAGGAGAGGTTTGTTCCCAAGGGAAACAGAAATAATGAGAAGAACAGAACGAGTCCTTTGTTCACCCAAAGGTGGAGGGAGGCAAAAACTAGGTGTACTAGAGAATAAAAAAGGTACAGAAGACAGAGAACTCAGGAAAATAAAGAAATCAGCCGAAGAGCCAGAAACGAATATGCACAGATAAGAAGGGAGGCTCAGAAACAATATGAAAATGACATAGCATCAAAAGTAAAGACTGACCCGAAGCTGTTGTACAGCCACATCAGGAGGAAAACAACAGTCAAGGACCAGGTAATCAGACTGAGGAAAGGTGATGGGGAATTCACAAGAAACGACCAAGAGGTATGTGCGGAGTTCAACACGAGATTTAAAGAAGTATTTACAGTGGAAACCAGTAGGACTCCAGGAAATCAGAACAGGGGGGCACACCAGCAAGTGCTGGATGAGGTACATATAACCAAGGAGGAAGTGAAGAAGCTGCTATGCGAACTTGACACCTCAAAGGCGGTGGGACCAGACATCTCTCCATGGGTCCTTAAAGAGGGAGCAGAGATATTGTGTGAGCCATTAACAAAGATCTTCAACACATCATTTGAAACTGGGCAACTCCCTGAGGTATGGAAAATGGCAAATGTAGTCCCAATTTTTAAAAAGGGAGACGGACATGAGGCACTAAACTACAGACCTGTATCACTAACGTGTATAGTATGCAAGGTCATGGAGAAGATCATCAGGAGGAGAGTGGTGGGGCACCTGGAAAGAAACAAGTGTATAATTGACAACCAGCACGGTTTCAGGGAAGGAAAATCCTGTGTCACAAACCTACTAGAGTTTTATGACAAGGTGACAGAAGTAAGACAAGAGAGAGAGTGGTGGATCGACTGCATATTTTTGGACTGCAAGAAGGCCTTCGACACAGTTCCTCACAAGAGGTTACTGCAAAAGCTAGAGAATCAGGCACACATAACAGGAAAGGCACTGCAATGGATCAGAGAATATCTGACAGGGAGGCAACAACGAGTCATGGTAAGTGACGAGGTGTCAGAGTGGGCGCCTGTGACAAGCGGGGTTCCACAGGGGTCAATCCTAGGACCTGTGCTGTTCTTGGTATATGTGAACGACATAACGGAAGGGATAGACGCAGATGATGCGAAGTTAATGAGAAGAATCAAATCGGATGAGGATCAGGCAGGACTACAAAGAGACCTGGACAGGCTACAAGCCTGGTCCAGCAACTGGCTCCTTGAATTTAACCCTGCCAAATGCAAAGTCATGAAGATTGGGGAAGGGCAAAGAAGACCGCAGACACACTATAGTTTAGATGGCCAAAGACTGCAAACCTCACTCAAGGAAAAAGATCTGGGGGTGAGTATAACACCGAGCATATCTCCTGAGGCGCACATCAATCAGATAACTGCTGCAGCATACGGACGCCTGGCAAACCTACGGATAGCGTTCCGATACCTCATTAAGGATTCGTTTAAGACTCTGTATACCATTTACGTCAGGCCCATACTGGAGTATGCAGCACCAGTTTGGAATCCACACCTAGTCGAGCACGTCAAGAAATTAGAGAAAGTGCAAAGGTTTGCAACAAGACTAGTCCCAGAGCTACGGGGATTGTCCTACGAAGAAAGGTTGAGGGAAATCGGCCTGACGACACTGGAGGACAGGAGGGTCAGGGGAGACATGATAACGACATATAAAATACTGCGCGGAATAGACAAGGTGGACAAAGACGGGATGTTCCAGAGAAGGGACATAGACACAAGAGGTCACAATTGGAAGTTGAAGACTCAGATGAATCAAAGGGATGTTAGGAAGTATTTCTTCAGTCATAGAGTAGTCAGGCCGTGGAATAGCCTAGAAAGTGGCGTAGTGGAGGCGGGAACCATACATAGTTTTATGGCGAGGTATGATAGAGCTCATGGGGCAGGGAGAGAGAGGACCTAGTAGCAATCAGCGAAGAGGCTGGGCCAGGAGCTGTGAATCGACCCCTGCAACCACAAATAGGTGAGTACAAATAGGTGAGTACACACACACACACACACACACACACACACACACACACACACACACACACACACACACACACACACACACACACACACACAATGAGATGCTGTGCGTGCCTCTAACCACAATCTTCAACACATCCCTTGAAACTGGGCAACTACCTGAGAAATGGAAGACAGCTAATGTAGTCCCCATATTTAAGAAAGGAAACAGAAACGAGGCACTAAACTACAGACCTGTGTCTCTGACATGTATTGTGTGCAAAGTCATGGAGAAGATTATCAGGAGGAGAGTGGTCGAACACCTGGAAAGGAACAAGATTATAAATGAAAACCAGCATGGGTTCATGGAAGGCAAATCCTCTATCACAAACCTCCTGGAGTTTTATGACAAGGTAACAGAAGTAAGACACGAGAGAGAGGGGTGGGTAGATTGCGTTTTCCTAGACTGCAGGAAGGCCTTTGACACAGTTCCCCACAAGAGATTAATGCAGAAGCTGGATGATCAGGCGCATGTAAAAGGGAGGGCACTGCAATGGATAAGGGAATACCTGACAGGGAGGCAGGAACGAGTCATGGTACGTGAAGAGGTATCACAGTGGGCGCCTGTGACGAGCGGGGTCCCACAGGGGTCAGTTCTAGGACCAGTGCTATTTTTGATATATGTGAACGACATAATTGAAGGAATAGACTCTGAAGTGTCCCTGTTCGCAGATGACGTGAAGTTGATGAGAAGAATTAAATCGGACGAGGATGATGCAGGACTGCAAAGAGACCTGGACAGGCTGGACATGTGGTCCAGTAACTGGCTTCTCGAATTCAATCCAGCCAAATGCAAAGTCATGAATATTGGGGAGGGGCAAAGAAGACCGCAGACAGAGTATAGGCTAGGTGGACAAAGACTACGGACCTCACTCAGGGAGAAAGACCTTGGGGTGACCATAACACCGAGCACATCACCGGAGGCACACATCAACCAAATAACTGCTGCAGCATACGGGCGCCTGGCAAACCTGAGAATAGCGTTCCGATACCTTAATAAGGAATCGTTCAAGACACTGTACACTGTGTATGTTAGGCCCATACTGGAGTATGCAGCACCAGTCTGGAACCCACACCTGGTCAAGCACGTCAAGAAGCTAGAGAAAGTACGAAGGTTTGCAACAAGGTTAGTCCCAGAGCTCAAGGGAATGTCGTACGAGGAAAGGTTAAGGGAAATCGGACTGACGACACTGGAGGACAGAAGGGTCAGGGGAGACATGATAACGACATACAAGATACTGCGGGGAATAGACAAGGTGGACAGAGATAGGATGTTCCAGAGAGGGGACTCAGGGACAAGGGGTCACAACTGGAAGCTGAAGACTCAGACGAGTCACAGGGACGTTAGGAAGTATTTCTTCAGTCATAGAGTTGTCAGCAAGTGGAATAGCCTAGCAAGTAAAGTAGTGGAGGCAGGAACCATACATAGTTTTAAGAAGAGGTATGACAAAGCTCAGGAAGCAGAGAGAGAGAGGACCCAGTAACGATCAGTGAAGAGGCGGGGCCAGGAGCTGAGTCTCGACCCCTGCAACCACTATTAGGTGAGTACAATTAGGTGAGTACACACAGTGTGGTCAGGAAGAGGAATGATCTGGACGTACAAGCGGTGGAGGGGAGGCTCCATACATAGTTTTAAGAGCAGGTGTGACAGGGTAAATGAGCCTAGAAGTGAAGCCAGCAAGTGGCAACTTGAGAGGAAGGACCAGGAGCTAAAACTCTATCCTTGCAACTACAAATAGGTAAATTTATACTCAAGTGTGCTCTTTCTCTCTCTCTCTCTTTAATAAATTTTAGCCAACATATCTCTGGTTAGTGGAAAAATCTGTATATATCGTGTGTCATATATATAATGGAGGCTTCGTTTACATAATGACAGCTCTGGGAATAACTCGCATCATTCTGTGTTAATTATAAAGCTCTGTGATCAGACGTGAGACTCCACGAAAATCAGTATTCTAACACTGACGGGGGTCTCCGTCAGACCCCGTCGGTACCCCACGAGGACTGACGGGGCTTATGTGAAGGGGAAAGGGGACTCTGTTCCCCTGTGTCTGTAAAAAAAAACTGCATTTGTGGTCACAGTGGTGGCGCATGCTAACCTTTCTATGGTGTATAGAAATATACCTAGTTGGATGACTCTTATGAACCAGCTGGTCCAGTAGTTAACACACTGGCCTGCGAGTTTTAGAACTCACTTGTCCTACCCGTTCAATGATTTGTTTAACAACAACAACAACAACGACGACGACGACGACTTACCTATAGTCAGATAAATGAGGCAGTGGGACAATAACAAGCTAAATTATTATTATTATTATAACTATAGCACAAGATAAATAGATCAAAGAACGTTTAGCTTTGAGAGTGGTTCTGCTAATATACTAGAGTCTAGCTTTAGCTTAGGACTTTAGCATCGGTTATTTGGGCTACTAAAGCTATTTCCCTGGGTAGCTTTAAGAAGAGGATGGCTATGGCTTTACACAGACCTGGTCCTTGGAAAAGATTTTTTTTATAATGAAGTGTTAATGAAATTTTGAATGCGGAGAAGTCATAAAACGGAAACGTTTTTGCGAGGCGCTTTTGTGTGATTGGGTAAAGAGAACCTATATACAGGAAATGTTGTCCGGGGCTCGATTGAAAGCTCGGATATGGAGAGCTTATGTACTGGAATTTTTTTTAGGACGCTTTGCAACCTTTGATATGAAGACGTAAAGATTATGTATCACTTATATACAATATAGCCATGATGAAGTATATTTGAACAGTATTCAGATTATGTCTTTGTATTGTTTTGGTAGTCACTTAATGTCGAACGTCTGCAAAGTAAAAATACCCAGATGCTGTATATGCGTTTCATACTTCTTCAGCTGTAATAGATACGTTTACTGAAAGAAAGAAATCATTGTAGATCACCAACCGTTCAACTCTACTGGTGTCTGGTTTTTAAAAGACACACGAGGAGCCATAAGAACATAAGAAAGAAGGAGCACTGCAGCAGGCCTACTGGCCCATGCTAGGCCAGTCCAGACATGGGACCTTGATCAAGGTCCAAGGACCGAAACGTTTTCTAATAAGTCCTAGTGTTTACTCACTTGTCTTTTTCAATCACCATGAATGGAAATCGAGGTGGTGGAGCGAAGCGCTGTGGACCGCCAAGTCATCACCCGTGGAACTGCAAGAGTTGCAATCGGCATCCTGCACTAGTTTGTGCAACTTCCCTGCTGAGTTTGTTTATATAACTTTCAGATCTCGGAATGTTAGCCACTCACCGTCAGAGGGACACCATGTTGGAGAACAGATTAATGCTACATTGCGGGGTCGAGCGACCACGACAGAAGCACAATTTATAGCAATTAAGTTGCCGTTCATTACGTATTCCCAAGGAGGTACCTTAATGTTGATCACAGATTTTTTCCTTTCAACCAGTGTATTTTTCTATAATTTGAGAACGCCTGAGCAGATCGGCTTCAAATCAGCACTAGTTCACTGTAAATAGGGCATGTGCTGGTGCCCTCTGATCAAGTTCATAAAGGCTTTCTGTGTTTTGGTTTTCATGTGATAACTAGTCAATTTTTCTGATTGGTTTCAAACTTTTAACACTGGTGTTTCCTACATAAATAATACCAACTGGGAAACGAATATTCATAACAAATATTCACATAACAATACACGAATAATGTCAATTGAAATATTCCAAAAATATTCCCATTACAATACACTAATAACATCAGTTGATAAAGGAATGGGTGGGCCAAATATTCCCATTAGAAAGCACGAATTATATCAGTTGGGAATCGGATGGACTGAACAAATATTCCCATTACAATATTTAAATATTATCAGGAGTAAAAAGAACGAGCACAAATATTTTCTTATCAATACATATATATATAAAAAATCCTTCGCTTCCCCACATCAGCTCAAAAGCCTGCCCAGTGACGTTCTAGGAAAATGCTGAATGGACTGAACGTTCACCTTGAGGTCCGTCCCATTCAGCAGTATTCACGCCCTGAATGCTGGCAGAACGACGGAGACGGAGCCTACGAATGGGGAACACGAGAGAGAAAGGAAAATCGGGTGAATAAAAAAAAATCTTGAATGCACACGCTTTATTATTATTTCTGAATGACTTATTATAATTATTACTTTTATTATTGAATGATTATAATTATTATTAATTTTTTCATTAAATATTATAATTATTTTATTACTGAACGAGTATTAGATTATTGTTATTATTATTTTTGCTATTATCATTAATGTTACTGAATTATTAAAATCTGGTTAAATTTTGTGATATATTAAAGGGTGAGATTTATATAGTGTTAAACAGTATATATACACCGAGAGGTGCATGTCTCTCAATATATACTGTATATCAAAAAGTATATAACAAATAATGAAAGCACACAAAAAAATAATAGAAACAACAACAACAACGACCAGCAGGAGGTGAGATGCGACCCCTGCTACATAAATAGGTAAGCACAAATAGGTGACTATAAATAGGTGAGTTAACTTTAAAAGCAGAGAGGAACCCTAGAGCCGGACAGTCCTGTAAAGGTTAGAGTCTCGGTATGGTTGGATGAGAGCAAAGAGAGACATGGCTCCAACTTCATCCTGTTCCCTACTTGTATGTCTCAAAACAATAAAAATGCTTTCAAATGAGCTGATGTATTTTATTTATTTATTTATTATTAATTTGGACATGATACATAGATGTACAAAGAAATATAGTGGCTAAGTGTAACATGCCAAAAGTCCCTTTTATGCAGAGCATTATGGGCAGGCTTAAGATTAACTAAGCAATGATATATTCAATGATAAAAATTATAGTGAACAAATAACAATTAAGCACAAATGAGTATTTCAAAGACAGGTTATATGGTCATTTGCTGAGTTACTGTGCATTCAATAGAATGGAATATTCTGTTAAGTAATGTAATTAAAAAAGCAAAGTTTGACAGGGTCACAGGTAAAACATTTATGAGACCTTGTTATTCAGTATTTATTTAGTTGTGGGTGAGTAAGTGATTTTTAAGAGGACTTGAATTTATAAACAGTGTTTCTTTTATATTCACAGGTAATGAATTCCAGATTTTTGGGCCTTTTATGTGCATTGAGTTTTTGCATAGTGTGAGATGGACACGAGGAACATGAAAGAGTGATCTGTGCGTTGTGTTATGGTCATGTGTTCTGTTGAGGTTGGTAAGGAGATGTTTGAGGGGAGGGTTTATATCCGAGTTAAATGTTCTATGTATGTAGTAGGTACAATAATAAGTATGGATGTTTTGTACGGTGAGTAGGTTCAGAGTTTTGAAAATTGGTGGAGTATGCTGCCTGTAGTGGGAATTTGTTATCATTCTGACTGCAGCCTTTTGTTGGGTAATTAATGGTCTGAGATGGTTTATTGGTTTTGAGCACCATGCACGACTTCCATAGGTGAGATAGGGGGAAATAAGTGAATGATATAGGGCCAGGAGGGCTGACTGTGGAACATAGTACCGTATCTTCGATAGTATGCGATAGTACGTAACAACACTTAGTTTGTCAATAAAGTTATGAATCCTTAACCTGTAAATAACTTGTAAATAAAGCTAGGGATCCTTAAAACCTTGCCAAACCCTATTTGAGAGAGAGAGAGAGAGAGAGAGAGAGAGAGAGAGAGAGAGAGAGAGACCCACGAAAAGAGAGTTTTCTCAATTGTGGAGGTACAAACGTTGGTTGGTGGGTGAATAAGCCTGGCGGAGTCATTAGCCAGGGTCAACAACAGGGTAACGAGGGCCAGAGAGCCACCTGTTCCTGCTGAACGAGCTAGAGGGCAGACGCTGTTCTAGTGTAACGAGGAGTAAGCAGATGCTGTTCCTGCTTAACGAAGGGTGAAAAGACGTTTCTGCTTAACGAGGAATAAGAAGACGTTGTTTCTGCTTACTGGGGGGAAGGAACACTCTATTCTTGGTTAACGAGATATGAAAAGACGCAGTTCCTCCTTAACGAGAGGTGAGAAGACGCTGTTCCTGCTTAACGAGGGGTGAGAAGACGCTGTTCCTGCTTAACGAGGGGTGAGAAGACGCTGTTCCTGCTTAACGAGGGGTGAGAAGACGCTGTTCCTGCTTAACGAGGGGTGAGAAGGCGTTGTTCCTGCTTAACGTGGGGTGAGAAGACGCTGTTCCTGCTTAACGAGGGGCGAGAAGACGCTGTTCCTGCTTAACGAGGGGTGAGAAGACGCTGTTCCTGCTTAACGAGGGGCGAGAAGACGCTGTTCCTGCTTAACGAGGGGTGAGAAGACTCTGTTCCTGCTTAACGAGGGGTTAGAAGACGCTGTTCCTGCTTAACAATGGGTGAGAAGACGCTGTTCTTGCATAACGAAGGGTGAGAGGACGCCTGGTGAGATTATGAGGAAGGAGCCACATTAAATATAGAAAGAGAGAGAGAGAGAGAGAGAGAGAGAGAGAGAGAGAGAGAGAGAGAGAGAGAGAGAGAGAGAGAGAGAGATGAGGATGTAGTGGACACTGGAACAACAGATGAAACTGGAAGAGTGGAAAATGAGGCTAGTTAAATGTGAGTGAGAAAACTAAGAAAACTAGAAGGTAGATTAAAAACTGCATAACTGTTATTTATTAATCATACTGTGAAGGAAGCTTATATGGTGATTGATGTCTGTCAGTAGTGGTTGATGACGATTGATGACTTATTGGTGACTGACGACTTTCAGTGGTGAATGATAACTTTTAGTGGTGATTGATGACTGTTGGTGGGGATTGATGACTTAGTGGCGATTGGTGACAATTGATGACTGTTGGTGGGGATTGATGACTTAGTGGCGATTGGTGACAATTGATGACTGTGGTGCTTGATGACTGTTATTGGTGGTTGACGACTGCCGGTGGTGGCTGATGACTGTTAGTGACTAGTGATGACGACTAACGACCGTCACTGATGACTGGTGACTTGTACAAGGTGATCTTGATGAAGTGTTCCAGTTGTACGGGTACTACAAGGACTCAAGTGACTGGAAAATTATTCCACGTAACTTTATGGTACAGAAGCCTGATGCGACTGAAATTTCACATTTCATACACTTTTCATTCACGTCAGGTTGAATTTCCGTTTGCATCGACGGGAGGCGAGGGGACTAGGGACACGCCATGGACACGTTACGGACACGCCATGGACACGTTACTATTGGCCTGCGACAAGGCAGCTACTAGCCGCGAGTTAGTCCCAGCGTAACTCTTCAATTTTCGAAAAAAAACCCACCTTGCTGGCAACACACAAATATTCTAATATACAGTCACCTATAGGAAGTAAATGGAAATTTTACTATGTATAAACTTAGTTATTAATAAATAAACACAACCCTCGTTTTTTGCATACACTGTATCATTGTAATCGTGTTTATACACCTAGAAAACTCTCACTCAGAGATCTAACTGTCAAAAACTATCTCTCGATACAAAGATACACACCAAGGGGTGTGTATTTCTGTGTATACACGCTGATGGTTTACCTTCGCCCCGACTTTAGAGGCTAAAGTTTGTTTCACTTGTGTTGTACAGGTGACGTGCAGTCTTGATGACCCCCTCACTTAGCCGATAGACTTGAAACCCCATTAATTCTAATTCCCGTTTCCAAGGACTAAAATAAACTTGACAAACGGTGTACAGGTGACGCGAGGCGTTTAATGACTTCCGTGCAATCCACAGGCCTTTTAAGCCTAATGACTGCACCACACAGAACCACGGGCGTGTAGGAGCAGTACAAACGAACCACTGACGGATGTCAGCACCTGTTACCTGTCACCGCTAATGACGTTCACTGCCTGGCCGACCACCTGTAACCTTTGTCGCGGTGGTGTGTCTGTCGATAAGGTGAAAGAGGCGCGTGGTTGAAAGACAGGTTGGGAGGACAGGTAAAGGAGGAACGAGAATGAAAGAGGAATAGGAACCAAAGATGGATGAGAAATAAAAGGGGAGGTGGTCAGGTAATAATGTAAAATGAAAGGCTAATTTAGGCTGCAATAAGAGAGAGAAAGGGAAGTTAATGGAAAGGAAAGGGAAAGTGAAGAAAGTTAAGAGATAGGGGAAAAGGGGCGGGTAAAGCAGGGGGAACAAGACAAAAATGTTGGGAAAAAATATAAATTCAATGGATCATGAAACGAAATAGTGAAAACATTGAGGACAGTGCAACACAAAGAACAATATATTAAGAAAAACGTTTCGCACACTAAGAGGGCTTTGACAAAGCCCTCTTAGTGTGCAAAACGTTTCCTAAAATGTCCTAGCTTTTCCACAGGTCTCTGAATGCCGGGGTCTGTATTGATAGAAGTCGTCCATGTTGCAGTGAATGAAGGTGAATGCTGGCAAGTGTGATCAGTGAGAAGTGTGTGGAAAGAAACTCAGAGTGAAAAAAATGTTGAGATGAAAAAAAAGTGTCAGTGAATGAAAGAAGATGAGGTGAGTGCGGTGAACGAAATACTAAAGTGAGTGAATGAAAGAAGGTAGGGTGAATGCGGTGAATAAATCAAGTTGAAGAGTGACGAGTGAATTTAAGTGTGATGATTGGTTGAAAAAATGTCATGATTACATGAAAAAATAAAGGACCTCTAACGACCCAGCGAAAGAAGAAAAAAAAATCATGAAGGAAGTAACTTGACCACTGAATGAAATAAACTGAAACACGCGATTTCGGCGAATGAAAAAAACGAAGATTGCAGTTAGATTGCAGTCCTCATAAAATTTTCTCGATTTTTCAAGACAGTAAATTTTAAAAAAAAAATGATTCCATTCCCAGCTTAATCCGTGAAAAAGCTAATATGCGGAAACACAGCACGTGTCAGCTAAAAGCTTTTCACCCGTAGAAGCGAGTATACCCAATTTGCAGATATATATACATGGCATATTTTCCATGAGAGGGAAAAAAGAGAGAGAGAGGAAGGCAAACAGAAAATGATTGAATATATTGTTTTTATTCTCTGACTCAGAAAGAATCGAGAGAGAGGGAGGGAGAGAGAGAGAGAGAGAGAGAGAGAGAGAGAGAGAGAGAGAGAGAGAGAGAGAGAGAGAGAGAGAGAGAGAGAGAGAGAGAGAGAGAGAGAGAGAGAGAGAGTTTTATATAGATTTTCCGCCGAGAGGCGAGTGTACAACAGGAGAATAGGATGTATGAGGGATGGAGGAGAAATAGAAGGGGAAGTTGAGATAGATAAAAAGAATGAACAATGGAAGACTCTAGGAACAAAAACTATTATAGAAAAAGTATAGAACAAAATCTATTCTAGAACAAAAAAAAAGAACTCTTGAACAAGACTAAAAAAAAACACTGCTGCTTTATCTCAGGATATAAATCATAGAAGACCGTTAACAGTACTCACCTAGTTGTACACACCTAGTTGTTGTTACAGGGGTTGAGTAACAGCTCCTGGTCCCGCCAGTGTTCGTTTGGAAGTTTGAATCGCAAATACGAGAGAACGTAAAACATTCTTGGTGCACCAGCACAAACTAGCGAGATGCCTCCTTATGAGGGACCATTCTGTCTCCATCATGGTGTAAAATTTACAACTGGGTAGGAGGCGGCGAGGTTTATAGGACTCTGGAGGAGAAGATGCATGCTTTAGAGCCCTGATCAATCAGGATAGAGGGAGGGAGGGAGAGAGAGAGAGAGAGAGAGAGAGAGAGAGAGAGAGAGAGAGAGAGAGAGAGAGAGAGAGAGAGAGAGAGAGAGAGAGAGAGAGAGAGAGAGAAGCTATGCTCCACTTTCTTGGTTTGCCTGCCCCTCCTCTCATCTGCGACTGCTTGACAGAATAGAGAACAGAGCAAGACGTCTCATCTCTGGCCGAGACTAATCCTGGATAGATCTGTCATTTCAGCAGAGCCTTCAACACAGGAGGGATGTAGGTGGACTTACTGTTATGTACAAGGCCAATACTGTCAAAGTACCACACTTGAATCTATTTCGATGACAGCATGAAGCAAGCTTCTATACCACAAGACGGACAGAAAGCAGCAACTTCACTCTGGCTGTACCCTTCTCCAGAATATCACTTCAGCTGAGATCATATATACCCAGGATCACTCGAGTATGGAACACATTCGTACAGCATTATGATGTCAACGAGATAAAGTCAGTTGATCAGATGAAAATGCTGGTCTACAGATGGCTCCAACTTCATCCTGTTCCCTACTTGTATGTTTCATAACAATAAAAATACTTGCATGTGTCATAACAATAAAAATGTTTTCAAATGAGCTGCTGTAGGTAACAGCTCTTAGCTTGTCAATAAAGTTAGGAATCCTTAACTTGTCAGTAGTTTGTAAATAAATTTAGGGACCCTTATCCTAAGCTTGTCAAACCATGGTTAAAAAAAATAACATCAACGATATAGTTGACCAAATGAAATGCTGTCCCACAGATGGCTTCAACTTCACCCTGTTCCCTAATTGTACGTCTCTTAACAATTAAAAGGCTTTCAAATGAGCCGATGTAGATAACAGCTCCTAGCTTGTAAATAAAGTTAGGAATCTTAACCTATCCTTCAAAAACCCTGTGTCAAAAGAGAGAGAGAGAGAGAGAGAGAGAGAGAGAGAGAGAGAGAGAGAGAGAGAGAGAGAGAGAGAGAGAGAGAGAGAGAGAGAGAGAGAGAGAGAGAGAGAGAGAGAGAGAGAGAGAGAGAGAGAAAGTTCAAAAATACAGGTTAAGTTTGCAAACATACAGTAAGTGGTGTATCTCGAAGTTTCGTTCAAAACACACTTACCACTCACGTGTGACACATCCTCGAGTACACAGCGCCGGTGTGGAACCCTCACCTACCGAAGTAACAGAGTTGAAAAAAAAATGCAAGAGCTCTAGGCCTTATATCACTTGAGAAGCAAAGAACGAAAAGAGCTATAACCACGACATGCAAAATACCCCCCTGGACATATATAAGACAGACAATATAAGGTTTACCATGAATGTAACATGTACGTAGCTGGAATTACAAAACTCAAATTAGTCACAAAAATATCTGGAAATATTTGGAAATATCTGGAAATATTTGCAGTAGTGGCTCACAAACAGTCAAGCTGGGATGGCCCCCATCGCTGAAAAGGCGCTTGCCAACATGCTCAGGGCTGCAACATCAGACAGGGAGATTGCCCGTCTCCAAGCTGTGAGTGCACATCACTCTGGGGACTTCCTCCAAACAAACCAAATTAAAGGGGGTTTTCTCACTTCTCTCTCTCTTCCTGTCCACTCAGCTCTAATCTACACCAATCCTTTCCCCTCCCTATTCTTACCCTCGATCTTATGGAGTGACGCATCAAAAAGGTAAAGAAGTTGAATAAGTAGAACAGTAAAAGCGGACGCTATATAGATGATCAGAAATAGATATGAGCTATACATCATGTCAGTTGGTCGACACACACACACACACACACACACACACACACACACACACACACACACACACACACAGCGATCAGTGAAGAGGCGGGGCCAGGAGCTGAGTCTCGACCCCTGCAACCACAATTAGGTGAGTACAATTAGGTGAGTACACACACACACACACACACGCTAAAGCTAAGAAGAGATCCGATAAAACTCTTGGGGCAGGGAGAATGGACCTAGTGGCGATCAGAGAAGAATCGGGGCCAGGAGCCGTGAATCGTCCCTTGCAGCAATAAATAGGTGAGTACATAACTACGAGGATCAGGATCAAGGGGACACAAATGAAAATTTAAAACACACGGAGTCCAAAAGAATGTTAGGAGTCTCAGGGCGGTGGAAAAGAGATATGACTTGGACGAGAAAATGTTATAAGCAAAGTCAATACACAGCTGCAAGAGTAGATATGATGAGGTCCAGGAGGCCAGAGATCAGTGATATCGACGAATGCAGTCCAGGAGGAAAGGCCAAGAGTATCGACCCACGCCAACACAACTCAGAGAGTACAAGACTCACGCCACCATAGCTCACTGAGTACAAGACCCACATCAACCCAACACAGAGAGTACAAGACCCACACTAACACAACTCAGTGAGTACACTCGCTACAATGTTACTCATAATATCCCCCCCCCCCACTCCTTGTCTTCCCCATGTTGCATTGTTCAACATTTTTATGAATTTGCAACATTTTATCGTCCCGTTTTTGCCTCTCCACTTGACATTGTTTCTCTTGTGGTTCCATTGAAGAGTATTTTGTGGGGGAAAAACCTTCCCTTTCTCTGCCTCATTAATGTCTCCTTACTTTTTTTTTACTCTATTTTGACTTTTATGATAAATTAATTTGTATTAAAGTTTAAATTTTGGTTAATTCTCCTTTTTTTTGTTGCTTCTTCCTGTTTATTGTTCATTTACGGTTCACAGTTTCTGTCGTTTGTTTTTCCACTCCTTCCTTACCTCCACTTTTTATCTCTCTTCCCACTTGCTTCGTTCTTCTTCCTTCTCTCCTTCCTTCCTTCCTTCCTTGCATTCTTCCTTCACCTATACCCTACCTACATTCTTCCTTCACTCCTTCCCTCCCTACATTCTTCATTCTCTCCTTCCCTCCTCTACTCTTCTTCTAGCTTGTATTTCAGGCTCTTTCTCCCCTTATTCTTCATCTCCTGCTCCTTCTTCCTCTACTTCTTCATCTCCTATCCTCTCATTCTTGCCCTTCCCTATTCTTCTTTCTTTCTTACCCCTCTCGTCTTCCTCTCCCTCTCCTCATTCCTTCCCTCTCCCCACACTCCATCCAGCGCTGCCTCGTTCCTTTCCCAACGAATATGACCCAAATTTGTTAGCCTTCATAAATCCGGCCTCTCTCTCTCTCTCTCTCTCTCTCTCTCTCTCTCTCTCTCTCTCTCTCTCTCTCTCTCTCTCTCTAATTTTCTCCACGTCACTTAACCATCACTAAAAGTTTACAACTATACTAACTGGGAATTAAAAAGACTCAGGAGCGTATTATTGTTTCTTACGAAAATCTGTGACGAAAAGAGAGAGAATATACTGGTAACGTCTACAACACCTCGTGAGGCACAGCTGATCATTTCTTCCTTCTATCCGTCTGTTTGTATCTCTTCCACCCTCCGTTTACCCGTTTTTCCCTTCGTCCGCCTCTGTGTATATCAGTCCTTTATTTGTGGTGTTTTCTACACTCTCTGTGTACTGTTGTTTAGTCGAGAAGTGCAGTTCATTTTTCCTCCTCCTCCTCTTCGTTTTTCTTTCCCTTATTTCTTCTTCTTCTTTTCTTATTCTTTTTCTTCTCTTTATCAATCATTTCTGCAGTCATTCCGTTTGTTATTCCTACTTTCCTATCACCTGTGTTGTCTTCCAATTTCCAGTTTTTCCGTTCTCACATTCTACCATTCTTCCGTTCTAAAGGTCTCCCGTTCTTTCGTTCTATCTCTGCCTTTTAGTACACATCTCTGCATGTTCTGTTGGTCTGTTTGTGTTAGGGAAGCGTTAATCCCTCGGGGAAGCGTTAATCCTTCGATGAAGTGCTATAATCCCTCGGGGAAGCGCTAATCCCTCGGGGAAGCGCTAAACCCTTGGGAGGAGGGAATCACACAGTCCCTGGAGGGAAAGCGGGGATGTATCGAAAGTAACCCCCTTTGCTCCGAGGTAACAGAGGTCAGCTCCATTTCCCTGAATCAAGAGCCTTTATAGCAAATAATTTTTCTTGAACCATACACGTATATAGATATTAATTTTATGAAAAAAAAAATAAAACGATTTAATTGATACAATATATTTTAACTACCTGCAAAAGTATTTTTTGTATGTTTGTTGTTGTTAATTTTAATTCATTTTTCAGTTAGTTTTAGCTATATGAGTGTGTATGATGTATGAGTTTGTATTAGAGTAGGAGTGTGTATGAGAGTGTATGACTGTGTATGAGAGTGTATGAAAGTATGTAAGTGTGTATGAGTGTGTATGACTGTGTATGAGAGTGTACGAAAGCATGTGTGTATGAGTGCGTATGAGTGTGTATGAGTGTGTTTGACTGTGTATGAGAGTGTACGAAGGCATGTGTGTATGAGTGCGTATGAGTGTGTATGAGTGTGTTTGACTGTGTATGAGAGTGTACGAAAGCATATAAGTGTGTATGAGTGTGTATGACTGTATGAGGGTGTATGAAAGCATATAAGTGTGTATGAGTGTGTATGAACGTGTATGAGCGTGTATGAGTGTGTGTGTGTGTGTGTGTATGAGTGTGTATGAGTGTGTGTGTGTGTGTGTGTGTGTGTGTGTGTGTGTGTGTGTGTGTGTGTGTGTGTGTGTGTGTGTGTGTGTGTGTGTATAAACCTCTTTAATGGACACCAGCGCTGGAAAACTTGATTCCCTGACAGATGACGTAAAAATCTCAGTTTAAATTAGTGGTTCTCAAAGTTCTGAACTAAACTACATTTCTTGGGAACGAAAAACCTTCACTAACAGTTTTTTACTAAAAACCTCAAAAACTGCTTCATACAATATTTTATTCCAGTATGACCAGTAGATATGTTATTGTTGTGTACTTCCATATTAATACTGAGACGCAAGTATGCTGAGAGTATAGTCGCTATACATGTATACTCTGTATAGGATATATACACCGAAGTGTAAATCTCTCTCATACACCCTAGGAGATTAATACCTGTTTTTGGATTTAAAATTTAAGATTTAAGGTGATAAATGGCAAGTCGATAGGATTGTAACCACCCATTAACCAACCATGAACAAAAGGAAACAAAAACTATTAAGTTATATATATATATATATATATATATATATATATATATATATATATATATATATATATATATATATATACATATATATATATATATATATATATATATATATATATATATATATATATATATATATATATATATATATATATATATATATAATGTACAATGTACAATGTTTTATGTTCAGACTGATTTGATTTTCTCAGATTAATGGCATACACAAATATTCACTCTGTTTATTCTGCGTAGCAGAAGCAGCAACAGTCAAAGGCAGCTGTCGAATGTTACTTGGCCTGGTGTGTGTGTGTGTGTGTGTGTGTGTGTGTGTGTGTGTGTGTGTGTGTGTGTGTGTGTGTGTGTGTGTGTGTGTGTGTGTGTGTGTGTGTGTGTGAAAAAACAGACGTTCAAACTTCTGCAAGTTTTATAACATTGTAAAACTATTTTGTCCACACGATATTTGCTCTACAAGTGTTACACTTCTCACACTGCATGTAAATTCCTCGGACAATAATATACGTCATTAGTTTTCCTCTATTATCCTAGTTCGCTGCCTGATTACGTCATAATATGCAAAACAGAGCATAAAACAAATTGGATTTTTTTTGCCGAGTGAACACTGAGACATAAAATTGATGTCGAATGAGCTGTCCTCCACTGTCTGATGTGAAGGAACACTGTGGTTAGTTGTGCAGGGAACACTGTGGTTAGTTGTGCAAGGAACACTGTGGTTAGTTGTGCAGGGAACACTGTGGTTAGTTGTGCAGGGAACACTGTGGTTAGTTGTGCAAGGAACACTGTGGTTAGTTGTGCATGGAACACTGTAGTTAGTTGTGCAGGTAACACTGTGGTTAGTTGTGCAGGGAACACTGTGGTTAGTTGTGCAGGGAACACTGTGGTTAGTTGTGCAAGGAACACTGTGGTTAGTTGTGCATGGAACACTGTGGTTAGTTGTGCAGGTAACACTGTGGTTAGTTGTGCAGGGAATACTGTGGTTAGTTGTGCAGGGAACACTGTGGTTAGTTGTGCAGGGAACACTGGTTAGTTGTGCAGGCAACACTGTGGTTAGTTGTGCAGGGAACACTGTGGTTAGTTGTGCAAGGAACACTGTGGTTAGTTGTGCAGGGAACACTGTGGTTAGTTGTGCAGGGAACACTGTGGTTAGTTGTGCAGGGAACACTGGTTAGTTATGCAGGCAACACTGTGGTTAGTTATGCAGGAAACACTGTGGTTAGTTGTGCAGGGAACACTGGTTAGTTGTGCAGGAAACACTGGTTAGTTGTGCAGGGAACACTGTGGTTAGTTGTGCAGGAAACACTGCGGTTAGTTGTGCAGGGAACACTGGTTAGTTGTGCAGGGAACATTGTGGTTAGTTGTGCAGGGAACACTGTGGTTAGCTGTGCAGAGAACACTGTTGTTAGTTGTGCAGGAAACACTGTGGTCAGTTGTGCAGGCAACACTGTGGTCAGTTGTGCAGGAAACACTGTGGTCAGTTGTTCAGGAAACACTCTGGTTAGTTGTTCAGGAAACACTGTGGTTAGTTGTGCAGGGAACACTGTGGTTAGTTGTGCAGGGAACACTGTGGTTAGTTGTGCAGGGAACACTGTGGTTAGCTGTGCAGGGAACACTGTGGTTAGCTGTGCAGGGAACACTGTGGTTAGTTGTGCAGGAAACACTGTGGTCAGTTGTGCAGGGAACACTGTGGTTAGTTGTGCAGGAAACACTGTGGTCAGTTGTGCAGGGAACACTGTGGTTAGTTGTGCAGGAAACACTGTGGTCAGTTGTGCAGGGAACACTGTGGTTAGTTGTGCAGGAAACACTGTGGTCAGTTGTGCAGGGAACACTGTGGTTAGTTGTGCAGGGAACACTGGTTAGTTGTGCAGGCAACACTGTGGTTAGTTTTGCAGGAAACACTGTGGTTAGTTGTGCAGGGAACACTGGTTAGTTGTGCAGGAAACACTGTTTAGTTGTGGAGGCAACACTGTGGTTAGTTGTGCAGGGAACACTGCGGTTAGTTGTGCAGGGAACACTGTGGTTAGTTATGCAGGGAACATTGTGGTTAGTTGTGCAGAGAACACTTTGGTTAGCTGTGCAGAGAACACTGTTGTTAGTTGTGCAGGAAGCACTGTGGTCAGTTGTGCAGGAAACACTGTGGTCAGTTGTTCAGGAAACACTGTGGTTAGTTGTTCAGGAAACACTGTGGTTAGTTGTGCAGGGAACACTGTGGTTAGTTGTGCAGGGAACACTGTGGTTAGTTGTGCAGAGAACACTGTGGTTAGCTGTGCAGGGAACACTGTGGTTAGTCGTGCAGGAAACACTGTGGTCAGTTGTTCAGGAAACACTGTGGTTAGTTGTGTAGGGAACACTGTGGTTAGTTGTGCAGGGAACACTGTGGTTAGCTGTGCAGGGAACACTGTGGTTAGTTGTGCAGGAAACACTGTGGTTAGTGTTGTCCTCCACTGCTGGATGTGCAGGAAACACTGCAGTGTTGCAGGAAGCAGTGTTATCAGTGCTCCAGTAAGAGGCTAGCATTATGACTTGGCTGAAAAAATAAACACTGCTATTTAAACAGAATCCGCCTAGAACGAACCAGTAGACCTCCAGCAGTGCTCCTCTCTACTTACCTTTCATAACATTAATTGTACATAGTATCGACAAAATTATTTTCACGCCAGGTTTTTTCACTCGAATATCAGCGAATATTACACTGATATATAATAATCTTATGTTCCTATTTAAACACTGTGGAATTTTAAAATTCTATTTTGTTTGTACCTGAGTTATAACTGTAAACCATATGACTCATTAACTGTTGTTTTTATAATAAATTATGACTGCTGATTTATGAGGGAATGTCTGTCAGCTGTATATTTATGTCATGGGGGAAATTCGTTTTTATAACGAAAGGGAAAAGTCAGATCTTGGAGAAATATTCACTCATTTTGAGAAATTTGTCATGTTCAACATCTGGGTGTTGCACATGTGTCTGATTCCTCATTTTGATGGTACTGTAAGTTTTTAACACTTCACTTGTTTATTTACTAAAGTTGCGGTACACTTTATTCCATAAAATTGACCAAACTAAAATCCACAATAAATCGTATTTCTTTTTTTAGGATTATTAATATTAAGATTTAGTAATATATTATTCACTTCTTTCTGTTTTAGAAATTTGACTGTTCTTCATATTTCATTCCTACTCTTTCTCTTTCCCTTCCTTCCATCTTACCTACCACCCTCTCTTCCTTTCTACTCTTTTCCAACCTCCCTCCCTCCCTCCACTCGTTGATTTCTCTACTCTCTCTTTCTCTTTTTTTTTTTTTACACAGGGTTTGACAAGGTTAGGTTAAGGATCCCTAGCTTTATTGACAAGCTATTTGCAAGTTAAGGATTCCTAACTTTATCGACAAGCTAAGATCTATTACCTACATCAGCTATTTGAAAGCGTTTTTTTATATTCATGATACATACAAATAGGGAACAGGATGAAGTTGGAGCCATCTGTGGGCCAGCATTTTCATCTGATCAACTGACTTTATCTCGTTGACATCATAATGCTGTACGAATGTGTTCCATACTCGAGTCATCCTGGGGATAAATGATCTCAGATGAAGTGATGTTCTGGAGAAGGGTACAGCCAGAGTGAAGTTGCTGCTTTCTGCCCGTCTTGTGGTATAGAAGCTTGCTTCACGCTCTCTCTCTCTCTCTCTCTCTCTCTCTCTCTCTCTCTCTCTCTCTCTCTCTCTCTCTCTCTCTCTCTCTCTCTCTCTCTCTCTCTCTCTCCCTCTCTCCGTTCCTCCCTTTCTCCACTTACTGACTCCTCCATTCCTACCTTTCTCCATTCTTCCCTCCTCCACTCCATCTTCCCACCCATACAATAGGGTAGCGACACACTATTGTTACATTCAGTTTTGCTAAACAAAACAATAATCCCACCTTCTGTCTTTCCTTCCCATCCTCCATCTCCCTCTTTCTCCTTCCTCTTCCAGAGAAGGCAGGTCAAGCATTATTATCTCCTGCTGGGGGATTGCCTACAGGAGCTTCCTGCCTCCGGCAGAGGGGTCTTCCAGCCAGAGATCTCCCGTGTCAGCTGAGTATCTTGTAGGAAGTTGGTGGGCAAAATGTTGAAGTTTTCTCTGAGAAGACACTCGGGTCTGGAGACAGTGTCGTGGCAGATGCCCAGGGGTCGGCGCCCCCCTGACAAATGGAAGTCACTAGAGCAAACAGAAAACTGGGCTGAGGGTCTCCCCAAGGGACATGGAGGATAGGAACAGGGATAGGGGGATATCGGGAGGCTCTGCGTGTCTATTGCAAAAGGTGGATTGGCCGGGGTGTTACGTTCCACTCCGGCGTATGGATAGGGATAATAACATTCGTTTTATAGTGGGAATAGTTGCACAATAGAGGGGCTACGAGTGGAAAAGGAGTGAGATGGTATCTGCAGCTGCTATTAATACTACCACATGTGAAACTAAGCATCATCTCCAAGCGAGAAATCTTTCGCAAATGTAAATAATTCATGATAACTTTTTGCTAACGTTGCAGAAATTTGTTTAGACTCTCGGTGAGGCTTATTAACTGGAGTTTATTCAGGGAGTTTCTTATGAGAATTCACTGAGCTTAATAATATCGCAGCAAGGGCGAGTTTATTATAGTTTTGACTGTGAAAATGGCTGTGATGGTTTCATGATTACTGTGTTCTCCCCAACACAGTGTTTCACAGTACCGTATGCTCGGCACTGCTCGTTGTTTACTACTGACCAACCAGTCCAAGACTGATGTTTGCTTTCCATACATCTTTATTTCTTCAAGAAGTAGACAAAATTAAGTTTTGACTTACCAGACAGTTAAGAGCAAACAGACTGACTGAGTCAGACAGACAGACAGACAGACAGACAAAGAATGAGATTTAACAAAAATGCCATGTTAGCTTCTTAATATTTATATATGAATGTCTTAACAAGCGTCACACTCCGCCACACCCAGCCACACTACACAGTCCCAGTACCAGTGCACGGACGGTGACTCCTCCAGTGCTCTCTGTGTTTCACACTCCACTAAATTCTGTCGGAAAATTCAGCGCGAACTTATGGTTAATTCATAGCTTGAAGGTGGCCGTGGAATTTAGATGAGAGAAAGAGAGAGGGAGAGAGGAGGTAAGGTCGTATATGAGCAGGAAAGGTCGTACATGAACAGGTAAGGTCGTCTATTAACAGGTAAAGTCGTTAACGAGATATAGTTGCATACATATGCACTTCTCGTATTAATATGCGTTAGACATAAGAAATTATTTCTTTGTCTGAAAACAGTTTAGTCCTTCAGATTATTTTCTTTCACGATTTACCTTTTTTTTTAAAGATTCTCATAATTTCAAATTATCTTGGAAATTTAATATAAGAAAACCACTATTTAACAAATACAACGAAGCGGTATCGTTAATATCACACGACCTCCAGCTGTATAAGCCATTTGATATCGGCTAATACTTTTTCTCTATTCTAAGTGAATAGTGATTTTTTATCTAGGTATAAATGATGCCGTACTTATAATTGTCTAGGTTTGCTTCGGCTGACATATGTGATATTCATACAAGACCTACCTGTAGACGTGTGGAATTTACACAGTTTCACTGACAAAATCTTAACACTTCTCTATCGAGAGTGGATCGTAAAAAAGTAGAAGTTCCTGACGATGGCCAAGATGATGGTGACGACGAGGAAGATCGATTTACCCGTTTCAGAATCTACTTAGAACTCCGGAAAATGAATTTAGAGTTGTATCTGGCCCACTTTATTATTACAGGGTCTTTGTAAAGGATGCCTTGATGCTGGTTGAGAGTTCTTGATCCAGGAAAATTAACCTACCTTACCTTGGAGCAAACCTGGTTACGTCACACTCATCTGGCGCTACATAATCCTTATTGCCCTCAACGCTTGCCAAGATGGAAAATAGAAATATCATATCTCCAGACCATTTCTCGAGGAAACCTTTTGCACTGGCTAAACATTCAATTTATAAGAAGATGCTTCAGTTTAAGGAAAAGATTTTTAGTTTATCGCATTAAGTATACTTATTCTGAAAGGCTGTGGGGCTTAGAAGCTCATCCAAATACGTTTAATATATATATATATATATATATATATATATATATATATATATATATATATATATATATATATATATATATATATATATACCGACATACGTGCATGCATTCATATATACATACATATATACATGCACACATACATACATGTATTTGGGTTTCTGTGAGCCCTGACAGATACAGGTGATACAAGGGATCCTTCTATAAGTTCAATTATCATAAACAAGACAAAACTGGATATCGGTGTCGACCACAACATATGCAGTATTGTCCTGCCGTGAGGAGAATATTGTTCTGTCAGGCACGAAAGGAAAACATTGTCATGTCTGTCCTGCCGTGAGGACAGTAGTTTTCTCCCACATTGTACATGTATAATGTAGATGCATCCTAATGTCAGCTTCGTTAGGGTTTGCATAATCACCGAGGTATCTACTGGGACCTCGGTGTTAAATTAGTTTAGGCTACTTTAAGTTAGCGAGGTGCCTGCTGAGACCTTTGCGAACATTTAGATTAGGTTATGTTTGTTGACGTGCCTGCCGATATCTCGGTGAACATTTAGATTAGGTATTGCTAAGAGCTAGGTACACTGAAATGCCTGATGAGACCTCGGTAATAATTAGGTCTTGATCATAAGTTTCGCTTGAAATTATCCTCAAGTGATGTAGAATATTGTAATCAAATGTGAATCTGATTATTTTGTGGTGTTTGTGTTAAGGTGTTATCCGTAATTGTGATAGATTTAGTTAGGGTTTGGTTTTCATGTGATTCTACCTGGAATCTACCTGGAAGGCATTCCGGGGATCAACGCACCCGTAGTCC
Organism: Cherax quadricarinatus; assembly: GCF_038502225.1. NCBI lineage: Eukaryota > Metazoa > Arthropoda > Malacostraca > Decapoda > Parastacidae > Cherax > Cherax quadricarinatus. The sequence goes on from NC_091295.1 coordinate 52,343,310, forward strand.
GGTCCACGACCAGGCCTCCCGGTGGATCAGGGCCTGATCAACCAGGCTTTTACTGCTGGCCGCAAGCAGTCCAACGTATGAACCACAGCCCGGATGATCCTTCATCTACTTTAAGTATCTGTCCAGCTCCCTCTTGAAGGCAGCCAGGGGTCTATTGGTAATTCCCCTTATGCATGATGGGAGGCTGTTGAACAGTCTTGGGCCCCAGACACTTATGGTGTTTTCTCTTAGTGTACCAATGGCGCCCTTACTTTTCATTGGGAGTATTTTGCGCCGCCTGCCCAGTCTTTTATTTTCGTAGGGAGTGATTTCTGTGAATATTCTTATTGCTTAAAGCGCATTATAAATTCTGAATCCTTTCTTCTCTGATATTAGTGAGTTCATTGTGCTTGTGTAGTACTAACAAGTCAATGTCAGTGTAAAGTAGCAGACGGGACACCACCATCAACTTCTGGGAGATCTTCACTGATGGTCTGGCCTCAGACACTGAGATATTAGCTCCCTGCAGGGAGTTTACAATTGCTCAGTGGATCAGCTCGTGTGTGGTGGTGTTGAGAAAGGGGTGATTTAATAAAAATAGACTTTTATCTTTCCTACTGTAAAATGGTTAAATGTTTTGCTATGTGGATCGACTGTTTTTTAATTACATATTGTTTTCCTAGACTGATGTGTTGATTGCAACAGGAAAGACCAAGGGTTATCATTCAACTTCCCCTATGGCTATTTTGCATTTTTTCCGCGGTTCGAGCCCCCTCGTCCACCTTTCTCTTTATTCGTCGATAGTGATCTATTACAACCTCTTTGACTTCATGTGTATATATATATATATATATATATATATATATATATATATATATATATATATATATATATAAATCATGCATGAATAAAAATTCTCAGTCGTACAATACCCAGAGTACTGACATAGTATTTTATTCAATAAAGTTGTCCCGAATTTTCACGTCTGATGAAATGAATTGTCCACTGAGTGACATGAGCATCCAAAGCGTTTTGATGCACTCATCACTGGTTTTTGAGTCCCATCAGAGTGGAAAGCCATTTCTCGTTATTTTTGGAAGTTCATGCAAAAGTGATGTAGTCATTAAAGGCTGACACACACACTAGCCGGGGATGACATTGATGACGTTACGGTAGCCTGATAACAGCCTCATGCGAGGTTAACAATAGTTAACGCCAGTCTTACTGAATACAGCTAACCTTTCTTAACATTGCTGAGGATGGAAGATAAGAGGTATCGTCCGACCTCAGCTCGTTTCATGGCCCAAAGTTTTCTATAGTATGCAGCTAACTCTCACGGATGTGATGGTTTTGAAAACCGACAAGTGTAAGTAGGTCTTCGTCCAATGGTTGAAGAAGTCTTTGTACCACATTAGAAGGTCCCACTGTAATCCCGCCTCCTCCTACTTCGACTCACCTGACTGCAGTATATAAGTCACCTCTCTGGCCCTATGCTGTACTTCCTACAAGAGTGATGGACTGAACACATCGATTCCAGGCTGAGGGACTGATTACCTCAAACTCCTCCTCTCCTTACCCATTTCTACTTTGTATTGGACTGATGAAACCACTGTGTGGCGAAATGTTTCTCCAATAAAGATTCCCATATGGTGCATAAGTGTCTCAATTCTTCAACTCTCAAGGATGTGACCCACAACAGACGGCTAACGCCAAGGTATCTACTTACTGCTAGGTGAACAGGGGCTACAGGTGAAAGGGAACATGACCAACGTTAGCAGGATAAGAGATGTCATCTTATTTACGCTAATTTCAAAACTCAGCCCAGTGTGAAGTATTCTACCAAAATAGTCGACTGTTACTATTATAATTATTATTTTTATAGGGAGGCGTTTAAAATCCTTCCATGGGAACAGGAGATAATGATATACGCAGAGAGAAAATGGAATGTATCTTCGGCCCTTTAGATCCAGAACCTTATACAGACATCAAACGTGGATCACCCTAAAGTGACTGTCAACATTTTTATCACTACGCAGTAATATAGTGAGAGATGTCTCAGAATTTTACTCTAAATTCTCAATAGAATAGTTAATAATAATAGTAGTATCTTGCTTACTTTTATTAACCCAACTGGAAGATTTTTTCCTAAATCTTACTGGGAGTGTGTTACTCTGATGTAGGAAAAGGTCACTTGTGTACAGTTTAGAACACTTATTCAAAGGAGACATTTCGCCACGAGTGGCATCATCAGTTCTGATAGCGAAACGTCGCATTTAATGACTTAAACTATACGTAAGTGTATTTATCCGGAGTTTGTCTCTGTCGCCATACCATTTACAACATAGGAATGTTAGGAAGTATTTCTTCAGCCTTGATAAAACCAGCAGAATGGGCAAAACTTTGTAAAAAAATACATTGCATTTTATAGCCTATTATAGCCTTTTATAACCTTTAATAACATTTCATAGCTTTTTATAAATAATTTATTTCCTTGTATAGCCTTTTATAATTTTTATAGCCTTTTATAGCATTTTATGGTATTCTATAACATTATATAGAATTCTGTATCCATTTATAACATTGTATAGCATTATATAGAATTTTATGGCCTTTTATAGCATTTCTTCCCCGAGAACTCAGCAGAAACGCGAGTACTGAGAACGTACTCAGCCAACAGGTAAGCTAATCAAATTACGGGTCTAGGTAGTAACTGGGACGTTAGACTGACAAGGTAAGGTCAATACTGTCTCCAGAACAGCTGATGTTCGCTTGGCCGCGTTACGTCAATCACTAGCAACGATGAATTAAAAAAAAGGTCACAATAGCGTGATTGGAACAGTAGACGTACGAACGTAAGAATCGAGGAACACTGCAGCAGATATAACGGTCCATATTAGACAGGTCCTTCTCAAATAATACGCACTTAGGAGACAAACTTAGGACGACGCTTCGGTCTGACTTGGCTCACTGAGTATGTGTGAGATATTTAAGTAAAAACATTTGTTCTTTAGAAGAAGATGGTGGAAGAAGAAGAGATTATTTAGGTTGAAAACACGGGTGTCACTATTAAAGAAAGTGTAATGTTCCGAGTTTTTGTAATTACATATATAAATATATATATATAAATATATATATATATATATATATATATATATATATATATATATATATATATATATATATATATATATATATATATATATATTCTAGGTAGTAGGTTGGTAGACAGCAAACGCCCAGGGAAGTACTACCGTCCTGCTAAGTGAGTGTAAAACGAAAGCCTGTAATTGTTAATTGTTTTACACGATGGTAGGATTGCTGGTGTCCATTTTTCTGTCTCATAAACATGCAAGGTTTCAGGCACATCTTGCTACTTCTACTTACACTTAGGTCACACTTCACATACATGTACAAGCATATATATACACACACCCCTCTGGGTTTTCTTCTATTTTCTTACTAGTTCTTGTTCTTGTTTATTTCCTCTTACCTCCATGGGGAAGTGGAACAGAATTCTTCCTCCGTAAGCCATGCGTGTTGTAAGAGGCGACTAAAATGCCGGGAGCAAGGGGCTAGTAACCCCTTCTCCTGTATATATTACTAAATGTAAAAGGAGAAACTTTCGTTTTTCCTTTTGGGCCACCCCGCCTCGGTGCGATACGGCTGGTGTGTTGAAAGAAAGAAAAGAATATATATATATATATATATATATATTACATATATATATATATATATATATATATATATATATATATATATATATATATATATATATATAAACACTAATCTCTGGCTGAGGGAGGCTCGAACCTACGAACCTTGGAACAAGGTACGCAGTGCTTTACCAATCTACCCACACTGGACCAATACCTTGGAGTCCAGCTTGCGCTAGACTTCGATCCAAGGCAGCCAGCTTTCAGGGAGAAGGCTTACAGCTTTTCATCTCATCCCCTGCATGCATCAGCCTTACTAGAGATATTAACAATGCAAGGAATTCGCAAGAGCAGGCGAAATATACACAAACACTGATCTCTGGCTGAAGGAGACTCGAACCTACGAATCTTGGAACAAGGTACTGGTCCAGTGTGGGTAGATTGGTAAAGCACTGCGTACCTTGTTCCAAGGTTCGTAGGTTCGAGTCTCCTTCAGCCAGAAATCCGTGTTTGTGTATATTTCGCCTGCTCTTGCGAATTCCTTGCATATATATATATATATATATATATATATATATATATATATATATATATATATATATATATATATATATATATATATATATATAATTGTGTATCCTTGTCAGTGTATTATACAATGAAAAGTCTACTAGGGACTTTAAAGATTTCATAAAGTCCCTAGTGGGCGAAATATTGTGTCTTAAAACGAAGATTTGTGACTACTAACTATTGAAGGGGGAGTCTCGGGGCTGGTAAAGAACTCTTTAGTCAAGGAATTGGATTTATTAAAATTTATTACCCTCCTCTCCCTTCCCATATACTATCTGAACCCCTACGGATTTGGCGTTTTTCCATGATTATAATAATGAAAATGATAATAAAATAATGAAAATAAATAATAGCTAAAATAATAATAATTGTGATTGTATTAATAGTATATCAAACAGCCAAGGAGATGCATAAGACACTCGTGCCTTATCTAATAATTGCGATAATTATTGCCAGTAATTGAGATATTATTCTGCAGAGTTATCGTTTGTGTTCTCAGGCGACGGAGCAGAGCAACATACAACACAAATGTCTCCAGACAGAACACAACACACAACACGTTTCCAGACGACAGAACACAGCAACACAAATTACTATCAAAATGGACAGTCATTGTGAAGAGAAAAGCAGCGAGGATAAAATAAATTCTAAGTTGGAAATGTTTGCAAATCTCATTTCAGTGACTTCTGTGGAGGGGAAAAAAATGCGCCCAGCGAAGGAACATTTATAAATGTATTTTTGTCATCTACAAGAGGATTACGAACGTTTTACATCACAGAATGAACTGAAGGGCATGGTAGTCAATAAAACATAGATAAATTATGCAGTGAAACATTATTTATCTTGTAGTTTGACCTTGTTTATGCTTTCTCGGAATTCTGAGTATTACTGTATTAAACAATTATCCTCCTTACATGGTTACGGGAGCCTCCTGTAAGTGAACCATCGCATCAATAATAGGTATCCATTTTTCTATGCTTTTCTTGAGTTGTACCTAGAAACACTGCTGGAACTAGAAGACATACAAAGTTTCCGTTTCTTGTGCTCTACCTAGAAACTTTGTTGAAACCAACAGATACGCAGCGCTATTTTTCTAGCGATGTGGCTAGAAGCTTTTTCTATAGAAACTGGCGTTTACCTTTCTAAAATTTAAAAGGTTGTATACATAGAAATAGTTTACTTAAATCCTCATTTAAGGGATTAAATTATTTTTAACTGGTAAGGAATAGGTTACCTGCCGTCTCAGTGATCCCCTAGTGTAGTCGACTGGTTTTAAACCAAATTAACCAACCAGTTATTGAAACTAGTCTCATTGTCTGTGCTAATTTCAACTATAAGCATTAAATAATTTACTCATGATATCAGTATAATAAATTACAAAGCCTAAACCTCTCCGTTATACTGCACACTTTGTAACGAGAGAGAGAGAGAGAGAGAGAGAGAGAGAGAGAGAGAGAAGAGAAAGAGAGAGAGTGAGAGAGAGAGAGAGAGAGAGAGAGAGAGAGAGACAGACAGACAGAGGTTTGAGAGAGAGAGCGAGAGAGGGGATTGAGAGAGAGAGAGAGAGAGGATTGAGAGAGACAGAGGATTGAGAGAGAGAGAGAGAGGATTGAGATAGAGACAGAGGATTGAGAGAGAGAGAGAGAGAGAGAGAGAGAGAGAGAGAGAAAGAAAAGAGAAAGAGAGAGAGAGAGAGAGAGAGAGAGAGAGAGAGAGAGAAAAGCGGTAGATGCATCAAATAATAATCCTCCACATTAGTATAAATATGTTTGTTTTATAAAGTTTTTCTTCTTCTCTTTTTTAGTAAATGTCTACAGGAGAAGGGGTTACTAGCCCATTGCTCCCGGCATTTTAGTCGCCTCATACGACACGCATGGCTTACGGAGGAAAGATTCTTTTCCACTTCCCCATGGACAATAGAAGAAATAAAGAAGAACAAGAGTTATGTAGAAAAAAGGAGAAAAACCTAGATGTATGTATATATATATATGCATGTGCGTGTCTGTGAAGTGTGACCAAAGTGTAAGTTGGAGTAGCAAGATATCCCTGTTATCTAGCGTGTTTATGAGACAGAAAAAGACACCAGCAATCCTACCATCATGCAAAACAGTTACAGGTTTCTGTTTCACAGTCATCTGGCAGGACGGTAGTACTTCCCTGGGTGGTTGCTGTCTACCGGGATTACCAAAACTGTTGTCCAGAGGGCTGAGGAAGGGTTGTTGAGGTGGTTCGGACATGTAGAGAGAATGGAGCGAAACAGAATGACTTCAAGAGTGTATCAGTCTGTAGTGGAAGGAAGGCGGGGTAGGGGTCGGCCTAGGAAAGGTTGGAGGGAGGGGGTAAAGGAGGTTTTGTGTGCGAGGGGCTTGGACTTCCAGCAGGCGTGCGTGAGCGTGTTTGATAGTGAATGGAGACGAATGGTTTTTAATACTTGACGTGCTGTTGGAGTGTGAGCAAAGTAAAATATATGAAGCGGTTCAGGGAAACCGGCAGGCCGGACTTGAGTCCTGGAGATGGGAAGTACAGTGCCTGCACTCTGAAGGAGGGGGTGTTAATGTTGCACTTTAAAATCTGTAGTGTAAAGCACCCTTCTGGCAAGACAGTGATGGAGTGAATGATGGGGAAAGTTTTTCTTTTTCGGGCCACCCTGCCTTGGTGGGAATCGGCCAGTGTGATAATAAAAATAATAAAAATATTATAATATATATATATATATATATATATATATATATATATATATATATATATATATATATATATATATATACTTGCCGAATAGGCTGAACTCCCTTCAAAATTAAACTTTTTTAAATGTTTGTTTCAAATTTCAGGGCAAAAACACAAAAAAATCCCAGTATTTACTAACGGTTATAAAGATGAAAAATTTATTAGGTATATCAGAAGAGAGAAAGTTTTGTTGAATATTTTCATTGAATGTAAATTTTATTTACAGTCATCATGTTTTATTGGACTAATGCTGGTATTCCTATTATCCGAAGACAGACCAACACTGGTATCCTCACTTCCTGGAGACTGACCAACACTGGTATCCTCACTTCCTGGAGACTGACCAACACTGGTATCCTCACTTCCTGGAGACAGACCAACACTGGCATCCTCACTTCCTGGAGACTGACCAACACTGGTATCCTCACTTCCTGGAGACAGACCAACACTGGCATCCTCACTTCCTGGAGACTGACCAACACTGGTATCCTCACTTCCTGGAGACTGACCAACACTGGTATCCTCACTTCCTGGAGACTGACCAACACTGGTATCCTCACTTCCTGGAGACTGACCAACACTGGTATCCTCACTTCCTGGAGACTGACCAACACTGGTATCCTCACTTCCTGGAGACTGACCAACACTGGTATCCTCACTTCCTGGAGACTGACCAACACTGGTATCCTCACTTCCTGGAGACAGACCAACACTGGCATCCTCACTTCCTGGAGACTGACCAACACTGGTATCCTCACTTCCTGGAGACTGACCAACACTGGTATCCTCACTTCCTGGAGACTGACCAACACTGGTATCCTCACTTCCTGGAGACAGACCAACACTGGTATCCTCACTTCCTGGAGACAGACCAACACTGGTATCCTCACTTCCTGGAGACTGACCAGCACTGGTATCCTCACTTCCTGAAGACAGACCAGCACTGGTATCCTCACTTCCTGGAGACAGACCAACACTGGCATCCTCACTTCCTGGAGACTGACCAACACTGGTATCCTCACTTCCTGGAGACTGACCAACACTGGCATCCTCACTTCCTGGAGACTGACCAACACTGGTATCCTCACTTCCTGGAGACAGACCAACACTGGTATCCTCACTTCCTGGAGACAGACCAACACTGGTATCCTCACTTCCTGGAGACAGACCAACACTGGTATCCTCACTTCCTGGAGACAGACCAACACTGGTATCCTCACTTCCTGGAGACTGACCAACACTGGTATCCTCACTTCCTGGAGACAGACCAACACTGGTATCCTCACTTCCTGGAGACAGACCAACACTGGTATCCTCACTTCCTGGAGACAGACCAACACTGGTACCCTCACTTCCTGGAGACTGACCAACACTGGTATCCTCACTTCCTGGAGACAGACCAACACTGGTATCCTCACTTCCTGGAGACAGACCAACACTGGTATCCTCACAAACTGGAGACAGACCAACACTGGTATCCTCACAAACTGGAGACAGACCAACACTGGTATCCTCACAACCTGGAGACAGACCAAGGCTTCATATTCTTGCAAGTGAAATGTCGACTTCTTCAACAGCTGCAGAAGAATAATTAGCGCTAACTTCGCTAAATGATGTCTTTAGTCGCCTTAATTTCGCTTTATTTTTCTCGTTCAAATTTTCAAGAATAAATAATTAATGACACACAAACACATATTACAATATATATATATATATATATATATATATATATATATATAGATATATATATATAGATATATATATATATATATATATATGTATATTCATATATATATATATATACATATATATATATACATATATATATATATATATATATATATATATATTCATATATATATATATATATATATATATATATATATATATATATATATATATATATATATATATATATATATATATATATACATATATATATATATATATATATATATATATATATATATATATATATATATATATATATATATTCATATATATATTCATATATATATATATATACATATATATATATATATATATATATATATATATATATATATATATATATATATATTCATATATATATATATATATATATATATATATATATATATATAGATATATATATTCATATAAATATATATATATATATATATATATATATATATATATATATATATATATATATATATATATATATATATATAGATATATATATTCATATATATATATATATATATATTATATGTATATATATATATATGTATATATATATATGTATATATATATATGTATATATATATATATGTATATATATAGGGGGGCAATGTGGCAGATGTTGCAAGTGTATGGTGTAGGAGGTAGGTTACTGAAAGCAGTGAAGAGTTTTTACGAGGATAGTGAGGCTCAAGTTAGAGTATGTAGGAAAGAGGGAAATTTTTTCCCAGTAAAAGTAGGCCTTAGACAAGGATGTGTGATGTCACCGTGGTTGTTTAATATATTTATAGATGGGGTTGTAAGAGAAGTAAATGCGAGGGTCTTGGCAAGAGGCGTGGAGTTAAAAGATAAAGAATCACACACAAAGTGGGAGTTGTCACAGCTGCTCTTTGCTGATGACACTGTGCTCTTGGGAGATTCTGAAGAGAAGCTGCAGAGATTGGTGGATGAATTTGGTAGGGTGTGCAAAAGAAGAAAATTAAAGGTGAATACAGGAAAGAGTAAGGTTATGAGGATAACAAAAAGATTAGGTGATGAAAGATTGAATATCAGATTGGAGGGAGAGAGTATGGAGGAGGTGAACGTATTCAGATACTTGGGAGTGGACGTGTCAGCGGATGGGTCTATGAAAGATGAGGTGAATCATAGAATTGATGAGGGAAAAAGAGTGAGTGGTGCACTTAGGAGTCTGTGGAGACAAAGAACTTTGTCCTTGGAGGCAAAGAGGGGAATGTATGAGAGTATAGTTTTACCAACGCTCTTATATGGGTGTGAAGCGTGGGTGATGAATGTTGCAGCGAGGAGAAGGCTGGAGGCAGTGATGTCATGTCTGAGGGCAATGAGTGGTGTGAATATAATGCAGAGAATTCGTAGTTTGGAAGTTAGGAGGAGGTGCGGGATTACCAAAACTGTTGTCCAGAGGGCTGAGGAAGGGTTGTTGAGGTGGTTCGGACATGTAGAGAGAATGAAGCGAAACAGACTGACTTCAAGAGTGTATCAGTCCGTAGTGGAAGGACGGCGGGGTAGGGGTCGGCCTAGGAAGGGTTGGAGGGAGGGGGTAAAGGAGGTTTTGTGTGCGAGGGGCTTGGACTTCCAGCAGGCATGTGTGAGCGTGTTTGATAGGAGTGAATGGAGACAAATGGTTTTTAATACTTGACGTGCTGTTGGAGTGTGAGCAAAGTAACATTTATGAAGGGATTCAGGGAAACCGGCAGGCCGGACTTGAGTCCTGGAGATGGGAAGTACAGTGCCTGCACTCTGAAGGAGGGGTGTTAATTTTGCAGTTTAAAAACTGTAGTGTAAAGCACCCTTCTGGCAAGACAGTGATGGAGTGAATGATGGTGAAAGTTTTTCTTTTTCGGGCCACCCTGCCTTGGTGGGAATCAGCCAGTGTGATAATAATAATAATAAAAATCATATATATATATATATTTATATATATATATGTATATATATATATATATATATATATATATATATATATATTCATATATATATATATATATATATATATATATATATATATATATTCATATATATATATATATATATATATATATATATATATATATATATATATATATATATATATATATTCATATATATATACATATATATTCATATATATATATATATACATATATATATATACATATATATTCATATATATATACATATATATTCATATATATATATACATATATATTCATATATATATATACATATATATTCATATATATATATATACATATATATTCATATATATATATATACATATATATTCATATATATATATACATATATATTCATATATATATATATATATATTCATATATATATATACATATATATATATATATATATATATATAATATATATATATATATATATATATATATATATATATATATATATATATATATATATAATATATATATATATATATATATATATATATATATATGTATATATATATATATATATATATATATATATATATATATATATATATATATATTCACATATATATTTATTTATATATATATATATATATGTATATATATATATATATATATTCATATATATATATATTTATATATATATATGTATATATATATTCATATATATATGTATATATATATTATATATATATATATATATATATATATATATATATATATATATATATATATATATATATATATATATATATATATAAATATATATTATTTCTTGAAGCTCAAGAACAAATGGAGTGTTTTGTGTTTTAGTGTTATCAGTAAGATGGTTTCCAAAGGTACAAAGAACCTTAATAAATTACAAAGGTACTGAGAACCTTAATGAGAAAAAATAACCTTTGATTCCAGTAATGACAGAATTAGCTTAAATGCGCTCCCAGAAAGAATTCTATTGAATATTAAGGAAAAAATATAATAAATAGACCTTATTATAAAATATTTTTATCGTAAGGTTCAGAATGACTTTTGGGAAATTATTCCACTCCCAAATTATCGCTTGCCTTATTCGGCAAGGAGAGCGTTGCTATTTAAGCCAAAATAGCGTATTACCTATTCGGCACGGCCTTAAACATAAACACATGCATACGTACTGTACAAGTCTTGCCTACGGCCAGGAATTGATTATAGACCACTAAAGGTTATAGACCATCAAGAGGTATTAATTATAGAGCCACTTAATAAAATATTATCGCTATATCCGTGAAGTGTTATTTCTTTTTTTTTCTAAATTTATCGGGTATTAGCGAAATATTTACGCGTGAGACTTGTAAGGAAATACGCAACATAATATTTCTGATAATACTTAGGTCTTGTGAAGTCTATAAAGTACAGGTTGGAAATATATGGTATAAAATACCGACACAATGGCAATATAAACACAAATGCAGTATAATGTGATCCTTTATTGACTACGTTTCGCCCACACAGTGGGCTTTTTCAAGTCACAAACAGAACTACCTGGGGTGGAAGGAGTATAAATACTCGCGTTCCTTCCACCCCAGGTAGTTCTGTTTGTGACTTGAAAAAGCCCACTGTGTGGGCGAAACGTAGTCAGTAAAGGATCACATTATACTGCATTTGTGTTTATATTGCCAAAGTACAGGTTCATGTGAGCTGGGCTCATCAGCTGGGCTCATCAGCTGTGATCATTACCTGGGCTCATCAGCTGTTATCATAAGCTGGGCTTGTCAGCTGGGCTCATTCGATGGGCTCATCAGCTGGGCTCACTTTTGGCGAAAAATAAACGCAGTAGATTAATAAATAACGTCAGTGGTATATAAGGAAATACTTTTTTTTGGAGTTTGTCTGCCTGTCTGATTCTCTGACACTTGTGTCCTCTGGGAACTGTGCCTTAAGCTGCTCTGATTTCCCGTGTGTGTGTGTGTATATGTGTGTGTGTGTGTGTGTACATACATGCGTGTGTGTGTGTGTGTATGTGTGTGTGTGTGTGTGTGTATATATATATATATGCGTATGTGTGTGTGTGTGTGTGTGTGTGTGTGTGTGTGTGTGTGTGTGTGTGTGTATATATGCGTGTGTGTGTGTGTGTGTGTATGTGTGTGTGTGTGCGTGTGCTGCGTGTGTGGTGTGTGTGTGTGTGTGTGTGTGTGTGTGTGTGTGTGTGTGTGTGTGTCTCGTGTGTGTCTCGTGTGTGTGTGTGTGTGTGTCTCGTGTGTGTGTACTCGCCTAATTGTACTCACCTAATTGTGGTTGCAGGGGTCGAGACTCAGCTCCTGGCCCCGCCTCTTCACTGATCGCTATTAGGTCCTCTCCCTTTCTGCTTCCTGAGCTTTGTCATACCTCTTCTTAAAACTATGTATGGTTCCTGCCTCCACTACTTCACTTGCTAGGCTTTTCCACTTCCTGACGACTCTATGACTGAAGAAATACTTCCTAACGTCCCTGTGACTCGTCTGAGTCTTAAGCTTTCAGTTGTGACCCCTTGTTTCTGTGTCCCCTCTCTGAAACATCCTATCTCTGTCCACCTTGTCTATTCCACGCAGAATCTTGTATGTCGTTATCATGTCTCCCCTGACCCTTCTGTCCTCCAGTGTCGTCAGTCCGATTTCCCTCAACCTTTCCTCGTACGACATTCCCCTGAGCTCTGGGACTAGCCTTGTTGCAAACCTTTGTACTTTCTCTAACTTCTTGACGTGCTTGACCAGGTGTGGGTTCCAGACTGGTGCTGCATACTCCAGTATGGGCCTAACATACACAGTGTACAGTGTCTTGAACGATTCCTTATTAAGGTATCGGAACGCTATTCTCAGGTTTGCCAGGCGCCCGTATACTGCAGCAGTTATTTGGTTGATGTGTGCCTCCGGTGACGTGCTCGGTGTTATGGTCACCCCAAGGTCTTTCTCCCTGAGTGAGGTCTGTAGTCTTTGTCCACCTAGCCTATACTCTGTCTGCGGTCTTCTTTGCCCCTCCCCAATTTTCATGACTTTGCATTTGGCAGGGTTGAATTCGAGAAACCAGTTCCTGGATCACATGTCCAGCCTGTCCAGGTCTCTTTGCAGTCCTGCCTCATCCTCATCCGATTTAATTCTTCTCATCAGCTTCACATCATCTGCGAAAAGGGACACTTCAGAGTCTATTCCTTCCATCATGTCGCTAGCATATATCAAAAATAGCACTGGTCCTAGAACTGACCCCTGTGGGACCCCGCTCGTCACAGGCGCCCACTGTGATACCTCTTCACGTACCATGACTCGTTGTTGCCTCCCTGTGAGGTATTCTCTGATCCATTGCAGTGTCCTCCCTGTTATATGCGTCTGATCCTCCAGCTTCTGCACTAATCTCTTGTGGGGAACTGTGTCAAAGGCCTTCCTGCAGTCTAGGAAAATGCAATCAACCCACCCCTCTCTCTCGTGTCTTACTTCTGTTACCTTGTCATAAAACTCCAGAAGGTTTGTGACACAGGATTTGCCTTCCATGAACCCATGCCGGTTTTCATTTATAATCTTGTTCCGTTCCAGGTGTTCCACCACTCTCCTCCTGTTAATCTTCTCCATGACTTTGCATACATGTCAGAGACACAGGTCTGTAGTTTAGTGCCTCATTTCTGTTTCCTTTCTTAAATATGGGGACTACATTTGCTGTCTTCCATTTCTCAGGTAGTTGCCCAGTTTCAAGGGATGTGTTGAAGATTGTGGTTAGGGACACGCACAGCGTCTCTGCTCCTTCTCTAAGAACCCACGGGGAGATGTCCCGTCCCATCGCCTTTGAGGTATCAAGGTCACTTAGCAGCTTCTGCACCTCCTCCTCAGTTGTTCGTATGTCATCCAACACTTGTTGGTATATTCCCTCTTGATGTTCCCTTCTGTGCTGTCTTCCCAGAGCCCTTCCTGTCTCTACTGTAAAATCTTCCTTAAATCTCCTGTTTAGCTCCTCACATACCTCCTGATCATTTCTTTTGAGTTCTCCACCTTCTGTCCTCACTCTGATCACCTGGTCTTTGACTGTTGTCTTCCTCCTGATTTTCGATGCTATGTTATTTTCATACTGTCGCTGGGCCTCCCTCCTTACCTGTGCATACTCGTTCCTGGTTCTGCGACTAATCTCACTATTTTCATGTGTTCTCTGTCTTCTGTACTTTTTCCATTCTCTATTGCACTTTGTTTTTGCCTCCTTACACCGTCGGGTAAACCAGGGGCTCGTTCTGGTCTTCCCATTGTTACTGTTGCCCTTGGGAATAAACCTTTCCACTGCCTCCTTGCATTTTGTTGTTACTTATTCCATCATTTCATTTACTGGCTTTCCTGCCAGTTCTCTGTCCCACGGAACCTCCTGCAGGAAGTTCCTCAACCATATGTAGTTCCCTCTTTTATAGTCTGGCTTTTCCCATTCAACTCCTGTTAATCTCTCCACTTGCAACTCTACTATGTATTCAAAGGACAGAACCACGTGGTCACTAGCTCCTAGGGGAATCTCATATGCGATGTCCTCAATGTCTGAACTGCCCAGGGTGAACACAAGGTCCAATCTTGCTGGTTCATCCTCCCCTCTCACTCTGGTAGTGTCCTTAACAAGTTGGTGCATGAGGTTTTCCAGCACCACATCCAGCATCTTGGCTCTCCATGTTTCGGGACCCCCATGTGGCTCCAGGTTTTCCCAGTCAATCTCCCTGTGGTTGAAATCCCCCATAACCAGCAACTTTGCTCTGCTGGAGTGAGCTCTTCTTGCCACCTCAGCAAGTGTGTCCACCATTGCTCTGTTGCTCTCTTCATATTCCTCTCTTGGCCTCCTGCAGTTCTGTGGTGGATTATACATCACTGCAATGACCACCTTGTGCTCCCCAGACTGAAGTGTACCTACTATGCAGTCTCTTTCTCCTGTCTCGTCTATCCCTCCCATTTTCTCGAATTTCCATCGGTTTTTTACGAGCAGAGCAACCCCTCCTCCCCCTCTGCCCCTTCTATCTTTCCTCATGATCTGGTATCCTGGTGGGAAGATTGCATCTGTTATTGTCTCCGTGAGTTCTGTTTCTGTAACTGCTATGATGTCTTGGGATTTCTCATTGATTCTTTCTTGCCATTCCTCATATTTATTCGTTAATCCATCAGCATTTGCGTACCAAACCTTCAACTTCTGTTCTAATACTGTAACTGTGGTCCTGGGGGAATACTGGGGTTGGGAGAGCAGGAGCCCTGGTGGGGGCCTGTGGGGGGTTGCAGTGGAGGTGGAGGAAGAGCTCCCATAGGGGGTTGCTGCAGAGGTAGGGTTCGTGGTGCGGGGGGTGAGAACAGAGGGATCGGTGTG